>NW_028292579.1:1425833-1755000 GCF_029948245.1 Actinia tenebrosa | reverse complement strand
ATTCACTAGAAATGAATATCCTGGACACAGGCTAACCCTGTAGAGCAGAGAATAGTCCCCTTCGCAGTTCCCTGCGCCATCTTGAAAGGTAGCCATGCCTTTGCATCGAAGCGAGACAAACAGTGCATGAGCTTTCAATGATAGAGACATGTGAAAAATTGTCCAAGGTGTTAAAAAAAGGTCTCTATCATTGCAAGCTCACCGTTCATCTCACTTTGATGCAAAGGCACGGCTACCTTTCAAGATGGCGCAGGGAACTGCGAAGGGGACTATTCTAACTGGAGTATTGAATCAAGAGTTATAATAACAAAAATACTCCCAGAGTTTTTATCACAGCATAGAGACATTGACAAGCTGGCCTTTCATTACTTTTTAAAAAAAATTTTTTGCACCATTCTTCTACAAATCTCTGTACTTTATCAAACTTTGGGAATTTTTACAAAACCACAGGAAGCCCAAAACCTGATATTAAATCCGTAAGATTAAACCTACGATATAAATTAATTTTGCTAGCATTAGAAAAGTTGAAAGACTTATTCAAATGAATATTAGTGTAAGTGAGCCACATAACTTAGCAATATAGCAAAAGTCGATTTTTAAAAACTTTAAAAGAGTTGTCTTCGAGGCTCAGTAGTGAAGAGTATCCAAACAAGGTCAACAATTCACCAGTTCAAAATTACAAAAAAAAAAATCGAATTCAAAGGAGAATATGCTATTTATTCTTACCTTTAACTCTTCAAATGCGCTCCAAGACATTATTTATCTCATATTTCCATCGAGTGAAGTCGATAAATAGGGACTTACAGAGCTGCAAAAAACCACGTCAAACGAGCTCGAACGACGACAATTGTTCACCTTATTTTACCTCGAATTCAAATATAATTCCAAAAATATTGAAGCTATATGATACTTGAACTCGCATCTAGGAAAAACTGAAGTATTCATTTGGTTTTAGAGGTTCTTTTGGTCGTTTTTTTCGTGTCAAAACGCCTGACTTCTTCACGAGTCCGCGCGGCCATTTGCAAGCTAATACTTCATGGGAAATATATTTAGTGTCTCGTATCCAAAACTGCTACCCATCATGCTGCGCGCTAAAGGGTCCAAGAGTTTCACTTGCGGTACCCCAAAGAGAAAATTCATTGTTCGTAATTATTTTTTCCATTTTACATCTGTAAACAATTTTTTGAGACTCCCTTGCATATTATTAATCTTTGAATTTTTACCAATACCCTGAACAACAGCCTCTGGGCTGATCAAAGTCAAGGCACTGTTAACACTAGATCAAGGGAACACTTGAGGGAATGACTCACGACAACGACAACATATTTAATTGGCTCCTTATAACTATTTATGACCCGTGTTCACTGCAATAGGAAAACATTTCTCCAGGAAGGGGGGTATTGGGTTACACTCCCCTACATTTGCTATACAGGTATGTGCCAACAATCAGGGTATGGTTTTTAGCGATTCCACCCTGAAACAGGGTACATAGAGAGTACCCACCTCCCCGGAACATTTAAACCAAACAAAAAATGTTTAAAGAATGACAGGAGGTCATTTTAAAATACTTATTAATTTTATTAATTGCATAACAAAATAATTGACCATTTTATAAAAATTAACATCAATCTTATTATGCCGCCTGCACACTTATTTAAGGCACTATTCATAATTTATTGGTTAGGAGGCTATGTGGAATTTGAGTATTAAAAAGTAACACCTCTTTTTTAGCCCCCCCCCCCCCCCCCATTCTCACACATTTTATTTGTGGGCTTTGTGACCCCCAGAATTGTGTAACATCAATGAACGATGGATATAAATATAAAATGACCCACCTTATTTGGTGGCCGGTTTATAGAAAATGTTTTTGGTCCCCTCAAAATCCACCTAGCACCCCCCAAGCCAGAAATCATAAACAGACACTTATTTGGCATATCTATACAGTGAACATTATTGCACAATAATAAACTGACTAACTTGCATGAAACTAAAATTTATCTCAATTCAAAATCTTTTTAACATTTAATTCTTGTTGTGTAGTAGTACCAGAAATTATCCATACCCCCTTCCCCCCCCCCCCCCCCCCCGGAGGTAGGGGGTCTAAAAAATTATCTGTGGGAGGTATTGATAGTTTTTGTGGAACTACACATTGTTAAAATAGTCCAGTTTTGAGTTATCTTTGCTCTGACCGTTGTGTGTTATAGGTATTCCGCTATTCGACCAAAACAGATGTCATTTTAATCATTTTAATACATTCCTTACTATACAATGGACCTTAATGAACAAAAAGAACACATTTGTACACAATCGAGGCTAAGACTGAGCAATGGCGAACTCGAAATGGGAGTATTGGTCATTACATACATAACAATATAGCAAAAGCTGTAAATACAATATGTGTAAAAGAAAAAGTTCCAAATAATCCCAAACTAGCTACCATTATCTCATTCATCTAGCATATAAAAAGCTTTCAATTTTAATTTTTAAAATTTTGCTGTGATCAAAAAGTCCAGGGAATTGTCATATCTTTCAACAATCATCCCGGCCTTTTTTTGCACAAAAATATCCCCCTGGGACATCAGCAAAGAAGTATATCAAAGTGCATCACACTACAATTGTTGCTTGTAAAAGATGTCTTTAATTATAAAAATCTCGTGATTAAATTTCTCTTAAAATTTCTTCAAATCATAAAAAATCTTCTTATACAAATATCAGTCAATACTTTCCAATAACTTAACAACATAATCAATCAACCGCTTATCTCCGATTATTCTCATATGCTCTGCCGCAGGGAACTCCTGAACGGTCACTTTCTGGTACTGAGTCGTAATGTACTGCTTACATCCTTCCAGGCTTTGCCTGTTGACGGTCCCGTCACCATCCCCCATAATGGTTTTAGGAAACGTATCAGGAAATTCACCAGGTCCAAAATAGAATCTTTCGGGAGTTGGCACTTTGGTTCCATAGAGACAGTGTAGGGTTATATTTGGTGGGTGGTCGGACCAAACTGGTGGGACAAGATTCCTTATGTCTTGGCCAACTTCAAACTGCAGGTCTTTGTAAAACTGGTCCAGGTTTGAAAGGGAGTAGTTCTTTGATGGGGTATGGACTACAGGCTGGTAAAAGGGAAAAAATGATTATATAATACATTGTTAATGAGGCCACAAACTTTTTATCAAACCCTGAAACAACCTATGTGCTGATCAAAGTCAGGGCATGGCTAACTCACAGATTGAACCCTGAAACAACCTCTGGGCTGATCGAAGTCAGGGCATGGCTAACTCACAGATTGAACCCTGAAACAACCTCTGGGCTGATCAAAATCAGGGCACGGCTAACTCACAGATAGAACCCTGAAACAACCTCTGCACTGATCAAAGTCAGGGCACGGGTAGCTCACAGAATGAACCCTAAAACAACCACTGGGCTGATCTAAGTCAGGGCATGGCTAACTCACAGATAGAACCCTGAAACAACCTCTGGGCTGATCTAAGTCAGGGCATGGCTAACTCACAGATAGAACCCTAAAACAACCACTGGGCTGATCTAAGTCAGGGCATGGCTAACTCACAGATAGAACCCTGAAACAACCTCTGGGCTGATCTAAGTCAGGGCATGGCTAACTCACAGAATGAACCCTGAAACAACCACTGGGCTGATGAAAACAAACTCTAGTCACATATGATGCCAAGTCCAAGAATAAACCTTTTTTGAATTCGTAAAATACCGCTGTGTTCCTTGGCTACAGATTCATTTTGCAGGGTTAGCTTCAATATTGTGCAGAATATTCATGTGTTATAGATGAAGTCGACAGAATCAGTTATTTCTACACATACTCCCATATGGTCCAGTAGCATAGGCTGAAGCCCTTCAACGACAGTGTTTTTTTGAATGAACAAGTTTCAAGTTCTCTGTTGCTCAGGGTTAGCCTCGACTTTGTGCAGAATATTCATGTGTTCCATTGAAGGTCCGTGGAATTTCAAATATTTGTATAGAGGTTTTGCAGCATCACGTGATGGCAGCCATGACAGGAGGCAGGAGCAATTGAATCTGGTCTAATCTGATTTACATGAGAAAGAATTGAGTTTCCAAGGGGAAAAAGACTCTATTGTCGTGCCTCCTGTCATGGCTGCCATCACGTGCTGGTGCAAAGCCTCTATGTTGAAGTTGTACATTCTTTACTTTACTGTGTATTTAGACACTGATACAAGGCTAACCCTGAGTAAGTGAGTCTGTAATCAAGGAACTGTAATTTGGAACCCAAAAAGGAATATGACTATATACTCTGATAAATACAAAAGATTCAGTACTCTACCTCATCGACTTTCCAAAACTTCTCACTTGGTAAAAGAAAAGCCGATGATCCATACGTTCGGGTTGAAGCTCTCAGTTTTATTGGTTTTAACACATATTTCGGAACACCAAGATCTGTTCCAGATGAAATAACACGGAAAAGTTTGGCAGCCCCACCCCAAGCTCCAGCAATAGTTATCCAGGAATGAAGATATTTGTCCTTCCATGTCTGGCCAATGTGGTCCAGGAAGTACTTGGTATATGGGCATCCAAGACTATGTGAGATCAGAACCACACGATCACCATTGTTTTGCATGGCAGTCTGCTCAATAAGGTGTTGCAGACTATTTAAATAATCCTTGTTTGTATCTGTGGTAGGATAATGGAATAGATCAAAGTGAAAAACAGAATACCTGCTCGATATACAGTCAATGTCATTTACCTTGTCCACCGAAAAAAAACATTTACACATTTACGCATTTACACATTTAGACTAAAAGAAATATCACATGTTTCATTATGTATTCTTTGCCTCGTGTGCGTCAGCCTGAACTTTGAAATATTTTAAAATTCAACCCGTGAATTTAAAATCCAGAATGCCCCGACCATTAAGTGAGGATTTAAGATGGAGAATGGTATTGCAGCGTTTGTTTTATGCCATAACATTCGAGGAAACACGTGATATTTCTTTTAGTCTAAATGTCTAAATGTCTTTTTTCGGTGGACAAGGTTAATGACATTGACTGTATATATTTATCAAGTATGTGCAGATTTGATGACTAATACGTTTACAGCCCATTAGAGGCAGGGAAAATGGACTACTTCAAGGATGCGATGACCATCTTGAATTGCAAGGCATTATGTAGCGTCCAGTGGGCAAATTAAGCCTTGTTACAGTAATGACGTTGATTAGTGATATCAACAGCTCGCCACAAGAGAATAAAACAGAAAATGAATTAAGACGGCACATCGATCACCTTTACCCATAAAAGAAAGACAAACACACGAAACTCTACATATTTTCTGTCACCTTAATTTTGTTTTGCCCCCTGGCAAGATGGCCGCTGTATTGTAGAAGTGGACCATTAATAGCCCTTATCGCAGTTAAGCCCACGATCCAGTGATTCTGTGGCAATTTGGTCACGCTCGCGATAAGTTTCAAGCAAAACTACACAAGATACACAGACTTCCAAACATGTACCACGATTAACTATCCTTACAATGAAACATAGTTTTTATATTTTTTATTTATTCATCATGAGCTCAACCAGATAGTCTCACTTCAATATACACTCATTTAGGATTTCGCTGGGCTGTGGGCTCAACTGCATTAAGGGCTATTGGGCTATTTATTCATAACCCACAATGTTCAGCGAATTGCAATGATGGGAGAGCCTACATACCAAGCAGTTGATGTAATGTATGCATAAAAATACAATGAATCACACTTAACACAATAGATAGAAGGACAATACATCACTCTTATAATGGCTGACAAGTGCACAAATGCGACGTCACCCAGTCATTAGTTCACAATAAAAAATATAAAAGCACATGCAACATGTTTAAAGAAGAAAAGTATAGAGATTGACCTTAGTATTGTTTTGACCTGAATTCACGCTGTCCACCTTTTTCGAAAGAGCAGCCTTATTTGCGTATGCTCGTCAGCCATTATGAGAATGGTGAATAGAATATGATATAGTTTCTGAATATATTAAACCAACTGAGTGATGTAATGATGTACCAACCAATGATGTACCAACACTTACTTGGTGCATGCCTGAAATCATATGGTGCTGCGCGTACACTTTTCCCTCTAACATAACCAATTTTAACTAGGGCTTCTACAAATGCCGCAAAGTACTCCCCAGGATGGTCAATTGATGAGTCCAAATATTCTATGCCTTCTGTGGTTCCAAAATATGGAACGCGAATCTCCACACCTTCAGGGTTTGTTAATTGTTTGCTCGTTGTGTTATACACCAGCCTGGCATTAAAATAATAACTTTAGTGGTTTATGCTCCCTATAAATGCACTTTAATTATGTACTTTCTATTTATTGTGTAGTTCCAAAAATTATCCATACCCCCCTCACAGAGGAATTTTTCTAAGACACCCCCCTAACCCCTGGAAATTCCAATTTTCTTCCATAAAAACTCTGTATTTTTGTTCTTTCTCTGACCCCCCTACTCTTCGGAAATTCCGAATTCCTCTGTGCGGTGGGTACGGATGATTTCTGGAACTACACATTTCATATTTTCTTCATTTTTCCAGAAGAATACTTTTCTGTCCAGTGACCACAAATAATAGTTCCAAGCCAAGATTGGAGTTTCTGAGCATGATAAAAAGTAAAAGTTTCACTATACACAGAAACACCAACCTTCACTTGGAACTATTATTTGTGGTCACTGAATGGATTTTTAGTAAAAATAAACAGGTGATTATTGAAAATCTTGCGCGCTGATTGGTTGAGAAACTCACACTATCACACAATAATTACTGATCTTATCAAAATCCATTGTTTTCAGTCTGCATTATCCCCACGAATGCATAGAGGAAAATCAGACATTCATTATTGGCTTTGTTTCTATGATAAACAAACTAGAAAGAAAACAATTGGATTTTGATAAGAACAATAATTATACTAGATAATCACTTCGGCACACAGCATTCGTAGGTATAATGCAGGCAGCTGAGGGCGTATATACCATTAGCATTATATATATTATTAACATTATACCTACAAATGCTGCGTGCCTCAGTAATTATCTATTAAATAATCACCTCCAGTGACAAAGTGGGTTGCACTTCAAAGAAAACTAGTGCAAATGTATACATCAAACAAAGAAATAGTAACGAGTGAATGTGAAATTGGAAAACAAAACAATAAATTGACTTCTTTTCAGAAGGAAAATATTTGCAAACAGTATTTCCATAAGCTGACACTTTCTATTAATTAAAATGACAAAAAATTATAATAAACCGAATGGAAATATGGCTACCAATTTAAATAACTATTGTTCTGTACTGACAAGCAACATGGAAATTACATAAAAGCATTTTCACATGTACAAGAGGTTATAGTCAGTGCAGAACAATAGTTATTCAAATATGGTCACCATATTTCGATCCCGGGAGGGGGTACTCCCCTATATTCGCTATACAGGTAGGTGCCACCAAACAGGGTATGGTTTTCAGCGATTTTACTCTGGAACAGGATCAGGGTTCAAAGGGCTCAGCGGCACATCCCTACCCTAAACAGGCAAGAGTACCCCCCCCCCCCGGATTTCAATTCGGTGTATTAAATTAGCAAATTGTTTGAATATTTTTTTGCATCACCTCATGTTATCACTCCAGCAGTCAACAACCCCTGGCAACAGTTCCTCTATACTTAACCATATCCCAAAAAAATCTTTGCTATGCTTTTCACACCAAACATGTGGAGCTGTCTTTTTGTTAAGACGAGCTTCAAGCCGGCTTCCTCCATCACCAGGAACTAGACATGAATTTGCAAAAGTGTCAATAAGAATTATTAATGATTCAACACTTTAGTTACATGTAATAATAGTATGTCTCTAAGATGTGATGAAAGCTGTCAAAATTATTAGTGGAGGCAATGAGAGCTACAAGGCAACTTACACAAAATTAGGCTTGTAAATTAAAATACTTAACACTCCACGACAGGGTCCAGATTTACAGTCAAACTACCTTTTTGTGCAAGGAATATGTAATATTATAATGACTTACCATCTGTTTGCGCTATAAACAAGAGCCTACAAGCCAAGTTAATCGAATTTTCAAATAATTATTAATTTTTTAATATTGAAGATTCGTTTTCATTAATGAATCTTTGAATCAAATAATGAAATCAAAAATCCAAAAATAAAGTCATTAATGACCTCTACAAGTTCACACTTGAGGTGGTTTGACTGTAAAGCAATGGGACCAGGGATTTTATTGTACAGTGTATTTGTCTGTGCCACAGATAATAGTATATTTATTTTTTTATTTCAATTTATTTTATCTGTGACCTCAAGGGAAGTGCTTAGCATGGGACTTAAGAGTCCCATTTGTTCTACCCTATTGCGTAGATATTCACATTCGTTTTCTTTTTAATTGTCTTTATCTCATGAATACATGTACCTTAGTTATGGCTATTTCCCAATAAAATTGTAAAAAAAAATAAATACTTCAAAAAAGCAGATATCTAAGTATGTTGGGATGTCAATGACACTGAAGTGGACAATACATTGTCAATTTTTTTTAAAACTTATATGGAAACCGTAAGCTTAACATTTACATTTTTTTATTGTGTCAGTAAAAACTATATTTCAACAATTAGACCTGAAGCCCAAACAATAAATTAGACCTGAAGCCCAAATCTATTATTTATTTATTTTATTTCGAAACTGCAATCAGCCTGCCATTACAATTATTAAAATAGGGATATAGAAAACGAAAAAGTAAGAAAAAAGAGTAATCTTAATCAATATTAAATATTGATATAGTTTTAAATTTTAAAACTAGATAGGAAAAACATTTCCTACTTACAACTAAAAGTCTTACGTAACAAAAGCCGAAGAAATACGAGTTCATTTTATTTTTGCGTGATTTTCTCGAAAATATGAAAAATAGCGTGTTTCAGAAGGTACCCCCGGTGAGACGATGGAAGGACAGGGCATCCTGTTGTGCCTTAAGCTTAATACTGTAACGTAATATGACAAACTATTCAAAAACGGGTTTTGGTACAGTAGTTAATATAAATAATTATAACAAGTCGAACGAACGAACAAGCATTACTAAAGATTTTTATGTACAAGTACACCAACTTTTTATTAGAAAAACTCAAAAGCTTTCAAAATGGGAGCTTGTAAATGATATCTTAACATGTAAACTTAGAAGAGACAAGCATGTGATTTGGATCCTAGTTTCAATACAGACATTTGTTTTCCGCTTTCAACTCCCTACAATGAAAAATAATGCACATTTTTGCGCTAAAGACACAGATCATACTTAAAAATATCTAGTTTATAGACGATTTTAACAGCTAAGTGTAAGGAAACATAGCTAAACAATTGAAAATTCACGTAAATACCCAAGAGAACACGTACACAACGGCTCACAACACGTGGAAATCGAACCAGCAATAACAAACAAAAAACCATTGATTTCTAAACAAAGATAACTCACCTATGACCACAGGGGGTTTAGCATCACATCTGGTGATAAAATAGCCCAATATTGTGAGGAATATGAGGTTAAAAAAGCAAAACTTTCGCTTCATTTGTGTAAACAACCGTACTACGAAGCTAAGACCCTGTATTTGTGTGACGTCATACGCGGAAAAATATCAGGGGACTAAGCACTAGAGTGTAGATGGGCGTGTAAGGGGAGGGTTCAAAGGAACCTGGATTTTTATATGGGGGTGAGTACCACTTTTCAAAACTCTTCGAATAGCGGGGACACATACAAAATAAATCACATTTTCTCTTTCGTTTTTCTCTTTTAGCCGCGCATTCAAGACCATTTTGCTTTTAAGTGTGACGTCAATCACAAAGTTGAGAATACTCAGTTCAGTTTATTTTAGTGGTTTTTGTGAGGAACTGGACCCGTAAATGCGTGACATCTTAAAAGCTCTATTTAGAAAGACTCTAAAAAATTGACTTGAATTTAAAATGTACTAAATAAGTCTTAAGATCAATATGGAAACAACTAAGTTCTTAGAGGCTCAGACATCGGCCTATTTTCAAACATTTTTCTAAAATTTCGTAATCTTTCGCAATGAGTATAAATTTAGTTGTGAAATCAATCATAAGACTAAGAAATCAATTTAGATAATTGCCACTTCCTTTTTGGAAAGGAAAATAATGTTAAAACTTATAACTTGTTGAAAATGTACCCGTTTTTCAAACTCTACTTTCCACCAACTCAGCTGGGAATCGCACCCAGTCCTCTTGGCTCGTAAGCCGAGCATGCGCTGTTACACTACTGAGTTTGGGGTGGGGTTTAGAGACAGGAATGCCAAAATACAATGCCAATTGAAATTTTAAAAATAAAACCTTTTTTTTTTTACAAACTTACAATATTTCAAAATCTTTGGCACACATAGAAAAATAAACAACTTCAGCTCAAGTTGAAAAATGTAGAATTCTTCAGGACTGGTTGAAAACCAACAGCATCTTGGTACTTGAAAAGCATCTTCGAAATTGTTGAATACTACCAGAAAAAGTAGACGCGTTTGTTGAAATCCAAAAGTAAAAATCTTGAACCAAACATCTTGGAACTTGCAAAGCATCTTCGAAATCATAAAAAACTCCAAACTGAAATATTCACGCATTTGTTGAAAAACGAAAAAAAAGTCGAAGCTTGTGTTGAAAAACCACAAAATAAAAATCTTGAACCAAAACATTTTGGGAGGACTTGCAAAGCGTCTTCGAATTGTTGAAAAACCAAAATCATCCACGCATTTGTTGAAAAACCAAAAAAATTAAAAGCTTGTGTTGAAAAACCAAAAGTAAAAATCTTGAACCAAAACATCTTGGGAGGACTTGCAAAGCATCTTCGAATTGTTGAAAAACCAAAAATATCCACGCATTTGTTGAAAAACCAAAAATGTCAAAGCTTGTGTTGGAAAAACCAAGGGTAAAAAATCTTGAGTTATAGCATCTTCGAATTGGTTGAAAACCCAAAAGTGACGAGTATGATGAAAACAAAAAACTAAACACGCAAGTCAAGGCAATAGATATTTATAAATTCGCTTTTTATTTATCCAAGTATGTGTGCCAAAAAAAAACAAACTAGATAGAGTTCGTAAAAAAGCCAATCATATCCCCTTTTACTAAATTTATTCCATGAAATTCAGTGTTACTTTTAGTGCGCTGCCAGCTACGAAAAACCAGAGATTTGGGAATGGCCGAAAAATCTCCCTGGAAACGTAGTCCTCCACCTTATGCAGGCGCACGACCTTGGAGGGTTAAAGGTGTACATCGTATAACCAAAACTGAAACTGTTTGTGTATAGTGCGCATTTATATCATAACATTAAATAAATTCCATTGATGTGGATTGCGTGACCTGAAAAGAGGAAAGAAGAAAGATATGTCAGGTATAATATATACATAAAATATCATAAAATATAAACAGGAAGTGATATGAATTGTATAAAGTCACATTATCTGAAAGAGAGAAAAGAAAAAAGAGATAAGTATTAGTTACATGGTAAAATAAGGTTTTTGAAAACGTGAGAAGAAAAAAAATGAATGACAAGTGACTGTCAAGAGTTTCAAAGAGGTTTTTAAATTCAAGAAAATAAATAAAATAAAAGTAAGTAACTCGAAGTCATGAGATGTTTGGGTAACATTTTTATACCTGAAACGAGAAAAGACAAGTATGTTAATATCTCGAAATTTTGAAAGTGTTAATATTTCAAACATAAGTTAAAAAACAAAAGCATAAATGTATTTTATACTTTTGAATCTGAACTGTTTGAAAACTATTTTGTCTTTCTAAACAAACAGTTTAAAAAAGAGATTAGATAAAATAAGATTAAAATACAAAAGTATAACAACAGTTTCATACTTGTGTATCTTAATATTTTAGCTAGTAAACAAAGGATGGATATTTCTAAACCTTCACTGAAGTACGAATACTTCAGTGAAGAACACGAAAAATATCCGAGACCCCACCCATCAAAAACATAGTCGTGCGTGCGTGTGTGTGCATAAAGAGGGAGGATATTCCAGGATTCTCAAGGAAGTAGTAAACACTTCAGAGAGAGCTGGAATATCCAAGACCCAAACCCTCGAATCTATTATCACATTAATTTAAATATTAACTTAAAAAGAGGGAGGATATTCCAGGATTCTCAAGGAAGTACCTAACACTTCAGAGAGAGCTGGAATATCCAAGACCCAAACCTTATTATATTAATAGGCCTACATGTTAACCTTAATATAAATATATCGAAATGATCGAATTAAAACGAAGAGAAAAATCCGAACGTCATCACTTATTTCATGGTATCGAACAGACGAAATGAGACTGAACGGTCTGAAAATTGTACAAAACCTCGATCGATACTGAAATCTATAAGAAAGTATCTAAACTAAAGATCTATCAATGCCTAACAATCAAGCCAATCAAGTTTCAATCAAAAAGAAACATTTAAAGCTATAATAAATTAAATATATAACAACCTGTGGAAGAAATAGAAAAGAAAAAGAAAAAGAAAGGAAAGAAAAATATGCAAAACATCAATTATAAACGTTTCTAGTTTTGTGGAAAATTCTATCCTAAAGAAGCTACCACTGATATGCCCGATGCATGATAAAACAGAAAACTATCGCAGACTCGTCTTCTCTTCTAGAGGCAGCCGAGTTTGGCTGTTCTTGGTAGACTTGAACCACGACTGAAAAGCAAGACTACACTGGAGCAGCAAGTCAGGATTTTATCACAACCATCCACCGAGGGTAGGGGCAAGGACCATGGTTAATCCGTCTGGTCATCCTGACTGTACCTAGACTTACGAGAGTACGCAACTAGCCAGTCTAATATTAAACATCCAACCTTAGGCGCTGTGTGAGGGGAGTGAGTGATCTGTACTGGCCAGCGTTACTCAAGTAAGCCTGAACTCCAGTAAACTAAAGTTCACACCTTACTATGTGTAGATCCTGTGTCTTCATCGACGTTAAGCGTTGCCAACTTGATGACTAAAGTTCATTTGAAAAACTAACCTAGTATTGGCCAATTGACCCTGGTCTAGAGGACCAGTCAAAAACGCTAATAATCCGCCATACCCCTCTTAGTTTTAAGATAGTGGTAGCTTCTTGTAAAACAAATAATCCCTGGGACCAGCCTTGCATCTGGTCCCCTCTTACGACTAACCTAAAAACTTTCCAGATCGACCAAAAAACAAAGCATTGCAGAATATTTTGACTTGCAACATAAGAGCCAAAATCAACGTATGACAATGACAATGGAATATTTTCACAAATGTTTGCAAGTCAAAAACTAACCTAGTGAGTTTGTTCTTTGAACAAGTTCCTTTTTGATTTAGGAACTACTCATTTACCAGCCCTTTTCCATCTAACTGCAATGCAAAAATAAGAAGATCAAGAACAAGATCGAGGCAGCCGAAACGAAATCCTTAAAAATGTAATGCAAATTTGCACTTGTTCTTAAGATCTTCCAACCACTCATTCTTACAATACACGGTAGGCTTCTTCTTGCTTCTAGGTACTTTATATAACCACTTCCAATAATGATCTGAAAAGTAGAAAATATATAAGTATATGATGGAAAAACATTTTTTAAGAAGACTGAGAATCGTAAAAACAATTGTTTTAATTGATAACAAATGTTTGATATATCTGAATTTTCTCGTCGTCGACTTTTCCAAATGAAAATGAAAAGCGCGCGAAAATAAAAACTTGGACAAAATCCATTAAAATTTAGTTAAATAGTCCTAAGAATGAAATAAAACTTTAAGTTTGAGATTATTTTGTCTAAATCTCTAACAATAAAGTAAAATCGTTACTTAGAAGTCATATTTCGCAACTTTATCTCGCAACTTGGAAAGCGCGCGAAAAAAACTTCGACAAGTTCTCAAAAATTTCAAGGTAAATAGGAAAAGTCAAATAAAATATAAGATTTATAAGCTAAAATGATTGAATTTTCCCACTAAATAAATTAATAAAGTTAAATTTTGCTCAAATTTTCAAGCTCAAATTTTCAAGCTCAAATTTTCAAGCTCAAATTTTGTTACTTTAGTTGAAGGCGCGTGAAAAGCAAAATGGAAACTTTCTTGAGTAAAAAAGTTCCAAAACCTTAAGAAAAAACTATTGTAGTCTAAATAATATGATAAAAAGAACAATAAAGTACAAAATAATGAACAAAATTGTACGAAAAGACATGAACTATAAACGTTTTCACTCATGGCAGCTTTGCACAAGTTTCAAATCCTCGTGAATGAAAACCAAAAAATACTTTAAAATCACGATTTTTCTGCTCTAAAATACATAAAAACGCAAAAAAAAGTAGTCAGCTTTGCTTACTTTTGTTTGAAACTGAACTAAACTTTTAAAATGTAAATTTTTCACACTTTTTGCCACCTTCATTCAGCTCACGTTGCGTTTTGAAAAAATATTTCCATGAATTTTGAAGCTAAAATTTGCAAAATTCCACTGTAATAAAGGTTGGATTACGTAAAACTTTATATTTTTCTAGCAAATTGATAACTTTTTTGGGGAAAAGCATAAAATCTCATGCATTTTTCAAGAGGAAAGGGTAATACATACCTGATACACTGTAATTCGACTCGGTTATGAGAATGAAACTATTCGCGCCAGAACTTTTGTACTTCATTCCCACGTGACTCAGCTGTCAATCGAACTAATTCGTCCAATAGGGAGCGACTATAATTAATTGGTTTAGTGATTTGATTGGCTAATAATACGTGTTAGCATTTGAACTGTCAATCAAATTATAGTTATCCAATGGGATTAAATAGTGTTTTCTTCATTGTTATTGGTTATAAGAGATTTTTGAAAATTTTTATTTTAATCCAATCAGGTGACATAAAAATAAGTATGTCAAATCAAATGTCAATCAAACTTTTTATCCAATAAGCTTGCGGGGATATTCAAGGGCTTTCAAATGGGTTTTATTCTATTATTGAAAAGTTTTCAGAAGTTTTTCACAGTTTTCGTTTTAATTTTTCACAATCATAGTCGTCAAAAATAAACCTTTCTCATTCTCATCACCATTAAGGCATGGCTCTTTTGAGGAAGTGATGGAAAATCAGTTATTTATTCATATCTTCGACAGTTTACTATGAATCTTTCCCAAATTTGGCTCGTAGTAGTAATTTATCAACGCAAGCAATAATCGCATATCTGTTACCATGGAAACCAGGTCACGTGACCACAAGGCCGCCGTCTTGGATTTTTAAAAAAAATCGTTTGTAATCGTATTGAAACTACTTCAAAGGTCCTGAAAATCCATATTCCTTTTGATATTTGCAATACCTATATGGATCTAATTGGATATCTTGGAAATTATATTAAGTTTAATTTTTAGAATATTTTAAATATTTTGGAAAAAATAGAAAATATTCTAAAAATTAAACTTAAAATAATTTCCAAGATATCCAATTAGATCCATATAGGCATTGTAAATATGAATAGTAATCTGCATTTTCATGACTTTTAAAGATGTTTCGGTACGTTTACAAACGGCTTGTTTAAAAATCCAAGATGGCGGCCTTGTGGTCACGTGACTTAGTTTCCATGGTAACCAAGGCTCTAAGGTTCCTTCTTTTCACAAAAGACATTAACTTGCCAAGTTTGGGGAAGATTCGTAGAAAACTGGCTATGATATAGCTAATCAGTTTTTCATCTGAGAGCCATGCCTTAATGATGCTGAGTTATAAGCTAAGCATACCATTGATATCTCTTGTTATCTTTCAATTTTTCAACTGATGAGGAATAAGAGCGTGAATCGTATGGAAAAACGACTTCCGTGTCAAAAATGAAAAGCAGTTTTAAAAAGATTTTTCTTGCTTTTTCTTCATGACCGGATTTATTGCCCAACTAATTGTTTCAAGCGAATGTTAATCCATTAAAAACATTTTTCGCTTTATTTTAGCGGTTTTATCGGCAGTAGAACCCGGAAATACGTCACAACTTAAACGCTAGGTTCAACTCATGGGATGATCCAAACAGTCCTTTGCGGATTTATGATAAAGAGATCCCGTATAAAGTCTGATTTCTATTCAAATGAAGTCCATACGCCGCCTCAGCTATGCGGATGTCTCCGGGGTATGGCAAAGTGGGATCGTTTTTTTTTTATTTCTTTTGGTGGGTTCGAATCCCTCCGTATCCACATAAGATTTTTCTTTTTTTATTCATTTTTTATTAGATTTAAATCTTCGTTTTAGTGGAAAGAGATTTATTCCTAGTTGGTTGCTTACAAGCCTGTTGAGTTTGATCAGACTTTATCAGTGACATTGATGGTTGCAAGTATTCCCAAGAGAGTTAAAAGACAAAAACATGGCGGCCATCGTGATACCGTTAACAATGGATGCTAATGAGAAATCTTTTGTTAAATGGTACCAACATGGCCGCGATGACGTAACGTGAAAACGAAGAATAAGCAATATCGATCCGCGAAAAGTAGAGCTGTGCTTTCCCATCTTTATTGGCAAGGTTTGCTGACAAGAACATTTACTGCATTTGGATCTCCATATCATATGCCCGCAAAGGACTAGTGGGTGGTGCTGTGAAGACTTCTGGGTACGATTGCGCAATTTCTGCATTCACAAGAACAATAAATAGCCACCTCAGTAAATAATAAAATAACAAAGGATGGTAAAAAGATAAGAAAATTAATTGGTGATTGTGACTGAGAACATTGGGATATTGGATCTTGTTGCGTCATGACGCAATATCAAATTCGCGAGTTGTGTGACATGCATAAAGCAAAACTATTTATTTTGTGGCCTAAAAAGAGCAGAACCTGCAAATATTTAAAAGTTACGTAGAGAACACCTTAAGGGAGAAGATTGTCTTAGACGAGTTATACGAAATCATTCTTTTCTGTCAAAACATTCGTTTATCTTTTGGCTAACATTGCAACCTTCTTCGGCTGTACATGATACAGGCAGCCCAGCGAACGCCTTCAGGGTTAGCCTCGACTTTGTGAAGAATATTCACGTTTTTCAGTTAAGGTCCGTGGAATTTCAAAGTGTTTGTTTTGTTAAAGTTGTGTATTCTTTACTTTACCGTGGTATTTGTAAATATTTAGACACTGATATGAGGCTAGTCCTGTAGTAAATAAGTCTGTAATCAAGGAGAAAAGTGTTAATTTGTAACTTGAAAAAGGTTAATTGTTGCGTCTGAATGCGTCGCTAGTAAGAACAAGGCTTAAGACATGTTTGTTTGATGTAATTACAGCCTGCGTACAGCCCGACTTAAACAACAGTGACGTTCGGTTGCAAGCAGGATATACCATGTTATTGCATGAATCCTTTTCAAATACATGCATCTTTCCTTAGAGGTCCTTAGAGCAAGCATTCAAAGCATATAGGTCTTGCTTTATTTTATGTGGTGGCTCCTAAAAGAGCCGTTTGATTGTTTAATAGCGTGTATTACGCTTTACTTCTTGGGAGATTTGGCTGCCTTCTTTGCCGCGGGTTTCTTGGCTGTCTTCTTGGCGGTTTTTTAGCTGCTGGCTTCTTAGCTGGCTTGGCTTTAGCAGCAGGCTTCTTGGCTGCTTTCTTTGGGTTTTCAGCAGTTGCTTTTTTTGGCTTTTCAGCAGCTGCTTTCTTTGCCTTCTTGGGAGACTTGGCTGCCTTCTTTGCCGGTGATTTAGGCTTCTTGGCTTTCTCGGCGGCGGGTTTCTTGGCAGGTTTCTTAGCAACGGGCTTCTTCGCTGGTTTCTTCTTTGGTTTCTCTTCTTTAACGGCCTTGTTCAGTTTGAAGGATCCAGAAGCACCAACACCCTTGGTGTGGACAAGGGTTCCTTTCTCGCTCATTCTCTTGAGCGCCATCTTCAGATGATGACCACAGTTGTCCCCGACCTTGTAGTTGGCTTTAATGTACTTCTCGATGGCTTGGCGGGACGATCCGTTGCGTTCCTTCAAGGTAGAAATCGCTGTTTTTACCATCTCGGTGTATTTAGGATGCTCAGGCAATTTCTTTTCTGTGACAGGGCCAGACATGATGATCTTCAGTGTTAGCTCTAGTAACGTTATCAATCAACGAATGATGAAGAATCCGATGAGGTATGCATCATTTATATGCTTACTGCGGACTGCCGTGGAAACAATGGGATTACGCGGCAAACCTCGGCTTTGTTTTACCAGATATACTTCACAGTCCAATGCTCATAGAGCGTCGTTTTCTCTCCCGTGAGAAGGCAGCCATGTTGGTGTACCAAAGAATAGAAACTTTCTGCACAGTTTTCGTATTAAGACAGAGTTAAATTCCCCGAGGATAGAAAATGTATGTGTTTTGGTACGCCAACATGGCCGCTTGGACGTCACGTGAAAATGCTCTATGGCGTCGCGTTTTTGTTGCGAAGCTTTGGACAATTTTTATACCTCACCGTCAAACGTTTATCAAGATCTAACTTTGCAAGATCATTCATAATTTTGCATATTTCAACTTCTGTGTTTCTTAGGACAAATTGTGGCGTCTTATCTAAGATAGGAAGAAATTTGTATCCAGTTTGCAACAGTTTTTTCCTTCGAGTTTGGTCTATGATGATGATGCTGTCGGTGACGTGCATGCCGGCAAGAGACGCCCCCACCTGTGCATGTGATGGCATCCCGCCTCTGCGCGGCAAACCTCGGCTTTGTTTCACGAGATGCACTTCATAGTCCGATGACTATCGCGTCGCGTCCTCTTTCGTTGCAAAGCTTTAGACTGTTTCTATACCTCTCTATCAAAACTTTTTCAGTATCTAAGGTTGCAAGATCATTCATAATTCTGCATATTTCTTAGGACATATTGTGGACTTATCGAAGATAGGAAGGAATTTGTATCGAGTTTTCAAATGTTTTTCTTGGTTGGTCTAATGGTGATGCTGTCGGTGACGCGCATGCATGCAAAAGACGCCCCCGCATCTGCATGTGAAGTCTTCCCGCCTCTGCGCGGCAAAATGCGGCAGATGTACTTCACAGTCCAATGACTATTGCGTCGCTTGTCTTACTCAAATTAAATAATAAAGCATTTGAAAATAAGGAACATGTTCGTAAAAACTTAAAGGCTCACAGAAGCAGTACGATTGTCGCTCGCTTCGTTTCATGTATACATATAGTGTATCAACGTCTGAAAACAGTTTATGGCAATTTCAGTTGCAGAAGTATGGAGAGAACAAAGACTTACGTATTTCACATTAAAAAGTTACAAGAAAACAAGTTCACTGGGTTCAAAATTCATGTGGGATAAAAAGTTTCCTTTGTGAAGCCACTAAAATGCTTCAAGAGCTTTTGTTGGCTAATTTTTTGCTCTTAGAAAATCGTAATTTACTTCAGGTCAAATGTGCCAAAACGCGTTTTCTTTATCAAGATAGTTAAGAAATGGCTCAGAAAATTACAATTTAGTTGACTTTGCGTTTCCTTCTTTGTAGGTAAAAGTAAAATGACTAAAACCCAAAAATTGTTTTTGAGAACAAAGCGTCCCAATCCAAACATTCATTTTACATTGTTTTAACTGAACTAAATCATTGCGGTCATGTTTGTGGTGTCGATAGCGAAAAATTTCTTTCGATGAATTCTGCCAAAGTCTCTGCCATAACTTCACTTCGTTACAGTTATCTTTCACTCCGACGAAGAACTAAAGTCCGAAACATCAAAACGATTCCTTTTTCTTTTTTTCTTTTTTTTTTTTTTTTCCCACGGTATTTACAGTAAGTTTTCTTCTTATTCACTTGCTTGTTTTTCATAAACTTTCTTAAAAAATAGCAGCATAGCATTAATAATAAAACAATTAATGAAAGCCATTTGAGCGTTCTGGGATCTTTCTGAATTTTACACAAAATCTGATCATTTTTGACAAAGTTTTTAAATATTTTTTTATTATAATGATTATGTTTTTTAAACACTTCTAACTAATTTAAAATAGCATACATTTTTTTTAATCTGTGGCGTTTTAAAATATTTTAGTTATCGCAATCAAAGATGAAGACGTGAACATTATTCTGACAACAGACTTTTCTTCATTCTTGCGTCGTTTTTAAAACCTTATTTGATATTCTCTGACCTAAAAGAGAATATAGAAAGCAAGTCAACAAATAATAAACTTGACGAAGAATATCCCAGCTTCACGAAAGAACGAGGGAAATAACAGCAGCAGCAACAACAGCTAGAACAACATCTCTTTTACTCGCATCTATATGTGTAAATGTGAATTCAAAATGGCGGCTCTTCCAGCAACACTTAGTTTAACTATATGACGCTTATTTAGCAAGATAACGAAGTTGTTGCTGGAAGAATCGTCATCTTGAATTCACATTTACACATATAGGTGCAAGTAAAAGAGATTCTTCGTGTTTGCAATGGCAGATTTACGATTTCTCTAACCTCGTCAATAGATTTTTTACCGGGAGGGTCGCACACGAGAACAGACCATCTCTTTCGAAGCACATGGAAAGCACGCTTTTCTCCTAATGTTGCCTCTTTGTCAAAATTCCTTGCAAATTTTCTGCATCCACCTCCCGCATAAGCAAGATTTGGAACAACCAAAGACGCTAAAACTGTTAGGAGAACTGCAACGATGGCAAAGGTTTTTGACGCGACCATTTTTAATTCAGATCCAAGTACCGTAGAGTTCGATATACTGTTCAGAACATTGACAAGAATCCTGGCTTTATAGTTACTGGGGTTATAATTTTTTGTAGAAAAAACACAGAGGGATTACTTTGCTTAGCGAAGGTGGACAGTAAGATAAAAAGGAAATTAAGGAAAGAGGGGAAAAAAGAAAAACGTTTTAGCGAGTTTGCTCAATGAAATGAAGCCTTTCAACTTAAGAAACCACAGCCTATTGTTTTGAAGTGGAGAATAAATATTTTCCCAAGAACAACTTTGGAAGTAGTTTTTATGAGACATATTACAAATAAAATTAGACCAATTATATTAATAGGGCAAAAAATAAAGTGCTTTTTATTCACTATAGCGAAAATATGTCAATGCAATTTCGCCATAAAATTTACTTCAGAAGCTTTACTAGAAGCATTGCTTGTGTAAGAAAGAAAAGCCGTGAAATTCTCAGAAGAGATATAAACTAGCTAAAAACTAGTGTGAGCTGCGTCGGTGTTTCTAATGAAACAGTAATGATAAAAGGGTAAATTTTACACCGTGAAAAGATGAAGAAATGAAAAAACTTACTGACGTTTAGGACGCTATAGTCCTTCGTTGAAGTTTTATTCATTTTATTCGATACTTATAGACTTTTTTTATATGGTCCTCTATTTTTTGGTTGTCAACCCGGGTTTTATTAAGGATTTGTTCCTCTATCGTTTTATCGACATTTATTTGAAACCTAGAGAGCTTTTATGAGTGGTTATAAGAAGTTCGTTTAAAGCAAATACTACTTCATGGAAAACCAATTCAAGTGTTTTACCAAATCTTCCCGAGAAGCCATTCCAGTGCTTTACCCAAATTTCTCTCTTAACTCGGTCTGATTAAATATATCATTTACGTATATGGTAACGGCTAGATACGTGTTTAATAGGCTCTACAAACTTAAAATGCAATCGAAAAAGCTGAAAAAATAAGATTATAGTTTTTAAGGGATAATTTTTCAAAATTGCAAACAAATGCATTAAAGGGATGGCTTTTTCCAGGGGCAAAATTTCTCGTTGTCGTTCTCCTTCTCATTATTTTTCTCCTTTTCTGTCTTCTTTTTTCCTCACACACACACAAGCAACTTTACTGTAGCCAAGAATTGATTTTCTTCCTTCAATGTCTCCGTTCATAAGAGCAGGTTCAATTTTTTCGAAGACTATTTTCCACGAGTTTATTCAGCTGTCATTCTTAGTATCCTTTTCATCAAAAACTCCCCGTTTCGCAACAGTCTTAAGTGCTTTTAAAGATACATTATAAGTTAAAAAGATTAACCTATTGTTCATTCAGCGGATACTTAATAAAAAACATTCTCTCCAAGTTATCAAATTATAGAAGCTCTTGCTATAGACTTTTTTTAAAAAAAAGCAAAAAACTCGTTTATAGTAATTTAGATATGTTATCTTTATTCACGTTTTTTTTTTTTTTTTTTTTTTTTTTTGGTTTGGTTTTTTCTTCTTCTTTTTCGCCTAGAACTCGAAATATTTACGGTTTGAAAAGCATTTTAAGGCTGACGAAAAACATCAAATTTGGTTTCAAAATACTCGACTAAACCTCTTGTTTGGCAATCCACTTCTTGTTCAGATGCAACGCGCCACAACTCTCTTCCTTCCTACAGTTATTAATTAATAACCAGTTACAATAACAGAAAATAAGCTTTTTTCTTATATTGAGAGACGCTTTTAGAAAGAATATGCACTTCCTGCTTCCTCTACCTTCAATACAGGTGTTAAAAGACTTTGAACTCTATAAATACTCTTGAAGCCAAAACTATTTTCGAAAGCCTTATCCTAAGTCTAAAAAAAATATTGTAGGTTTTAAAGTTTAAATTGTAGTCGTTATCAATGATTTGTCAAAGAGTTTTCGTCCTGTATTTGGTCATTGCGTTGTTTTTGTTGATAAAAGAAAACTGTGGACTGGCTGGAGGACTCTGTCATGGCAATGCAAAAATCGTACATCGAAGACTTTGTCGTCGAACGCTGGTATAGTAAATCCCAATAGAAAGTATTTTGAAATGATCTTAAGTTTAAAAGAAAGATTTTCTAAAAAAAAGAGTTCCATTTTTGTGGGATTTCGAATCTTGAAAAAATTTTCGCTTAATTCAAAGTCAGTTTTTTTGTTTTTTGTTTTGTGCAAAAGAGAGTAAGACTATTAATTCTTTTTACGAGAATTCCATTGCTTAACGTAATAATTTATTTAAAAAAATACTTTTTGTGGGATTTCGAATCCTGAACGAGAAATTCCGCTTAGTTTGAAGTTTTATGCTGTGCAAAAAAGAGTAAAACTGTTAAAATAAAAGATTACAAGAATTCCATTGTTTAATGTTAAAAACTTTGGCTTGTAATAATTTAATTAATTAAGATTTGAATTTTTATATAACATTTTATGTCTTAAAAGTTCATTTTACCAATTACTTCTTATTAACCCCCTGCATTTTTAAAACCAGAAACAAAGAGAAATAATTTTAAATGAAGATGAACTACTGAACGAAAGAAGACCATTTCAAGATGAAATCGCAGAGGTAGGAACGATGAATCTTCGAAAAAATTGTGAGGAACACTAAATGGATAAAAAATATTTGAAGAAAACCTTTCATGTTGACTTTTAACTTTGCAAGTAGTTAATCCAAGGTTTAAAAAATAAAATATCATAGTGTTAGTTCCATGTTGAAGATAAATTCGAAAAAAACATGTCTAATAGTTGTCAAAACTCTGGCAAAAAATCTTTAAAAATCTTCCATGTTGTATGTTATTATTCTTTGGTTTTAGAGGGAAAATCATGCTTTTAGTTCTTATAAAGTTTTGACAAGTTCAAAATGTCAAAACTATAAGACGTCGATGACGACTAGTTTTGGAACTAGTTTGGACTGCGTCGAAAGCTATAAGACCATGACGAGAAAGTATAAAGGATGTAATAAATAAGACCACTTTCCACAGTGTTCATACATCGAATGTCATCCCAAAATTTAAAGTCAAAAAGACAACTAATGTGATTTTATCTTGTTTTCTATCAACTCTTCAGGAGAGAGGAAGGCAAACAAACAATGAAGAATTTGAATTATATTGAACATTGAAAAAGGGAAAGTTAAATGAAAAACACGGAAGAAAGTTCTGGAAGCTTCCTGAACAGACGCTCCAATTTTAGAAGAGCTTTTTCAATTAATAGATTAATTAATTTAACAATTGTAAGGCTTTAAAAATGTTTTGTATCTATTTGTTCAATAAAATTTCGATTCTTAAGTAGCTGTTTATTCAGCTGTGTTTTTAACACGTACAAGTACACCTTCCGACGCGTACTTGCAGTTAACAATTAAGCTCACCATAATTAGTGGAATAAGACAGCATTTTTTATTCAAAAAAAAACAAATCTTTGCGGCAAATCTACTTTAAAATTACGGATACATTTACTAATTTGATCATCGATAGATTATTTTCGCCTTTTCGTTTATTTTTCTCAAAATACCTAAGGTTTTTCTTCGCCTTCTTTCGAACTTTCACTACAGTTGGCACAGTCGTCAGTTATCATTCTGCCTGCGTCTTTCTTTCCCAAAAATTTTTTACGAATATTTACACTGAGTTTTTGAAATAGTTTCAAGTCATATTTAAAAGAATTTGCCCTATTTTCTAATTTGAGTTAAGACTCAAATCCTTGTGCAATAATTGTTACAGACTTCGTCTTGTTGTGTTCGACGGCTTTCTTCAGAAAATCTAACCAAGAATTGTCAGCTTCTAGTGTAAATTGAGAGTCTCTGAAAAGAAAGAAAGGAAAACGCTTTTAAAAAGGTTAAAATTGAAAAAAGTTTGCTAAAAAGAAAAAGAAAGCAGAAAGTAAAACAAAAAATAGCGGGATTTTCAGCTTCAAAATAAGAACTGAATTGAAATTGGGACGGAAATAGAGAAAAAAACATCGACAGACAATGAAAAAAAAGAAACTAAAACAAAAAAAGGAACTTACCTTGATTTTTCAAGCAGGTTAACTAAAATATCAGCCAATTGATTAATCTAATGGTAAAATAAACAATATGTCATATATGACATCCTTCCTAGTCTTGTTTCCCGTGGGGGTGGTAGTGGGGAGGGGTATGCTGGCTCACACACCCAGTGCTAGGCAACTTCCAGCATATTTCAGGGTTCATGCTACATTTTCGTTACAAAATTCAAGGACTTTTTAAGCACTTTTCAAGCACAAAAATTCGATTTTGAAGGACAAAGTTTTTTGTATTAGAACGTGGTTTAAACATTGATTCAATGTTACAGTGCAGCTAATTCAGCCGGGGCCACGTCCACCAATAAAAAACGATCATGACACGCAACCAACCAGTAAACAAGCAACCAGAAACTCTTCAATTTTCAAATTTAATCGTTATTTATTTCAAAAGGAAAGTTAGAAATAACATTAAGTTCGCATTAAATTCAAGGAGTATTCCAGGAGTTTTGGCGTTTTCCCCTATTTTCAAGGGCTTTTCAAGTGCATTTAAAAACGTGTTTTCAATTCAAGGACTTTTCAAGGATTTCAAGGAGTAGCACGAACCCTGATATTTCCATACCTATATATTTTCTAGAGAATCGCGCTGATTGGCTAGAGATGACGTATTTCACGTTGAATCCTATAGCCTATCGTAAATACGAGCGCTGATTGGCTAGAGATGACGTATTTCACGTTGAATCCTATAGCCCATCGTAAATACGAGCGCTGATTGGCTAGAGATGACGTATTTCACGTTGAATCCTATAGCCCATCGTAAATACGTGCGCTGATTGGCTAGAGATGACGTATACTGAATTTGAAAAGCTGACGGAATCGCATTACATTAAAATACATGAAGCGTGCAAAAAAGATTTTTTCCAATCTTTCCCCTATCGGATTCAGGTAAAAATCATTGTCTATTACCATGAAACTTCCAACATATTTCGATATCATGTGAGTGTACAAATGGATGGAAATCTGACTTCAAAAAATATTACTTCTACGTTTTCAAGTTGTTCGATTATTCCAGCTATGGGAGTTGCCGGGATGTACTATGTTTTAATACTAAACTTACATTTTCACTGAGATTGTTGTGATTTAACGGTGCATACAAGCCACTAACCAGATCATCAACCCTACGTTAAGACAAAATATTTGGTTCATAAGAAGTCTCAATCGTAGATTTGAGGAAGTTTAAAGAGAAGAGAAGAGAAGAGAAGAGAAGAGAAGAGAAGAGAAGTGAAGAGAAGTGAAGAGAAGTGAAGAGAAGTGAAGAGAAGTGAAGAGAAGTGAAGAAGAGAAGTGAAGAGAAGTGAAGAGAAGTGAAGAGAAGTGAAGAGAAGTGAAGAGAAGTGAAGAGAAGTGAAGAGAAGTGAAGAGAAGTGAAGAGAAGTGAAGAGAACAGAAGAGAACAGAAGAGAACAGAAGAGAAGAGAAGAGAAGAGAACAGAACAGAACAGAACAGAACAGAACAGAACAGAAGAGAACAGAACAGAACAGAACAGAAGAGAAGAAGAGAAGAAAGGGGAGGAGAGGAGATGAGAGGTAAGCTCTTGAAAACTTACTTGGGACTAACAGTAGTAACAATGATAGCAACTTCATCCATTTCATTTATCTGCTCCAGTGAGGTTGTTTTTCCATTAGTCTTTATAGCATCAGAGATCTTTTTGAGGCATGATCGACAAGCCTAATGGAAGTCAAGTCATGGGTACAAGATGAATACATATTTTTTTTTCCTAAGTTTTCCTATATGATTCCCCTAGGGATACTCACAGTATAAAAATACTGTTACTAACAGGTTAACCTATGTAGTTTTCGGGGTGGATCGGGGCAAAGGGGGGCTGTATCCCCCCCCCCCCCCCCCACCCCTTATATTTTTGGCTGAAATACAATTGTAGCAGATTTTTACTATTTAATGCAATGGACCAAATCCACTTGGATATGAAATTTTTCCCATTTCAGACCATGTGTCATTCCCTTGAGAATAAGATTCTTTGTATGTGTTGTATCCACATTCATGTGTCTTCTCATGCACAACCGTTAAACAAAGGAATGATACTCTAGTGAATGACACATGGTCTGTAATGGGAAAATATTGATTTATTTTGATTAGGGCTACTCCTAAGAATTCTTACTAATGGTGTTATTTTCACAAGTGAAGATATCACTTATTAGTAATAGAGAAAAATAGATATTTCATTGATGATTATATATTAAGAACAATAATGAAAAAAGTGCCAAAAACGAGACTTTTATATGAGTTTTGATCCAATTTTCGTTTTGGGTTAACACTCAAAACCTTTTTTAAACAGTTAGAGACTGATGTACTATGATAAAATGCCTGTTTGAAGCGGTATTTTCAATTGTACAAAGATGTTTTGTTGCATTTGTGTTAGAATGTAGCTTTGTCAGGCTTTTTTATATAAAATATATAGGAAATAAGCAAATGAAGGCCTAAACCTCATTTTCGAATAACATTTTTGCATTGGGTCAACACTTTGATTCCACTTTCATCAGTCATCTCCACTTCCAAACAAGTTAAACTTTCTGAATAACGAGATTTTAGCCTTGTATGACAGTCTTTCTTAAAGAAAATAGTTTTTGGCGCTTGCTGCTTGAATACGAAAAGAATTCTCTCTTGATGGTTATTAATTTATAAATTTTGTTACCTTAACCATGCCGACACAGGGGGGTATTAAATAAGCTTCCTTCTCCGACCATCCTTGTTCATTCACAGTATCATCTTCCTCTACATCATGTAAGGCATTTGTGTTATGATGTCCATTGGAGGACTGAATCTAGGAACAAACATATTAACCCTAAGGCCTAGGGCAAACGTCGAACTTTCCATGCACCGAACTCATTAAAAACAATGGATATCAGGTGATAATGAGGCTGCATTTTTTGATGTAATTAAGCACGGTGCATGGAAAGTTCGACGTTTTCCCTAGGCCTAAGACATTCTATTTTCGTTTATACCTAACTGTTATGGTTAAGGTAAAAGCACAAGTTCATAGAGTGCATGCAGTAAAACCATGAAATAAAAACAAAGCTGATACTGACAAATATAAAATCAAACTAAATACTAACTAATTCTTCGATTGCACGTTACGTCATCACGGCCATGTTGGTGCCATTTAACAAAAGATTTATCATTAGCATCCATTGTTAAGGGCACCACAATGGCCGCCATGCTTTTGCCTTTTGGCTCTCTTGGGAATGCTTGCAACCCATCAATAGTATCTATTTAGTGACTAATAGTTGCTATTACTCAACCAGAACATTCATCATACAAAGACAAATACACAAGAGACCATTTGTGTCTTTTGTTTAATAAATGTTCTGGTTGAGTAATAGTGACTATTAGTCAATTCACATGTTGATTTTTATGGAGGGAGGAAAACCAGAGAACCTGGAGAAAACCCTCGTTGGATAGGAGAGAACAACACATCAAACAAACTCAATTCACATGTTGATTTTTACGGAGGGAGGAAAACCAGAGAACCTGGAGAAAACCCTCGTTGGATAGGAGAGAACAACACATTAAATAAACTCAAGTCACATGTTGATTTTTACGGAGGGAGGAAAACCAGAGAACCTGGAAAAAACCCTCGTTGGATAGGAGAGAACAATACATCAAACAAACTCAATTCACATGTGGCAACCGCAGGGCTCAAACCAGCAACCCGGCCCCGTGTTGGACTCACAGCAGTGAAAGACAATGCATTAGCAGCATACATCACCCAAGCTACCCAAAATGTAATACAATATAAATGCTTTTTTGGGGGCTATTTAATCTATTAAATCCTGAAAACTAACCTGGTCTAGTTCTGTTAATGCATCTCTAACAAGCGCTGAGGATGTGATAAATACTTCCAAAACAGCAAACTTGTTATCTAGTAAAAAATGAGATGTATATTTAGTACTTTTAAGATGTTCATGAGGTGAAGGAAAACTAGAATGATTTTACTTCACCTGTTAAGATGGTCAATGAGCATACACCAAGATATATCACTAATACCCTTTGATATATAGAGGTTATCAGTCGGCTAAGCATCTGATATGGCTGTGTATTTTTACAAGTCATGGAGTATTTTGGTGTACCCTGCGAGCAGAGTCTCCTTTTAAGTCCTCTACGGGTGAGACTCTGCTAGCAGGGTAATTTTGGTGAGTCTTTAGGTGAGCCAAAATACAAGCGACCAGTTAAAATGCAAAGCCGTATCAGATGCATAGCTGACTGATAAGTTGTTTATTATTTAATTCTGCAAAGAAAAGCTCAAGCTCTCTCTAAACCCTATCGTACCCAGCGCGAGCAAAATGAGCAGTGCCGATACGGCCTCATATCAGGCACGGTCTTTTCCCATATCACCCTTGTTTTTTCGCAGAATTAAATGATAAATAGTAATAGACACTAATATTATTGTTTTCTTTTGTTTTACTTGGACTGTTAGTCACTAATAATTATACAACTTCAGTTTGCAGCCCAAACAAAATGGTGTAATTTGAGAGACTTGAACATGAACATGAACAACCAACAACACGGCTCAAAACTCATGTGAAAATCATAAACCCTTGCATAATAAGATGCACAAAAATAATAATTATAAATAATAATTTGGTTATAAAATATTGGGGGTGTAATGTATTTTTTTAAGACTCAAAAAATTACCTCTCCTACATAATATTAATATTATGATACATTTATTTTAATAAAGTACGAGGAGACACACCTAAAGGTAATCTGTGGAAGGCATCACAACTTTCCCAGATGGCACCAGTTGAATGATTGACTACCAGCGAACTATGTTCAGTACAGTAGAAATAAGAGTTAGGATGAGCACTTCAATGCCATTTGAAATGTATGAAACAAAACAAGTAGCAGTAGCAGCAGCAGCAGTAGCAGTAGCAGTAGCAGTAGCAGTAGCAGTAGCAGTAGCAGTAGCAGTAGCAACAACAGCAGTAGTAATATAGTAGACAGTTTATAATTATATTACTTAAGTGTAATAGTATAATTAGTGATATCATTGTGAGTGCTAGATTGGAATTTTACACGTTTTCCCATGTGCATTTTTCGCCTTTTGTTTCCAGACTTAAAACATGCGCATAATTTAGACTAAGTTAAGAGGCTGTCTCTGTAAGAACCTCATAACCATTTTGAGTGAAAAAACAGATTTCTTTCAAACTTTGTGTGTGAGTGTGCCCTTCCAAGGTTATTTCCAAAACACATTTTGTTTTGTGTCTCGGCGCTTTTTTGCAAAGTTTCAGGGGGGGTCCCCTTGGGGGCCAAATTAGTCATTTTGACTACTTCTCATTCATGAAATTTGGGCGATATTTAAAAATTCATAATTCCATAACAAATCATCACAACACTAAATTCTTCCATATTATAGTAGACATATATCTTATTCAAAGATGAGTAGCCTTAAAGTTAAATATGAACTTATTCATATCTAGATATTTTAATTTTACCAACCATCGATAATCGACTTTGGCTAGTTGGCTAAAATATGGCTTAGGAAAAAAAATCAAAACTCAAAAGTTAGACTTCGTAGGACTATAATATTTGAGTACTGTAGAGATAAAAGGTAGTTCTTACAGAAATTAAGATAATATTTTGCAGCCAGCAGGTTTTGAGAAGTGAACAGGTCGACAAACTTTCAGTATTTTTGAGATTTAATGTATTACGTCAAAAAGGTGCAAATAGTTTTGAATGCGATTTATCTTTAAATGTTTATAAATTCACTGTTTAAACTGGCCTAATATATTTTAAAAACATTTTAACCACACAAATTGTAAAAAAACGGTTTTAGAAAACAGTATTGGAATCGAAAGACTGATATCACAACATGCCTTAACTGTAGGGTAAAATGCTGTATACTGTCATAAAATACAACGATAAGTTCACTTGAAATAAATAATTGTAAATTATTTGCACGATGCACAAACATCAATCGATGAACAAATCACAAGTATATTTGTTCATATTTTGCCTACAACCAAAAAACTGCCTTGTTATTTTCCTGAGTTCATCTTGTAGTTACTCTTTTCTAGTAATCTATTAGTGAAAGCCGCTGACCAGCAAAATAGATTCAGCTGTCAAACCAATGCGTAAGGTAAAAGTTTGAATATGTTGAGTGTTTGTTTTCATGCGTATAAAAATGTTGAAGAGTCTAGAGGGAAGGTAAATCTTGTAAAACTACTGGAATGGACAGATGATATTCAAGGTCATCTTCTAAAGTACCATCTTTCACGAGAAGACTTGACAGAGTATTAACTTATCTTGGCCAGGTCAGGAAAATTCTAAGTTAATGACAATAATGTCACTGGTTGGTGGATCTGTCCAAAACATAGACGTGGTATTGGGCAGTTCTGGCTTCGAGATAAAAATAAATAAACAAGGAATGGGTTTCCTGTAGTCCACGTGTGACAGCTGAATCTATTTTGCTGGTCAGCGGCTTTCACTAATAGATTACTAGAAAAGAGTAATTACAAGATGAACTCAGGAAAATAACGAGGCAGTTTTTTAAAACTATTATCCTCGATAAAATTACAAGAATAATGTTTTATTATGTTACTATATTCAAAGACTTCTCTGAGGACGAAATTGAAGACTAAAAGTGGATACTTCTGGGCCTAAATGTGTCAACAAGACAGTTGTATCCAACTGCAGATGATGACTCGTTTTCAAAGGCATGTTTATCTGGATTATTTGGATTTCTTTTTGGTTGTAGGCAAAATATGAACAAATATACTTGTGATTTGTTCATCGATTGATGTTTGTGCATCGTGCAAATAATTTACAATTATTTATTTCAAGTGAACTTATCGTTGTATTTTATGACAGTATACAGCATTTTACCCTACAGTTAAGGCATGTTGTGATATCAGTCTTTCGATTCCAATACTGTTTTCTAAAACCGTTTTTTTTACAATTTGTGTGGTTAAAATGTTTTTAAAATATATTAGGCCAGTTTAAACAGTGAATTTATAAACATTTAAAGATAAATCGCATTCAAAACTATTTGCACCTTTTTGACTGTAATACATTAAATCTCAAAAATACTGAAAGTTTGTCGACCTGTTCACTTCTCAAAACCTGCTGGCCGCAAAATATTATTTTAATTTCTGTAAGAACTACCTTTTATCTCTACAGTACTCAAATATTAAAGTCCTACGAAGTCTAACTTTTGAGTTTTGATTTTTTTTCCTAAGCCATATTTTAGCCAACTAGCCAAAGTCGATTATCGATGGTCGGTAAAATTAAAATATCTAGATATGAATAAGTTCATATTTAACTTTAAGGCTACTCATCTTTGCATAAGATAAATGTCTACTATAATATGGAAGGATTTAGTGTTGTGATGATTTGTTATGGAATTACTGAATTTTTAAACATCGCCCAAATTTCATGAATGAGAAGTAGTCAAAATGACTAATTTGGCCCCCAAGGGGACCCCCCCTGAAACTTTGCAAAAAAGCGCCGAGACACAAAACAAAATGTGTTTTGGAAATAACCTTGGAAGGGCACACTCACACACAAAGTTTGAAAGAAATCTGTTTTTTCACTCAAAATGGTTATGAGGTTCTTACAGAGACAGCCTCTTAAGTTCACTCAAGCTCAGTTAGTAATTTTTCAGTTCAACGTCAACCGTCTTCAGTTACACATCTTTTTGAACTCTCTCTCTCTAATGCAATCAAATAAACGAAAGAAGAGTAAGACGAGTGTATTTTTTACCGCTAAACCGCATCAATAATCATCATAACGAAACCTTACCTTTTAGAACCTTCTTTCATTAAAGAATCTACAAAATGTTTAGCATCATGTACAATGTTGACAATGGCTATTTGCAATCTTTTATGAAGAGCTTTCCCTGTGTTAAAATAAAGAAAGAGTTTTGTTATATTCTGGAAAATGAGAAGGCCAATAGTTAGCGCATTTAATAATAATGATAATAGATACTTAAAAGCGCATAAAACGAGTCTCTATACTCTTTACAATATCAAGACCTATACAAATGCAAACTAATCTATCTATCTATCTAGGTAAAATAGTTTTTTTTTAGAATAATGGTACCATGTGAGTCTACTCCCCATTATGAGCGCTCTAATTGAACTTCCAATGAGCGCTCGCATTTGACTAAGTTGGAAGGGAATCAAGGGTTGTGTAGTGGTAGTACACTCATCTCTCATCTCTGGAGTCTCGGGTTCGATTTTCAAACTCAGCATCACATATGAATAGTAGAGTCTAAATTCCAACTTCATCTGTGAGTTAGCCATGCCCTGACTTAGATCAGCCCAGAGGTTGTTTCAGGGTTCAATCTGTGAGTTAGCCGTGCCCTGACTTAGATCAGCCCAGAGGTTGTTTCAGGGTTTGATCTGTGAGTTAGCCATGCCCTGACTTAGATCAGCCCAGAGGTTGTTTCAGGGTTCTACCTGTGAGTTAGCCATGCCCTGACTTAGATCAGCCCAGAGGTTGTTTCAGGGTTCTATCTGTGAGTTTGCCTGTGTACTACAGTGTACCACTATTAAGGGGGGGGGATTACACTATTAATAACTTTGATTCTGAGAAGTATAATAACATGCTTTACTATACCTTGTGATAAAGGTAAAGAATGAAATACTGTAAGCAAACCAATGACAGCTGTCTCAAAACCAGTTAACATTCCCTCAAGGTCCTACATTTCAGTAAAAAAACATTTAAATTGGCAGTTTATAAAATAATTGGGATAGTACATGTGCTACGATTGGTCGAAAACCATGTTTGATGAGGGTATCAAAACATGCTCACGTCATCCTTTACAAATACATGAGAATAATACGGTATTTTTTTCGTTTTTTGGCGTGTTTGTTATTTTATAAAACAGATCAAAAACAGTTTTCCATGTTTGATACTCTGATCAAAACACTTGGGGTGTTGAGAGAACACTTGAGAAGCTAGGAAACCACTCCACTACACGTCGTGGTTTCCTACGCTCCTCTCGTGTTCTCTCAACATCCCGCGTGTTTTGATCAGAGTATCAAACACTGAAAACTGTTTTTGATCTGTTAATTATTAAACTGTTTGTTAACATAGAATTATATTTATTGTAACATAAGAGCGTTGCTTATTATTAGACCTAAAGAGAATCTCAAAAGAGTCTCACCTCAGCAGATGGAGCTGGTGGCTTTAAGAACATTACAGCTAGGTTTGTTGCTTCTTTAGACACTGCCCTGAATGTCATTCCTAAAATAAACACAGTTAATAAATAAACACAAAAGCAGTTACTGTACAGTGTTTCAGGGAATTGACAAGATTTAAAGTGTTTTGATAATATTTGAAGTTTGATAAATTGGTGATCAAGCTAAGGGCCTTGTGAGACCACAACACTTGCATATAGATTGTAAGCCTTACAGATCTTAATCCTATGACACCCATATATTCATGAAACTGAAGAATTAAAACTGAGATCAAGTAAAAGGATGATGGGCAGTGTTTGCCTGCCATCGTAGCCTAGATGAGATTCATGAGATTCATTCAGCTGATTGATACCAAGCAATAGAATACTCTCTGGTTGACAGCACATGACGGGCAATGTTTGCCTGTCATTGTAGACTCTAATAAGATTCATGAGATTTATTCAGCTGATTGATATAATTCTATAAATTATTCTCATACCTAATTTAAGCCAAAAGTCTTCCATGGAGAAATTGTATTCCAGGTCTTCCATCACCTGTCCTAGACTTCCATCTAAAGAAAAATGAAAAATACAAATAATTCCCTTGCAGCACGTTGGAATGCAGCTCAATTGATGGGCTGAAAGCATTCCCAAGAGAGTTCAAAGACAAAAGCATGGTGGCCATTGTGGTGCCGTTAACAATGGATGCTAATAAGAAATCTTTTGTTAAATGGCGCCAACGTTCCCCCGAGAGGCCGTGATGACATAACATGCAATCAAAGAATAGCAGTTATTATGGATGTATGCAAATGAGATGCAAGTGAGATGACAAGCGTTGTGTCAACCCAATAGCCTTACTTGTATGATTCTTAAAACAAAAGAATTCCTCATTGTGGGCTCAACTGTAATAATAGCTACTTGGAGGACATAACAATAGGTTTCCAATTCTCAGGAGATTGAAATTTTTTGGTTTTGTCCTCCAAATTGAGCTGCTTTGACGTCACATGCAAGGGGTCTATTTGGAGGACATAACAATAGGTTTCCAATTCTCAGGAGATTGAAATTCTTTTGTTTTGTCCTCCAAATTGAGATACTTTGATGTCACATGTAAGTGGTCTATAAGCTGTTCTTAAGAAATTATCCTCCCCCCACCCCCTCCCCCCCTACCACCACAAATCATTACAAAAAGACATTATCCTTGAATACTACTAAGGTGAAAATAATTTCAAATAAATTTGATCTTATTTCTACAAAATAAGTATTTTTTCTACAAAGTAACGAAATTACCAATGTTGAAACAGTCGAACAATCATTTGTTAATTAACATTAAGCTTAATTTGCACGTTGTGAGCAGCTGGCTTCAAGATTTTTATTGGATTGCAATTCAATTTTTAAATAATGATCAACGAGTCTTAAAAAAAACATGAACAACGTTACCTTTTACTTTGCTCTCACACAGGTCTAGCGTTTCGATCAAAGATGACAGAACAGCTTTGGTATTCGCCTTCTTCTTGGACTTGGAGGTCGCCATCTTGGATTCCTTCTGCAGGTTCTACTGCGCGGGATTCCTGTGTTATTATTTTACTTTTCCACAGGAAGCCCAAGCAAAGTACCATGCCCCAGCACTTATTAAATTAAATATATATATACAAGACCAATTTAAAATACTTCTTGTTTTACGAGAGTAGCAGTTGATATCGCCAGTGGCTAACAAACTTGTGGCTCTTGTTTCATGATCGAATTGGAATTTATAAAGTGATTTTTACGGAGGGAGGAAAACCCTCGAAGCACAGGAGAGAACCAACAAACAACTCAATCTCATACCCAGAGCCTGCGTTTCTTCTAGCCTGTGGCGATGAACGATGGCTCTGGTATAATCCATTTTTTTGAGACCAGGATTTCTTGAATTTCCGGTATTAGAGCGCATACGCTCAAAGACTTGCCCATAAAAAATGTTCCTGTATTCTTTTTTTTTTCCGGAAGTAAACATAGAACTCTGTTTGAAAGCAGGTTTGAAAGCATGATTTTCATTAATTATGTTTCACCTCCGGAAAACTGCGGATGCACCACAAATGGATTATGCCTCGTTCTTTGCCGCAGGCCAGAAGAAACGCAGGTTCTGGGTACGAGATTCGCAAACACCTCTACCATTTGCGCCATTTCGTCGAGCATGCGCAGTAAAAATGACAAGACCCTAGGGTCGAGAGCAGAGTCGAGAGTGCTATTTGCGCGGGAATTTTCTTAAGAATTCTAATCTGAATACGCGCGGAAATGCCAACCTCTCCATTGGTGATGGGTGCGCGCTGATTGTTTTACAAAATTACGCATTGATTTAGAATAAATTGCCATATAGAACACTATCATAATAGCATATGCTACGCCTCATACGACTCTTGTTGCGCCTCATTCATGCTTGGCAGCCTCCCGCGTGCACCCAAAACTAGATGATGCACGCTAATCAATGACAAATCCAATGGCCAATGAAATACCGACAACGAGAAATATGATATTGAGAAAAATCTCCTGTCGCCAAGGCAAGCCGTCTCATTGATTCTTTTTGCTCCTTGGGCTTCCTGTGGCATTCGTAGTTCTTCTCTACTGCCATAAAGTTAAAACAGGGATCCCAACAGAGAATATGTGGGGTAGCCTGCTGAGGACCGTTTTCTCAGGGTTGCGAGTGCATCCCACTTGACGGGACCACAAAACTGAAAAACGCAAATTCAGTAAAATTGAGGAAGCCAGTTTTATATTCAAAGAGGAGAATAATCGATTTTATGATTTCTTGTCGTAAAAAGATTCATAGCAATGCAGGATAATACTTGTGTTCTGGTATCGTGGCCCGCCAAGTTCCTTAAATTGGATGCGCACGCAATCTTGAGAAAACGGTCAATAGCATTATTGAGGCGGCTTTTGTCCAAGCTACACTGGTGATCAACATGGGAAGTATCACAATAAATACACTAACTCCTTGTCCAAAGTTTTTCAATGTTTGGATATAGGTAACTTTGAAAAACTTGCATTTTCTTTAAATAAATTCAAATAACTTTTACTCCAACGAAGGACTATAGCGTCCAAAACGTCAGTAAGTTTTTTCATTTCTTCATCTTTTCACGGTGTAAAATTTACTCTTTTATTATTACTGTTTCATTAGAAACACCGACGCAGCTCACACTAGTTTTTAGCTAGTTATATCTTCTTATCAAATAACTTCATGGCCGTGATGCATTTGTTTTTGATTACAAACAAGAATTACAAATAGTATTGATATTTGTAAATGTTTTAGACTTTTTTGTTGTTAAAATTGAGGATTTAAGTAAGAAGATTAGAAAATTGTTCGTATGCGGTGGGTGCAACCATGTGACTAAAAACCCCTTGAGATATGAATAACGATGAAACAGCCGCCATCTTGGTTGATATAACAAGAGAAGCTAATGAGGAAAGCTTTGTTATCGTCAACCAAGATGGCGGCTATAACGTATCATGCACATGCTCTATAGAGTGTGTGCAACCACGTGACTCAAAATCCCTTGAGATATGAACAACAATTAAACAGCCGCCATGTTGGTTGATATAACAAGAGAAGCTAATGAGGAAAGCTTTGTTATTGTCAACCAAGATGGCGGCTATGACGTAACATGCACATGCTCTACGAGAAATGTCGATTTTTTCCAAAGACTAGAAGACTTCCGGTACACACAGGAAACTGAGTCAACTTCCTGTTTAAAGATTTGAGTCAAATTTACGATAACAAAAACGTGATTTTTTTATCTTCTACGTGCTCGAAAAGAGCGTTATAATTCAAGATCATCGCTCTTGGATCGTATGTGACTATCTTTTTCGTGAATCGCCCTCAAATTTACGCAAAGGAAAAGCATTTTACTCGCTATCGATCACTGACCAGCCGCCCGTCAAATATCCGTTTTACTTCCGCCCCTTTTCTACCAGGTCAAGCAAGAAGTAAGAAAGCTTAAGTAAGTAAGCAGGAAGTAAGAAATACTTGATCTATAGACCCTGGCTCTGTAGAGAAAATCTTTATGACGTTTTGTTAGCAGACGAGAAAACATTAAAGTGCCTATTAAGTCGACAGGATCTTTTCTTGATTTCAAAGCCTTTATAAAATGAATAAGAATGGCTTTACTTTCTTTTTGATATCTTTTTTCGTTGCCGAGATATCCAATATAGAAATCACGAAATTATGACGTCAACGCAGGATCCTTGTAAAAAGTCAAGTCATCCATCCATCCACCCACCCACCCATCCATCCATCCACCCACCCACCCATCCATCCATCCATCCACCATCCATCCATCCATCCATCCATCCACCCACCCACCCATCCATCCATCCATCCATCCATCCATCCATCCATCCATCCATCCATCCATCCATCCATTTCAAACCCACCAATTTAAAAAATAACAATAAATATGTCCAGCAAATCCCTAACTAGGCCAGTAGCGCGTCATATTACATACCATTACCTCGGAAAACTCCTCGTGGGATACTTCCTCTTCCGCGCCGGCCATCTGTCCCCACACACTCACGACTACAAGGGGAAATAACGAAAAACCTTGAGAAATTCTCGTAAATTCACAATAAATACGAATATCTTTACTAATAAATTGATTGCGCCCAACTTTTCACTTCAACCATGATTTTTCCTGCACGTCACTGACGTCAAGAGCACTGATACTCGGGCGATTTGGAAGGGCAAAAACTACGCAACACTGCTGGGCAACGAGCTAGTGTTTCTATAATCATAGATAAAAACACGTTGTTTAACCTTGTGTGTGACAAAACGGTACTGAACGGAAGAAGAGCAAACTCCTCCGAATCCGATTGAAGTTTGGCGTGCAATCCCTTCTCAATAATAATATGTGGGCGAACAAAGTCCTCAATATCTTGTGAGTCGGCAACAGTTTCCCTGACGAATTTCCGACCGAATGGCCAAAAAAATATTTAAGAAAGTTTTCGGGAGTTTGAAAATGTTAAGAAAAGCCAACAAGCGAGCAAGCGAGCAAGAAAAAGTTGACCAAGAATAAAGACAAAGATGGCATTGAAGATTACATCAATCGTAAGTAGTGTTTGGTACGCTCACCTCATTTGAGGAAGACAAGTTCACTAAACTGCTACATAAAGCTTTATTGAAGTAGTTTTCAGATAATCTAAGTAAATAATGACTAAATTGAATATTACATAGGTTTTATAGATCCCAATATAGTTTTTGATCGCTTCAAGAAGTATATAGTCGATATTGTATCACATCCATTTGAGGAAGATCAATTTACTTAAAGCTCTATAGGAGTGGTTTTCAGTTAATCTAAATCACTGAAGTGAGGAGCTAAAACTATTGGGTTTTACATCGGTTTTAAAGATTTCAGTTAGCAAATTTTGAACTCTTCATAAAGTACACTTGTATACAGTCGATTGTATAGCACTTCTAGTAACTTGAAGGCGCTCTTTACTTCTCGGAAGTAAAAACTATTTTCATTCTCTCACCTTTTACTACGTAAGCGTTTTGATCTGCAACACTACAGTATTGTAGTATTGTATGTGGGGCTCTCTGTCTTCGCCGCTGTCTAGCACGAACTCAGATATATACTCTCCCCAAACTCGTAGAACTGTACGTTGACGCGCTACAGCCATTCTATCTTAATATTATCCACTGGAACTGTAATTCTTTACATACACCAAAGCTAAAGCTAAGCACTGGAAGCAATTCTATGACTGTTGAGTTCATAGTACTGGCTTGAAGAAGATTGAAACAGTTTGAATGGTTTGAATATCTAGACAGTTGTCAAGTTCAGGGAAACCAAATGCAGATACCGAAATATTTGAAACATGTTTTAGTTGAAGTCTGCCACACCCAATATCGTATGTTAACTCTCTCGGCCAAGTACACCATAAGTGATCCTAAATGTCCTTACTACTGAACTCAAATGAAATTCCACTAAAGTTTGTCGAAGATTTGAAGCTCATATGATTTTTTTTTTTCAGGTATTGTTTTTGTGTTCAGTATATGTGTGTTATAACCAAGCCGTGGCTAGCGGAAAGATCTATTCTCTGAACTCAGCTTTCAGACAGAAATATCAACTGACTGACTGCAATTTGCTGAGAGTGGATGTTAACAGCCAAGGAGTTCCAAGCGGATTGTCATTCAATGGACACTGCTGTCACACCCCGAAGCAAAAAGGTAGGAACAACAGTCGTTTAGGGAATAAAAGATCAGTAGTTGGCTATGCTACTCTTAGACAAACGCTTCAGAAATGAGAGTGGCTCAAACGAATCGATACTAGTTTTGATGTTAGACTCTGTCCAATTCAATAAAGTGAATTTATCGTTATTTTAATCACTGAATTTCATCACAAATTCTTTCCCTTCTTATATTATTAAAAAAAACTGACTACAAAATCTATACGTACATGAGAATATATATATAAACTATATATTCGTACTGCGGTTGTAATGTATCAAAATGAGCTGATCCTCGCAGTATATCAAGCAACTTGTGCAGTTTCAAATTGAAAGACTTTAAATTAGTCTTCAAATTTGCAGCTGCCTAAGTTGCTTGACATACTGCGAGGATTAGCTCAATTTGATAAAATCTATGTGTTTTTACGGGTTTGTGTTTGAACTATAAGAACTGCGTTGTGAATTGCAGCTCGAGTAATCGTGGTAAATTATTTATAACGAGAGTCTTTTAGAAGCCAAACTTGACCAAGCTAAACAAACATGTTTTACCTATTGTAGCTAATACATATCTCTTTGTATAAACACAGAATACTTTTCTTTACTTTGCATTATAAATTGCAGTTTGAGTCATCGTGGTAAATTATGAGCACGATCTTTCAAAAGCCTTCTATATTCGTATATCTTTTCTACTGATATTTTGCACACTTTTCTTCTACAAGGAACTTGAAAAAAAAACTTGTTAAACTAACATTTACATCGCTCTTAGCATTAAATTGGATTTCAGCTTCGGAGAAAACTTGATAATATATAATATGTTAGAATCCCCAAAAGAGCTGGTTTTCTAAATGTTGAACTCATACTTACAGAAGTGGATGTTTTGGACTTTTATGACCCAATGAACAGTATTCTTTGGCCCTTACTTTCAGCAAGTTTACTAACAAAAAAAAAAACATGTTAGTCTAGAGCACTAATATTTAGAATTTCACAAGACAGTTATCAAGAAATCATTGAGCAGTTATTTTTACTACTTTATTATTATTATTATTATTATTTGTTATCATAAGCTTTGAAAGCTTTTTGAATTTATAAGTAGTTCTTTGGTTCTCTTGAAATACAAGCATATATTTCGCTGGTAGAAAAACCCGGAAATTTTTTGTATTTTTTAAAGTTCATAGCGGAACTTTTGCTGAACTGAACTGTCAATTGGCCTAATTGAATTGAGACGCTTCCTAATATTTTTATTGGCTTGCACTGTATTGAGTTGAATTAAGTAATTGTATGATTTTTCTTTCTCTTGTCCTCTCTTCTCCTCTTCTGCTCTGCTCTGCTCTGCTCTGCTCTGCTCTGCTCTGCTCTGCTCTGCTCTGCTCTGCTCTGCTCTGCTCTGCTCTGCTCTGATAAATAAATAAAAAATGATCTTAAAGTAATTCTTTGTCATTTATAAACCACAGATTTCAAAGTCGTTTTTTCTGCATCAAGTCGAGGATTGATAGCCACATTACAATGGCAACACGACACTAGTTATTATTTAACAGCAAAAACCACAGGAAATCCACTTGTTCTGGAGGTGAGTTGCAATATTAAAGTGCGTGACGCGTGACACCGTGACACGTTAGGCGCGCGACTCATATTGAGAAAGCTGAGAAGGCCTTGGGTACGAGAATGCGCGACCCAGGGAATCAACGCAAGGGCCGCAAGCAGTATTTGCTCGCCTTTTCAGATATGTTGATGGGTCCCAAGACAAAGTACAGCGCGGACAGGCGCGCGCATTAGCATAATATACATCAGCTATCCTTTCATTGTATGTACTAATACCGAATATATTTTCTTCCAACGCCGTCAATATTTCGTGGTATTGTCGTCTCAAGATCGTAATTAGTTTTGTATCGCGATTCTAAAGAATTTAACACACAAAAAAGAAAAAAAACTGACCGATTTTCTTTGATTAAAAGCGAAATTCTCCTTACGAGCACGCGCTATGGCGCAAGCAATAAGCGTAAAAATTTGACGCGCGCAAGCTCAAGCTTTCCTTTTCGTCGCGCGTTAGCCAATCAGAAATATTAATTTTGAAACGACTATACCACAAAATATTGTCGTCTCAAAAATATAAGGGACTATTCAGCGAATCGCGATACTTTAATTTATTGACTTATAAACGTTTTTCTTGTATACAGCAACCTGGTTCATCGATAACAGACAATCAGAAATTCCTCGTTAGGTCGACTCTTAGTCCAGGCTGTAGTGGCTGCGTTACCTTTCAATCAAAAGCAACTAACAAGTACTTTGCCACCAGTACCACCGGACAGATAACCACGACCACTAACAGGAACCTTAACAGCGCGTTGTTAAGATTAAAAGTTTGTGATAAGGCTTACGTTACAATGTGCAAGTATATCAATGTTAGGTGTTAAGAAATAAGTATGGAATAATCGAGTAGAGTGCAAACAATTAATCCGTGAAACACTAGTGCTAATTAAACAATGGAATTTGCATGAAATTGTGCTATTTAGTATTACTAAAGCCCAGTTTACACTAGCGATTTTTGCGGCGATTTTTGCTGCGATTTTTTTGCGAATTTGTCCATAATAAATAATGGCAAAGAATTTACTTGTAAAGTTTTTTCAGGATACCGAGATTTTCCTAGACGAATGTCTCTTTTGAAGGATGAGACAAAAGATTTCATATTTCCGAAAATTGCCACAAAATTCGCAGCAAAAATCGCGGCAAAAATCGCGGCAAAAATCGCCAGTGTAAACGGGGTTTAAAGTTTCATGGTTATATTGTTTGCACTCTATAGAGTTTAAAGCACTAAATATTTAAGTAGGAATCCATATGAGTTAATTTATATTAATATAACAATAGAAGTGTATATGCGCTGTATAACAGGTATTTAACAGTATATTACTTTGTATATTTGTTATTTTTGTAGTATTTAAGTTGTTTACGTCGTTTAGTCGATGAAAAAACAAAATTGAAATTGGTTATATGGATACATATTAAAAAGATTATCATGTGCAAGAAATTTTTCTACTGTTATAGGAATAAAAGATTAAGATTTCATCTGTGGTGAATTTTTTCATATGGAAAAGAATTAGCGAGTTTGGGAAAACTGGAAAACTTGGAAAAAAATCCTCGTGGCAAGGGAGAGAACAACACAGCAAACAAACTCAACTCACATGTTGATTTTTACGGAGGGAGGAAAACCAGAGAACTTGGAGAAAACTCCTCGTGGCAAGGGAGAGAACAACACATCAAACAAATCTAGCTGAGTGACAGTCGTAAGGGATAAAAATATGAAAACCAAATGCAAGACAAAGAGCGCAATTTTCATTACAATCCGATGCGCAAGAAACTTACATTAATATACACTGAATCTAAATATGGCAACAAATTTTAATAACTATTGTTCTGCACTGACTAGCGTCGTGTACACATGGAAAAATAAAAGCGTTTTCACGTGTAACAATAGTTATTCAAATTGGTCGCCATATTTAGATTCGGTGTATAAAGCCCCGTTTACACTGGCGATTTTTGCGGCGATTTTTGCGGCGATTTTTGCTGCGATTTTTGTGGCAATTTTCGGAAATATAAAATCTTTTGTCTCATCCTTCAAAAGAGACATTCGTCTAGGAAAATCTCGGTATCCTGAAAAAACTTTACAAGTAAATTCTTTACCATTATTTATTATGGACAAAATTGGGAAAAAATCGCAGCAAAAATCGCAGAAAAAATCGCTAGTGTAAACGGGGCTTAAAGCATCGGTAGAGCAACTACAATCTCACTAAACAAAGAGGCTTCCTATCCCCACCCCTGTAGAGAAAGACACTGCACAGTGGGAGGGATTTAAGGTTACTTCGCACGCAAACTTCACCACACGCCAACTGTATCCAGCTATTTCTAGTTCTGCCCTCAGGCTACCCCAATTATAACATCATCTATGATGTGATGTGATGTGATGACGTGATCAAGGTCAAGTCTATGTCGTCATGACATGCCAAACTCTCCCAAATGTCTGTCAGTGTTGGGGCAGAAAAGATAATTGTCCCAGGCGGTAGACGAGGTAACCGGAAGGTCGCGACTTGCACGCACTATCTATATTAATCTAAAACGATAGTTATTACAGCACTCTCGTCGAGCTGTTCCACTGGTGAATAGCGATAACAAATATTTTTGCTAAAAATACTGCTATAATCCAAGTCAGAATCTATAATAATACTTCAACTGTTTTTCTCTGAATTGATTTTTGAAACATTTTTATAGAGGTTTCGGTCCGTGACCACAATCTCGTACTCGGAGCCTGCGTTTCTTCTAGCCTGCGTTAGGGAACGAGGGCTCTGGCATAATCCATTTTTTGAGACCAGGATTTCTTGGACTTTCGTTATAAGAGCGCATGTTGGCGTTAATATATATTTTTATAAAAAGATTCTGTAATATATCTTGTTTTCTCAAGACTAGTGTTGTAGAGAGATTTCTCTTCATGGCGCGGCGACCAACAATAAATACTGAATGTCGGACAGCAAGCGCGAAAAATGTTAAAATGGTGATGTATTCCGAATTTTCAGGATATAAAAATCAAAGTTCATGAGCTATTGATTTAGGAAATGATTTCTTAATATTGTTGACTCAAGGCTTTCCTGTCCTGAAGGAAGTGATCTAGAAGTCGGCATTCACTTCTTCCACCCTTATAGGCAACGCTATCTTTAGCAAACTAGAGATGGTATAATATGTTTTGTTCATCAAAAGCCAGGGGCGTAGCTAAGGGGCAAAGGGGAACGATTTGTGCAATTTCTTATGACGTTTTAAACGTGTATATGGGATGCACCAAGAGAATATGAACTAGCTCATTTTCTCTTTTATGCGCTTTATCCTGCGCAAACTAATAAGTTCAGCCGACCTCAGTAGACCGTGGACCAACACAACTTTGCACTAATTTGTACACTTTTGCTATTTAACTTTTTAACAGATATATGGTGTACACTCTAGTGAAAGTTAAACACGATAGCGCTCACCTACAATTCAATTTTTTCACGAACATCTCGAGTCAAAGATAGTGATTTCTACCCATAGAAGTATTTATTCTTGATAATCAAACCTTGCACGGAAAGCCGACGAGAAAAACAAAGACGACTTTGTATACTACCTACTCATCTACTAGCTTTATGAGTGTTCTGAACCCGGTCATGTATCTCGATTATGACTGAAAATGATCTGTTTTGATATTTAGTTGGAAGCTATTTTTTTCTTCCGTTTGATAACTTTTCACCCCTAGCCAGAACGGAGGAGTCGAAAAGCGCCGACAACTAATTAGTTTTTTGCCGCCTTTGCAATCTCAACTTTAGGCGACGTAGGTTAGGGAAAAACTATTTTGATCTATTAAATGGAAAATACGCTGATTTTTTTCTCAAGATTTTCGATTTCGTTGACGCAAAAATGCGGCGTTTAACTGATCATTAAGGAATAAAAAACGCGCGCGCATGTGTCTGTACTGTGATATAAACGCTCTGTGACTGTAGAGCACGAGAGAAGCAAGCTTAGGAAACGAGGCGTAGCTGAGTGCTTTCTCTTGCTCTTTCCTACAGCTCCCAGAGCGTTTGTATCACAGTACAGAGACATAAGCAACCGTTTTATTTTGCTTTTATAAAATATTTTTGAACGATCTTGCGCGAGCGTGTCTCTGTACTCTTATATAAACACGGTGGCCAGTCAATCGGCGCACGTGATATATTTAAATATTTCATAATAGAGAACAAGAGAATATGAACTAAGTTCATTTTCTCTTGTAGAGAATTATAGAAGAACTGTTGTAAAGTCTCGCGTTCTGATTGAATTTCAACCAGTGCCACAATCCAAAAAAAAAAAAAAATTTTAAACAATTTTCAGCAAAATTTCGGAATAAAACAACTAGCTATGAAAAATAAAATAAAATCATAGGATAAAAGCTGCATATTCGGTGTAAAAAGGCATCTACGATCCGTACGATCCAGCCAACCGAAGTCCAGTCCATTCCAGCTATGTGCGGTTCCTGATTTTCCAAAATTTAAAAAACCCTCAAAATTCGGGCATTTAGAAGAGGAAAACAAGTTTTTGAAGTTGGGCATGTTTATGCTATACATTAAGATTATCCATGGCCTTTCAAAAGGTGAAAATTCCAAAAAAAAATTTTTTTTGGTGATTCAAGATCCAGTCACTGACTGAGGCCCAGTTACTTGCGATCCATTCCAGTCACATCCAAGTAACATCCAATTTATCTCAGTAGCATCGCAATGAAGGAAAATTAGTCGTAAAATCGATCTGTAGCGATCGACAGAGTCACCTATAGACAACAGGAACGTTTGCTTTATAACAGTTTGATTTATAACAGTTACTTTAGAATGAAGAATAATGTAGCAAGCGATAAAATACTCGCAAACTTTGACAAACTTTAGTAAAAATAAATTGTGATTTATCGTGCAAATTGGTGACTTATAAGTGATATTTTTTCGTATTTTTTAATGGAGAAATAATAACTACAATAAGTATAAAACTTTATAACATAAAATAAAATAATGTCAGTAAAATAAATTGTGATTTATCGTGCATAATTGGCGCAAAAATACATATGAATATTTTTTCATATTTTTATTTAATGCAAAACTAATTCCCATCAACACACTACAATGATTATAACAATTTATAACATTTTTTAAATGTTATACTTTCAGAAAAATGAATTGGGATTTATCGTGCAAATTACAAAAAATATTTTTCATATTATTCTTCCACCAACACGCTACGATGAGTATAAAAATTTGTAAAATAATTTTAGAAAAATGAATTGTAATTTATCGTGCAAATTTGCGTGCTACCTATTAAGAAAATTTCCATTTTTTCCTAGTTAATGAGAAGTTAGTCCCACAATTTATCGCGCAAATTGGCGACTTAGAAAATAATATTTTTCGATTTTTTTAATGGAAAAATAGTTCCCATCAAAACACTCCAAGTAGTGTTAAACAATCGTAAAATTAACAAAATAATTTCAGTAGATTATGATTTATGTTTATCCTATTGGCGCGCGGTACTATAAAAATATTTTTCATATTTTTCTTAATGGGGAAATAATAACTATCTTCATACTACAATAAGTATAGAAAAGTTTTAAAAGCTTAACGAAAATGCACCATACTTTCAATTATGTAAAATGTCATGCCTGAAACTGAAGCTGAAATAATCAAACATTGACACTCGGTAAAAACTTGAAATCTTAAAATTTAACTGAAGTTTTAGGAAAATTTTAACTTCACGCTGAAAGAGTAAAAGATAACATGGAAGACTATATTAATGCGCAATGATATGCTGAAACCTTTAAGGTTGAGCAGATAGAAGATCTTGCACTTCAAACTTGTTGTTCAAAAGTTGTCTTTTTTTGTGAAGACAGGTTCCTGTGGGTTTACTCTGAAATAAGAAATAAAGTCTTTAATAAATTTTGAAATGATCGGATGGATGGATGGATGGATGGATGGATGGATGATGGATAGATAGGTGGATGGATGGATGCATGGATGGATGGATGGATGGATGGGTGGATGGGTGGATGGGTGGATGGGTGGATGGGTGGATGGATGGATGGATGGATGGGTGGATGGATGGATGGATGGATGGGTGGGTAGATGGATGGATGGATGGAAGGATGCACGGACGGACGGATGAATGGATGTGATGATAATTACTAATCGATAATCACTATCATTAACACCTTTAATCCTCAACTCTACGTGATCTTCATGCCGTCCTACAACTGTAACCACGCCACAAGTGTACATCCCAACATCTTTAAACCCCACGTGACCAATACTCAGTGACATATCCACTCTCTCGTCCTTGTACTTCATTTTAACAATCCTTTCTGAGTACCGTGATTTGATGTGATGCCTGGCAGTGTTGGTTACCCTTGTGCCACGGTGGTCCCAGAACAGAGCCGTGAAACGCCGAGGTGTGTACTTAGCTGAACAAACCAACACAGCAGTGGAACCTTTTGAAACAGTGACCACGTGATGCAGTGGAACTACACGAGGAGGACGAGGAATCGAGTAGTCTATGAACAGTAAACGAAGGAAGATTATCCTTAGCCTAGACTAATAAACATACTCGGCGTTAAAGGGCGCTAAAGGTAAATAATGAAACAGGAATTTTGAAATTCATTTACGTGATACGTTTTACGCCGACAGTGCAACAAATAACGAACCACTGAGAATTTGAGTCTTTCTACATGTACCGCAAACCTATAGAGGTTTTGCACCATCACGCGACAACAGCCATGTTAGATGGCAGGAACAATACAATCGTTTTACATGAGAAAGAATTCTATTCCCGAGAGCAAAGGGATTTTATTGTTCTGCCATCCAACCACAGGTAGTCCAAGCTGTATTATAGGCGCCGGCACGTGATGGTGCAAATCCTCTATTGTATTCTTCATTAGCTTTATTCTTTCGCATAAATTGAGGTCTTTCCAGTGGAAAGCTGTTTCTTAGCCAGACTGAGAACACAAGATTACATACAATATATCCGTGAAAAATTTAACTAACAAAATTGTACAAATGTGTGCAAAGTTTTGAAGGTCTACGTCCTACTGAGGTCTGCTAAACTTACTAATTTGTGCACATTTGTGCTATTTGTTAATTTTTTTTCACGGATATATGGTATATTTAGATGTGGTTTGACTTACATAGAGGAGTAACTATGACAAAATGCGTATCATTGCCCAATCTATTGACTGCGTGACACTTGTAAATACCGCGATGCATCATGGATATTTTCTTGAACACCAAAGCGAGGCCATCACGTGATCTGAGTTGTTTGATTGACGGCGGCATGTCTTGTGTGGTAAGTGATACGGTTGTTTTTATCCAGGTAATTTCAGGTTGTGGTCTACCTGTGGCACGGCATGGTATGACTAGAGGTGTTCCCACGTATGCTTCATATTCATGTTTTCTGGACGTGATGCGAGGAGGGGCTGAATACAAAGAGATTGAGATTGTTATATCAGGCAGCCAACCAGCCAATCGATCAGTCAGTTAGTCAGTCAGTCAACCAGTCAGTCAGTCAGTCAGTCAACCAGTCAGTCAGTCAGTCAGTCAGTCAGTCAGTCGGTCAACCAGTCAGTCAGTCAGTCAGTCAGTCAGTCAACCAGTCAGTCAGTCAGTCAGTCAGTCAGTCAGTCAGTTGGTCAATCTTAATTACGTACCATATACACCTAATTGCAATAAACGAACTGAAGTGCGCAAGGGATTCTGGTAATTGTAGTATATAGGTGCTATAATACAAGTATATTATTTTTGGGGTGCAACCACGTGACTCAAAATCCCTCGAGATATAAATAACGATAAAACAGCCGCCATCTTGGTTGTTCTAACGAGAGAGGCTAATGAGGAATGCTTTGTTATCGTCAACCAAGATGGCGGCAATAACGTAACATACATCCCAAGAATAGACCCCTTACACGTGACGTCAAAGCAGCTCAATTTGGAGGACAAAACAAAAGAATTTCAATGTCCTGAGAATTGGAAACCTATTGTTATGTCCTCCAAATAGACCCCTTGCATGTGACGTCAAAGCAGCTCAATTTGGAGGACAATACAAAAGAATTTCAATCTCCTGAGAATTGGAACCTATTGTTATGTCCTCCTAATTGAGCTGCATTGATGGCTTACAAGCATTCCCAAGAGTCCAACTACGAAAATTAACCCATTGAACAATGGATGTTAATGATGAATCAATTTTCCCCGAGAGACCGCGATGACGTAACGTGCAACCGAAGAATTCGGACGTGCTGCAAGGGGCGTATAGGTTGGTACGTGGTACGATGGGGGTGTTAATGTCAACGCTAAACTACTCGTTTAACATCTGAATTGCTATTCATGATTCATTACCTTCCTGCGCGAACCCACAAGATTGATTTTCGTTTCCTACGATCACTTCACAGCTTAAGTCTCCCACACGTCTCACATTCGTCTTGTCCAACGTTAGCCCCAACCATTTGGTTGGTCCTAATGCTTGCTTCAAGACTTGATTCTGCACCTTCCATAGGATTTTGGAGGCTATTTTGCCTCGTTCAACGCTACAGTTCAGATAATGAGGTTTCATTCCAGTATCCTGGAGGGATTTAGAGTAACCTCGCGGCTTAAAAACCGCTTTGACCTTGCATGTTGAAGAGCCACGAGCCGAGACATCTAAAACAATGGACACAATGATTTTTTATTTCCTACTGTGAAGAGCACTTTAATATTATTCTCCAGAGTTTTTGCCAAATGTAGTCACCCAAGAAAAAAGGAAAGTTGCCAATGCCTACAAATGCGTTGATGATGAACTCAGCTTCACAAACTATTTTCCAAAACTCCAACAATAAAACCACCTTTTTGAAATTTAAAAATAATTTATAATCTAATAAATTGTTTTAATTTTTTAAATTTGAAGATTTGGAATAAAACAGAAAGTTTTGAATGGAAAGAAATGCTTTTACATGGCAGTTTTGGCGCGCAAATCGCTTGTTGCTTTTGGTTGATTTTTTTTTTTGAGTTTTACGCTTTAACTCGACCTTTGAGTCAAGGTAACTCCAACATAATTGCGAGTAAATTTAGCGATATTTTTAACCTCGTTCGTATCACTTCAAAAATATTCGGATTTTTCTAAATTTAGCACATATAGTAGCTCAACACTTAGGCTTATAACGGATGTATTACGAAATATCATTTTTGAGTCGCGTTTGCCGTTTCTAATATGTGATTTTTCACACTATTCTCTTCCAGCACGCTTAATAATTGATGGACTTTCTTTAAACTTCAGATTCTTGGTAAATGGATGGTCATGATTCTATCTGACGAGTTTGGAATAATATATAGAGCGCATTTTTTAAATGCTATTTTTTCCGGCCTGTTTTGCCGCACAACTACTTCACTTCACTATAATGTTAAGCAAGTTAAAGATTGCTTTCGACAATCAACACCCACGAGTTGCACACATCTTATCTGTTAATTGCCTCGCCCAAATAAACTCCTTTAATGCCAGTTGTCAGTTGAACGCTTTTGGATTTTTTTCTTCGCCTTTATCGCGCAAGTATCATACTCGTGAAGTAAATGCTGTCTCCAAAAATAAGCGCCACAATTTTGCTGAACTTTTGAATTTTTTTTGGTTTATTGGGCGTCTTAAGACAAGGGAAGTATACTGATATCAAAACAGCACCAAACGGTGCGCGCAATGAAGAGCCAACAAGCTGAAACAAAACCCGATCAATCTTGAATGAAACTTAAAGACTCGGTCAAAAATACTATTATCCAAATCTTTAAATCAAGGCAATTTTTTTTTAAACGGAATATCGAATACAACTATGGAATTTGTTTCCTGTGATGAAGTTTTTCGCTAGAATATGTGATCTGGAAAAGGAAATAGGTCTTTGCTTGGTCTGTTAAGTTTGAATTACAAAGTTTATGGAGGTCGCATGGAGTTTTAACTGAGCTCTGCGTGACGCGCTTGTTTTTAAAAAAGGAATACAATCAAAATGGCTCATGGTATACGCTTCATTCTTCCCGCGTAAATAACGCAATTTTTGATTTTGTCGTAGCAATAAACTGCATTGCGTATCATGCCCAGTGGTACATCCACGCAATCTCAAAATATTGTAGAAAAAAGCTCAAAAGTTGAAGACGCTCTGTAACAGTTCTTGTTTTGAGAGAAGACATATGCTGCAGTAATCTGTATCGCTGGCAATCGTTGCTTTATCGCTAGCAATGCAGCAACGATTCTAAATTATCTTTGCGAGCGTGAGTAAACTTTTGCAGTGTGCATCATGAGCTCTGGCTATTGATATTACCAGAAATATTTTTCTGCGACGTGAGTTCAACTTACCTACGTCTATGAAGAGAAGCAAGCTCCAAAACACTAAGAGTAGCATTCTTGATTCTTTAGTACCAAGCATTACTTAGGTTTCTTTTATATCACAAGCATTCAATCTGGGGTACGTGTCCTTGGCTTATCCTTGGAGCTTCTCGAATGAAGGCTGATCATGCTAGAGGTGTGTACGGGGGCGTAAGAGCATTTTTACCGACAGCTGTTGCCATGTGTGTTAAACCAACGCACTGACTTAAGAATCGTCTTGGAGGATTACATACACGCCAAGTAAAAATGCTGGACTGTGAATAGCCTTGCAGAAGCCTTGTTTAGCGAGATAGAAACGAGTCATTTATTTATCTATGAAATCAGAACTTCCGTACTGCAAGGAAGCGAGGCATGTTCTTGGGGTCAAAAAAATATCGGTTTTTTTTTTCGTCGAAAAAATATTTTTTTAAAAATTTAAAAAATGCATTTGTTGGAACTTTTTTGCAACGCAATTTATCTACGGACCGTAATCCTTTTGTTGATATAAATTGATTTGTTGAAAGTTGGGATTAAATTTAAAGATTTTGAAGCCTGAAGTAGTCATCCAAGTTGATTGTAAAGAGAGGAAACGTAGGAAGTGAAAATGATCTTATTTCGGAAACTTAGACCAGACGCCTTTATCTACTTTCTTGTCATCTTGCTTATCACTTCTAGAATAAAGGAATATTTCAAGAAACAAGGCCAATATTGGAAGTGACAATGTCATACAATGACCCCAAGGCTAGTGAATTAGAGATCTGCGATAAAGAATTATCAAAGTAAAAAAAAAAAAAAAAAAAAAAAAAAAAAAATTCGAGAAAATCTCTTCAGAATGTTAAGTACATATCCGTATTTTAATTTGGTTTTTTCTATTTTGAGTTATCAATAATCATAAGTTATCACAAATGGATTGGATTCAATACATCTCTACTAGCCAAGCCAATCAAAATGCTGGCTTTGCGATACACCACTAATTTATTAGTACGAAAGCTTGCACTAGAAACGCAAGAATATTAAAACAAAAAAGGTAAAAAAGCAGATTCAAAGTCATCAAATACGATACCCAACAAAGACAATGAATCTAACCTATACATCCGGTGTCACGATTGCCTCCGGGCTACAAATCTTTTGTTTCGATAAGTGTGGCCCAGGATCTCCACAAATGACCTATATTCACGAACAACTTGTCTAACAAATTCACAACAACTGAAAAGGGCCACTCTCTTTTTCTCCACTCACACCATGTTTTCTATCCAGTCTCTCACGGCCTGTGTCTACCACAGGCCCACATAAGGATCAGACAATTTCCTACCAAATTAACTCGTATATTTTGTAGCCTGTAACTTTGAGTAGAAGAAATTTTTAACCCTCTTTAATTTATAAAAAAAAACTCCGGTGTAATCCAGGGTAACGAATCGCTGTGGTGTAGAAGATTTTCATTGCATGACTGAGAGACGACGATAAGCATGCCACTCTACTGAATAAACCATTTTCTAGTTCCAAATTACCGCTGTGTTCCTTGATTGCAGACTCATTTACCCAGGGTTAGCCTCGAATCAGTGTTTAAATATTCACAAATACCAACGGTAAAGTAAAGAATGCACAACTTCAACAATACAAACACTTTGAAATTCCACGGACCTTCACTGGAACACATGAATATTTTGTACAAAGTCGAGGCTAACCCTGAGCAACAGAGAACTTGAAACTGGAGTATAAGCGAGTTCATAGTTTAGGAATCGTTTCCAGTGCGCATGCGATTTTGTCCCGAATTTCTCATCTTCTTTTTTTAAATCTTCTTTGTTCTTAATTAAACAAAAGGTGAGAAATTCGGGATAAAATCGCATGCGCAGTGGAATCGATTCTTAAACTATGAATTATGCACGTTTAAGAAGATTTTTTTTCTTTTTTTCAAGACGTAGAGAAATATTCGAAAGACATTGCCAAAAATATGGAGGAAATCTAATCCCCAAGGGGATTTACCGAATTACCGAGCTTATAGAGGCTTTGCACCATCACGTGATAGCAGCCATGACAGGAGGCACGACAATAGAGTCTTTTTCCCCTTGGAAACTGAATTCTTTCTCATGTAAATCAGATTAGACCAGATTCAATTGTTCCTGCCTCCTGTCATGGCTGCCATCACGTGTCGGTGCAAAGCCTCTATTTTGTAGGAATTGAAGCCAACGGGCAAGGAATTCTGGAGAAGAATGTGTAGAAAGCTTATGGCAATAAGATAACGATATAGAGAAGGAGGCCAATATTAGCAGAAATAGAAATCTGTGAGTGATATGCGTATAGAGTCTAAAAATTCATTAAATATATTGGCTTTGAAATTTTTTGGGATTTTGAAAGGATGCTTGCTAAATTGAGATTTCACTATTTATATTACTGGAAGCGGCTTCTTTTATGGTAACCGTTTAGTTAGTGTTTGTGGGATGTTCTAATGTGTTGAAAGATGCTCATGAAAAAGGAAGAAAGAAGGAAAGAAAGAAAGAAGCAAAGGAAGGAAGGAAGGAAGGAAGGAGGGAAGAAAGAAAGAAAGAAAGAAAGAAAGAAAAAAAAAACAGAAAACGACGAGAAGAAAAGGCCTAAGCTACGCCAAACACTACCCGAATCACGCACCATCCCTCCCCCACCCGCTCATAATCCCCGATCTACGTCTCCGCAAAAGAGAAATGAAGATGACATGTACGAATAAAAAATCGGAAAAAAGTAAACAAAATATAGACAAAAGTGAAGTCAAAACGAAAGAATAAATGGACGGAGAAACAAATAAAGAAATAAAATAAATCATGCAAATAATACTAACCGCCTCAACTCAACTAGTATCCTTTCGCACATTTCCAAATGCTTTGACCCGAAGCAATTATTCACACCCTGGAAGGGAACCACATCAATTATCTTCCTGTAAGTGAATCAAGTCAGAAAGCACTTTAAGACTCCTGTCAAGATTCTCAACCAATGAACAACAAGGCGTCTTATATCATTTCTTTTTCAAGCTCATCTAGCTTCTCTTAAAGATCACTGAACATCACAGATTGTTCAATGAACATCTCAAAATGAAGTATCTTCAATTTACTTTATTAACTTTAACCGTTATGTTCCCATACTTTCAGGCCGAAACCAAAGAACAAAACACTGGGTATTTCGAGAAAGTGGAAGGCTATGTTCTAAAAGCAAAGGCTTTAAAAGAAAACAAAGTTCGCTCGGATTTTGAATGTGGTTTAAGGTGTGCACGATACGAAGAATGTTCTTCGTTTAACTATGCTTTGAAGGCAGATAAAGAGGGATTACACTTTTGTCAACTACTCAAAACAAATGAACATGAAAATCACGAGTTGTTTAGTGACAGCACAGAGTTCCATTACTTCAGGCGACTAAAGGTATCAAGATATCTGTTAAATATTTATATTTAAGGCGCAGAAGAGAGTGAAATTTGAAAAATTGTGCGTACAACCGCCGAGCGATACAAGTTAAAGTGCAAATGAACCCTTCGACAATACTTTCAGTACTGATTCTGCATAAAGTAAATAGTTGATTGGTAAAATATTTCTTGATTTGAGTGATGCGTCTTTAAGTTATGAAGGTTTATACTTCCAATATGTTAATGATGATGACGTCAGGTAAGGTATTTGAGTGTTTTTGTTGTAACTAGTAATACTAAATGCTGGCCATTTTGAAAATAAAAATTGTAAATAGCTTTCATGTAAACCATGAGTAAAATAATGATGCTTTTTAAATACTGTTTCTATGAACCAGTTCGATTTTGTATATTTGATTAAGCCTTAATAGACGTCACACTCATTAGCATATTGGAAGTATAAACCTTCATAACTTAGAAACGCATCACTCAAATCAAGAAATATTTTACCATTCAACTATTTACTTCGTGTAGAATCAGTACTGAAAGTATTGTCGAAGGGTTCATGTGCACTTTAAAGTTAATCATTGTATTCAATGAAATACTAGTGTTGTAAAACTTTTTTTAATCAAATTTCGGAGTAGCAGAAACTTAATTCATTTTACCATCAGGATAACTACCCTCGTTACAGAACGTTTTGGGAGTTCCTCTCTCATCTTCAGTGTGTAACATATGAAATAATAGATGCATTTTCTACGCTTAAAGCTTTTTACCGTTACGTGAAAAAGTAGGAAAAATCAAGTGAAAAAAGCGTATGTTTTTACTCGTATGTACAACGAAAACGTTTAGCTGCGAAAACACTTTCACAAGGAACTTATTTTAAAAGACGAACCAACAAACAAAAACAATTACTTTATACTAGTATGTACAGCGAAAACCTTTAGTCGCGAAAACACGTCCACAAGGAATTGGGCCGCTTCGAGAAAAAAGTACAACTACTTTGTACTCGTATGTAGAGCAAAATCTTTTTATCGTGAAAGTACTTAAACAAGGAATTGCGCTGTAAAACTTGTCGCGCATCGCTTGCCTTGTATAGAAATATCAGCTAAGGTTTCACTCTGTAACGACGCCGTGCTTCACGTTCGGATGCCAGAACAGTAGTGGCTGGGGACCACACATATCGGCTAACCTGCGAGCAGTCTCTTTTTACCTCCTCTACTGGCGTAGAGGAGGTAAAAGGAGACTCTGCTCGCAGGGTACATATCGGGATGAGTGCGCACAAATTTACAATAGAAGGACTATGTGCTGGGGCACAAATAGTCACGCAAGTCGCAAACAAACAAATAAACAAAAGAAACAAAAAAAAAAAAAAAAAAAAAAAAAAGGAAACAAATGAAAAAACAAAAAAAAAAAACACACAAAAAAAAAACACACACACATACACAAAAACAACAACAAAAATTTGAGCTAGCAAAGAGTGATATGACACAGTTCGTGCCTCATAGAGAAAGTCTACAAGTACCGACCAGCGTCCATGATATTGGACGGGCAATACCCTATCCTTACAGGTCATACATCATATGATGGATATTTTCTTCTATTTTTTTAGTTAACATGTGAGAGTCAAACGTGTCTTAATGGTGGTACGTGCACAAGTGCCGCAGGTGAAGGTTCCAATTACACGTGTATTTGTCCACCCGGGTTTGTGGGAGACAATTGTGAAACAGGTCAGTAAATTCGCCCATTGCTCATGCGCGCGCCTTTTTCTTTAAGGATTAATCTCGTACCCAGAGCCTTCGTTTCTTCTGGCCTGCCGCGAAGAACGAGGGCTCTGGCATAATCCACTTTTTGGCGCATGCGCAATTTTCAAAAAAGAGATATATAAATGATCAAAATAATCAAATTAAAAATTAAATCAAAGCAAAAATCGAAGTAAAAATCAAAGTAAAGATCATAGAAAAAGCTCGGGAAAATATTTTTAGTTTTTGGCAAGTCTTTGAACGTATGCACTCTTATACCGGAATTCCAAGAAATCTTGGTCTCAAAAAAATGGATTATGCCAGAGCCCTCGTTTTTCGCCGCAGGTCAGAAGAAACACATGCTCTGGGTACGAGAGTGCATCATCAGCGAAAACTAAAAAGGCTACAGAGAGCTCAGAGGCAGAAACATTGCGCCTCGTCAATGTATAATGCTTTATAAAATGGTTGAAATATAACGTGCGCGCTGATTGGCTGACTAACGTGTTTATATCAGAGTACAGAAACACGCTCACGCAAAATCGTTCAAAAATATTTTATAATTATAAAATGACTGTTATAAATTTCGCGTTCTAATAGGTTAGCGAGCGCGTGCTTTACGAGAGTACACAGCACGCGCGCGCACTTTCAGTTGCGTCATTCTTATCTAAAATAACGATTATTGTAATTTGTATTTTATGAAAGAAAAAAACCTTGCTTGCTGTGCTTTGTCCTTTGAATCTTGTGCTTCGCGCATCATAAAGAACGGTGTTTTAAAAAAATGGATTATCTTTGTCAAATGAATCGAAATTTCTTTTCAAAATGAGTCGGTATGTAGTGGAATACTGGTACGCTCTGGTATATTTAAGTATTTTGATGGAAAAAAGGCGTTGACAAGGTCTTGTACTCGATATGTATACACACCTAATTGAAAAAAACGTTGTCGGGTTCGAGAAGGTCACATCATCGAAGCTAAGACCAAAAAGTTTTTTTTTGTACTCCGAAATGTGTATTATATTTGCATATAGACATGTAAAAATGCACAGTATAGCAAAGTCGGTCGAAGATTAACAACATGCCAAAGCCGTGATGCATAAAATGTGCACAGGAAGGGAAAACTGCAATACGCATGAAATTAGCATAATTGTTTGTCTTCCCATGTTCCCCTTCGGTCTTAGCTTTGATGATATAACCTTTTTTTGAGTCCAACAACGTTTTTTCAATTAGGTGTATATTTATAAATAATTGAACTCTAAAATAAATGAGAATATATCGTAACAGCCTCATGAGTTATCATTTTCTATGAGTGAGTGTCATAGAGAATCAGGAAATGAAAGAATCGATCCGTTGGCTTTAGGTATGTTAGTGTCAGGCTACGATGAATTGTACTCGATGTTATACAGAGTATATGAATGAGAATAACGATAAACCCCCTTTGATGTTTGGACGTTGATAGAAGAGATTGTTAGACATTGTGATGGATCTGCTTGACGTGATGATCAGGGTTTGATTGAGCATTTTAGTGAAGGCTGACAAGATATAGATGATCCAAGAGAGATAGATGTGTGCATGATAGATTCATGTTATGGTTGAGTCGTGGTGATTGAAATCGTTTACACGCCTCACGCTTTGGGAAGAATCAAGAAAAGAAAAAAAGAAAAAAGAATGAAACAAACAAAGGAAGAAAGAAAGAAAAAGAAAAAGAAAGAAAGAAAGAAAGGAAGAAAGAAAGGAAGAAAGAAAGAAAGGATAGGAAGAAAAAGAAAGAAAGAAAGAAAGAGAAAGAAAGAAAGAAGAAAGGAAGAAGAGAAAAGAAAGAAAATAAAAATCCCAAAAAGAAGAACCTAAGAAAAGAGGAAGAAAGAAAAGCATACACCCAAAAAAACCACACAAAAGCCCCCAGATGAGCGCCAAAGAAAGACGAGAGCACGAAGAAGCAAGAAGAAAAAGAGGAAGAAGAAAGGGGAAAATCAAAGAAAGAATCGAAGAAAGAATTGGATCTTAAAAACGACTGAAAATCTATCATATTTTTCTAATATGTCTCTTTGATAATGTTTTCTGGTATCTTATACCAGCCATCGCAATATAGCCATGAAATATTGCTTATCAAAGATATATCCTAAAACTGATTCTAGTAGCACTCAAATTTCCTTTCAAGAAAATAACCGTTTATCTAGTCATATACAGATGAAAATCTAGCCAGCTTATCATCAGATATATTGGAGACTTTTCACATTCTTTCACTACGAGACATTTTTCAGATGCGCACGTTTTGTCTTTTGACTTATGTCGGCATCTCATTAGTATAATGATCCAAGAACTAAGTACTCTTGGCGATTTGCTTTTTCATATGAAACAATATGTTTGTTAAAATGAGTGCGCACTTTTTAAAAATATATTTAAAAAATCCCTTAAAGTGCCTATTACCATACTGACAATATTCAAAGTATTGATTGTACATGGGGTGAGGTGTTGAATAACCCCAAAAAAATTAATAGTATGAGTGAGGCTTCTTGAAGTTATAAAGGTTTTTCCATGTCATATGCTGATGCTTTGAGGTATGAGGAGAAATCCATACGAAACTCTCGAAGTATGATCTCCAATATCTTAGGGAGTTTTGCTGCTATGCCATTCAAACTGTCTACATTCATTTGAGTACTCTTTCTGAGGAATGTAAAACGGCGCGCGTGTCTATATACTGTGATATAAACACGATGGGAGTTGTAGAGCAAGAGAGAATTTGTAGAGAAACACGAGGCGTAGCTGAGCTCCCATCGTGTTTATATCACAGTATATAGACACACGCGCGCCGTTTTATATCGCTTTTATATAACATTTTTGAATGATTTTGCGCGAGCGTGTCTCTGTCCTCTGATATAAACACGGTAGCCAGCCAATCAGCGCGCGCATTACATCTCAAATATTTTATAATAGAAGGTATAGGCTGTTTTAAAAAAAGACTTAGATACCCGATTTACATTCAAAGCGGCTCAAGCCAACTCCCCTAGGTTCTATTAATGATCTAATTATTCGAATATTTGAATTTATTATTCTTTACCTAGAATACGAAGACTCAGGATTCGAAATAATATAAATAGCCTGCGGCTGGGGGCCGAGAGGAAATGAGGAGAGAGAGAGGAAGTTCCCTTCTCCGGCTAAAATGATAACCGATAAAAAACTCGAATTGTCATTGGATTATTCCATATGAGGAACACCCTAATCCAATCAGAATTCGAGTTTTTAATCGGTTATCATTTTGAATCCTGAGTCTTCGTATTCTCGGGAAGAATAAAGAATTTCGATATTCGAATACTAAAAACATTGATTGAACCTAGGGGGAGAGGGGGAGGGGGGTAAGCTTGAGCCTTTTTGACTGTAAAAGAGGTGTATTTTTCCGACTGGTATTTTTTAATTGTATTTAAGGACATATTTACTACATTTAAATGCGAATTACGCCATTTATATTAAGTGATTATATTTCCTATGTCCAATGACGTACAGTACTCTGAATCTGTTTTTTACAGCTATTTTAAAAGGCCTTAAATACTACATACTAAATAGTGTATTCCAAGACCGAAATGTATTTTGGGTCTTATGTAATATTTAACAAATAAAACAGGTTTTTATGTACTCCATTCAGTAATAAAGCACGCAGGAAGTGACGTAATCACTCAAGAAGTGTAAGGAGAAGCATTTGTGTGCTTACGGCACTTCCCAAGCGCTTTATTACTGAACGGAGTACCGAAAAAGCTGTTTTATTCCTTTTAAAATATAAAATTATTATTATCATTAATTTTATTTTGGTATTGAATTTATTTATGCAAAAATAAAGACGGTCGCAGGATCTAGCAGCACTTCGCGCGCGCGGATGGCGTCAGCTCTGTGCTCCGTTCACTAATAAAGCGCGCGCGTACTATCCTAACTATATAATAATGTCTAAAGTAAAATGAACAAAAATTTTATTTTTTATCTTTAGTGCATTCTGTCCGAAACAATATACAATATACTGTGCATGTTACGTCAATGTTACATATCTCAAGGGATTTTGAGTCACGTGGTTGCACACACTCTATAGAGGATGTGCATGTTACGTCATAGCCGCCATCTTGGTTGACGATAACAAAGCATTCCTCATTAGCTCCTCTTGTTAGATCAACTAAGATGGCGGCTGTTTCATCGTTATTCATATCTCAAGGGATTTTGAGTCACATGGTTGCACACACTCTATAGAGAAGAAATAGCTGTATATTTACTTTTTATTTCCAATTAACGAGACCCACATTGCCCTTTAGTCTTGGAGTGTACTATTCAGTATCAATGCAGTATTTTACATCTTTTTGAAATAGCTGTTTAAGGATTGAGTTGTGGCGTATTTTCCCGGGGGGGGGGGGGGGGTGGGGGGGTGGGGGTGGTACTCCCCTATATTTGCTATACGGGTATGTGCCGCCCTACAGGGTATGGTTTTTCGGCTTTTGGGTCTGGGGTAGGGTATCATTTTTTGACATTTGGTCTGGGATAGGGTATCATTTTAGTCTGGGATAGGGTTAACGATTTGGTCGTTTTTGTCTGGCGAATAGGCTACGCTTTCTGCAGGCACAAAAACAATAAAAACGTTAGTAAATATTGATTGCAATAGATTGTAAAACCGTATTTTCCGTCTTTTAGTCTGGGATAGGGTTTACAATTCTTAGTTTTAGTCTGGGGTAAGGGTATGTAAAATCAAAATTTTAGGTCTGGGATAGGGTCAGGGTTTTGAGGTCCTGGCGGCACCCACTGTGACCTACCCAAGTTGGCGTGGTAGTACCCCCCCGGGCGTATTTTCCGGGTCCCACTCCTCAAAAACGACTGGGGAAAAAGCGGAAAAAATATTCTTAATGATTTAGCCTCCACTGAAACAATTAGAACTTTGGACATCAAATCTTTCCATGAAGAAAGAGTAAAAAAAATCTTTATAGATAATCTGATAAATGAAGAAATAGAAAACGCGCGCGCGTGCTGTGTGCTCTCATAAAGCACGCGCTCTCAACCAATCAGAACGCGAGGTGTATAACAGCTATTATATAAAGCTCTATAGAATGAGTTTGTCTAAAAATGATTGTGGATTGTTTCCTTCCAGGTAAATGGATCAAATTCAACAAATCCCCAGTAGTCGTCGGCACTACAACCGAGCGGCCAGGAACATTCAACATTACACTAGATGGATACCTCATCACGATCAAACTAGTTTACATCTCAGGGTATGTTACACGCTACAAAGACAAACCAGAAACGAGAAGCCATTGGTATACCAACGCGCAAAACACAGGCCTGCCCTTACCAGAATTAGGGATACTTATCGCTGATAAAAACAGAAATTTGGTTCTCCCAGAAAAGAAAGATTTGAATGAGGAATCCCAGTATAGCTACGCGATAACAGGGTACGACACCATGTCGCCTGAAATTGTGTATAAAAATTTCGCCACTCCTCGAAAGGTGAAAGCGTTTGATAGGCTTGACATATGGTATAGGCAGGATTATATTAATTTTTATGAACTCTACTGCGATGGCACTCTTGAAGTTGATGTGTATGGTCTATATGTTTGAGAACAGACACACCAAATAGACCTTGCTCGTTGTGGTCCAATATTTTTCCATTCCAGACCACGTGTCATTCCCTAGAGTATCACTTCTTTGTTTACCTTGGGTGTAATGTTTTCCCATTTCAGACCACGTGTCATTCCCTAGAGTATCATTTCTTTGTTTAGCTTGGGTGTAATGTTTTCCCATTTCAGACCACGTGTCATTCCCTAGAGTATCACTTCTTTGTTTACCTTGGGTGTAATGTTTTCCCATTTCAGACCACGTGTCATTCCCTAGAGTATCATTTCTTTGTTTAGCTAGGGTGTAATGTTTTCCCATTTCAGACCACGTGCCATTCCCTAGAGTATCACTTCTTTGTTTCGCTTGGGCGTAATGTTTTGCGCATGAAGACGCACGAATATGGATACAACTCAAAACAATAATTTTATTCTCGGGGAATGACATTTAACCATCAAAGCTATGACCGAGGGGTATTCTGTCGTTTCCGCCCCAAACTTTGTATAGTCGTTTATTGCACCATGGTAGTTTCAAATATGCAATAAAAGATTGGGGTCACAATTCTCGTTTTTGTGCTACATGACCTCAAAATATGACAAAATACGTACGGCCTCGATGAGAGATATGGCTGTAACCAGAAGTCGAATAAAAATCACACCATATTCCTCGCAGAATTACATGTTTTAAGCAATCTAAAAAAGGTAATGTTAAATACACTATTTAAGCTAAGCATTAAATCGTGTTTAAGTAATACTGTAAGTATCTTTGTAGCCTTACTATTGAAATATGGAACCACGTGTGCTCTAGAGAGTCGTCCTGAGATCGAACCCCCCAGCTATTTTCACCAATAAATATATACGTTCGGGAAATGTCGTTTTATTCATATTTCGTAGGTGGATGCTCTACGGTCTTGTAATTTAATATGTGAAATAAAACATGGGGGTCACCACCATTTTTTTAAAATTTCTTTTGAAAAAACATCGCAAAATGGCACAGGAAACCCAAGCAATGTACTTGTGCCTTATTCAAAGGAATGTAGTAATGTATAGTAGTATTTTTAGTTAGCTTACTCATTTTTGCGTGTGTTTTTGCTGCTTTTCTTTGTCTCTGTACGCGATTTTGGAGCCAATTCGACGAGTTTTTGCCTTTTGATGGTTAAAATGCTAAAATTCATGATTTGACTCTTATGCGCAGAAAAATGCGCAGTGCAAAACAAAGGAATAAGGCTGTTCACACGGCACGCATGGCTAAAACAAGTCTCAAGTAGTTTCAACATTGTTTTATTCCTACTAGCGTCTCCAAGATTAGTCCAAAACCAGTCTCCTGTCTTGCAAACTAGTGCGTCGCGATGCAAGGCTCCCCGGGTACTCCGGTACTCCCAGAATTTGGGTAGGGGTGTTCCGCTGGGATTCTGAAAGGGGTACCCTGTTTATGACAAAAAATTCAAATTTGTAGACCCTGTTTATGATAAAAGATATAATTAATTGCACTGAGTTCCCGTTTCAATTATCGTGTCATCTCGCGTATCGGTTTTTTACGACCATAACAACCAGTTTCGGTCAACACGAAAGTAGAAACCCTGAATATGACAGGAAACTCAGGAAGAACTTGGAACTCGAGTGAAATGGCATACCCTGTTTATGACAAGAAGCTCGAAAAACCATACCCTGTTCAGCGGATCATCCCCGTATAGTTCATATATGGGAGTACCCCCCCCCCCCCCCCAACCCCCGGGCAAGGCTCTTTCCTGAACGACACACGTTCATTGATTTACCCCTAGATTGAAAGAGGATTATTACCTCTCTTTGCCATGCATTACCATGCATTACCATTACTCTAATGGGTTGGGAGCATTGACGCACGTTCATATTGACGCACGATCGAGAAATCGGCTACGATTCGGATATCGTGTGTTGTTTTAGTAGATATGAAGTACCAATCCTGCATCAGGTGCCACCGGTGCTCTCCCCCAGACCCTACTCCGGGCCCGTAATAACGGTGACGTATTCTATAGTGAGGTTCCAGTGAGGTTCCAGTTCTACATCAGGTGGATCGTGGATCAGGGTGGATCTTTTATTGCATATTATTCTGTCTCCAAACAATAGACACCTTTTACTTTCGCTTTTTATTCCTTGAAGTGAATGTTGACGACGATAGGTTTTTCTTAGAAATACGAGGGACAGAATACTGAGGTGAAATATTTCATTGTTTCTTGGAATCGTAGTACGATATCAGGAAAACAAGTAGATATGAAATGACGGTTCTACGTCAAGTGGATCGTGGATCAGGGTGGATCGTGGATCAACACCCCCCCCCCCCCCCCTCAGGGTCCTTACAGAGGTGACGTCATGGCTATTATTACTACCCCGTGTTTCTAGCCATGTCTATTCTTAGTTGGCTGGATTGTATTTTAGTTCTCGCGGCACCTGCTTGAATATTGTCCTTTTTATTGTTGAACAAAGCAACATCTTTTCCAAACAACCGATATCAAGTTACCTATTTGTATACTAATGAATAAATAAATTTCTCAAAAGTGTAAACTCGAATCGAACCCTAGTCTCTTGCTCGACAGGCAAGTATATTAACCACTATACTATCATGGATCTGGATGTTCTATTTTCTATCAAAAATATGTTTGTCTCACGATCCACTTGATGTAGAACTGTCATTTCATATCTACTTGTTTTCCTGATATCGTACTACGATTCCAAGAAACAATGGAATATTTCACCTCAGTATTCTGTCCCTCGTATTTCTAAGAAAAACCTATCGTCGTCAACATTCACTTCAAGGAATATGAAGCGGAAGTAAAAGGTGTCTATTGTTTCGAGACAGAATAATAGTTATATTAAATTTCACAGACTTTCTAATAAGAGAGTATGTCAGCAAAAATCGAACATACGCCGGCAACAGTCGAAAAATCGAATTTGCTCACATTTTAGTATTAGGAAGACCTTGATGCGATATAAACCGTGGTATACTTCATTTGCCAAAATATCGCTTTCCGAGAAAAACGAGGAAAACCAATTTGTGCATAATTGACCCTCTGAGAGAGCCAAAATATCATCCAACTTCGAGTGCCTCGCGTGCCTTTGCAAAAATGTGTATGGACTTGATTGTTGAAAAACTTTTTTTAACATTGTCTTGGCTTTAAATCTGTGAAATTTTATTATTTTCCAATAAATTTATGTTGGCGAAAAAATTTTTATTACCAAGTTACTTTGGCACGTCATCAAATATAAAGTACTTTCAAAAAATATTTAAACCATGTGCTATATAAAATAAAACGTCGATATTTAGAAATTGAGAAGGTAAAACAATGTTCTAATCGTGAGTAAAGTGATTGTTTTGGGTATTTTGATATGCGACGAGTAATAAGGGTTTAAAGTTGGAGAAAATTGCTATACTTTACGAATACGTTTAATGGTGACTGTTCTAAAAATCGTTTATCAGCCAGCGATATACGGATTTTACTTTCATATTTTATTTTTTTAAAGCGTAATGATTGATAATGAGTGTATATAAATATCCTTTATGGTCCAATGAAGCCTACTTCTAAAGAAGCTAGAACGTATAAGCATATTTTCAGTAGAATTCGTTTTTGTAAATACGAACGTGACATGTAAAGGTGTGACGCGGTAGCATCAAAGGCCACACCTCTTTCTTTTAGAATGCCGCGCGGTCACGAACTTTTGGTAACGCAACGCTGTTGTTGTTAGTAAAAGCACTTGACTCTGGAAAAATGATCCTTTATTGTGGATAATTTTAATTTTATTAATCCATCTTTTCAAACTATGTAGTTTTATAGTATTTCAAGCTAGTAGTTTGCTTTTTTTTAAATATTTTGCTCTTTAAGGAAATATTTTAAATTCATTTGATCGTACCGAATGGCCGCTTTTTCTTCGAAAATTCTCCAATTTTAAATCTCCATTACTCGTCGCAGAACAAAATACCAAAAACAATCACTTTACTCACGATTAGAACACTGTTTTAACTTCTCAATTTCTAAATATCGACGTATTATTTTATATAGCACATGGTTTAAATATTTTTTGAAAGTTATTTATATTTGATGACGTGTTAAAGTAACTTGGTAATAAAAAATTTTTCGCCAACATAGATTTATTGGAAAATAATAAAATTTCACAGATTTAAAGCCAAGACAATGTTAAAAAAAGTTTTTCAACACTCAAGTCCATACATATTTTTGTCAAGGCACGCGAGGCACTCGAAGTTGGATGATATTTTGGCTCTCTCAGAGGGTCAATTATGCACAAATTGGTTTTCCTCGTTTTTCTCGGAAATAAAGCCATATTCCTAAAAACGAAGTATACCACGATTTGTTTTGGCTATATGTCTACCTCATACTTGAATATAAGCGAAATCGATTTTTTGACTGTTGCCAGAAAATTTCGATTTTGTTTGATTTTTGCTGACATCTACTCTTAAAGGTCATACTCGGATATCATGATTGGAGTGGGTAAATAGTTTTGAATATTAGAGTACAAACACGAAAAGTGTGCAACACTTTGCCTTATTTGGTAGTAAATAGTGCTAATATAGAAAACAATAGGATTAGCATAATTTAGCAGTATTTAGTGGTATTTATGTTACACACTTATAGTGTTTGTACTCTATCGTGGTCTATTGAAATAACGTTATTGTTTGCTGGTTTTCAATCATTCCCAAGAGAATGAAATAACAAAAGACACGGCGGCCATGTTGGAGGATATAACAAAGAGAAAAATGACGAATCTTTTGTTTAACTCATCCAACATGACGGCTGTGACAACCATCTATAATCTGGTCCATGATGAAATTAGTGGGCCGTACTGGCTCGGGCTACCTGTGGACCATTCTTTCCTTGACAACAAAGTTTTTTCCTAGACATTTTTAGTCATTTACTCCTGCCAATCAATGTTGAAGGATTCAGGTAGCCGCTGTTCATTGGTCAACGATATATTGCCACGTCATTCATGAACCCTCCTCCTCATCGTTGCGCATATCAAGGCACGAAGACGCATCTCTAAGGACTTTGGTCTTGGCCACGAAACCAAGAGGAAAGAAACAACATCAATCGCAGAAAAAAGTAAGTACTTTTTCTGACAAAAATTATACATTACTCCAAACGATCATAGACCTTTGATGAGTAAAGAATGCTTTATTTATTGGCAGTAAATATTTAATGAGGCTGTGGGTAGTTTTGGTTTGGCACACCTAGCCGCATTGAAACGGCTACAACTTCGTCTTGAATAACTCGATCTGCAAGCGCTTTTCACACAATGTCAGGAAAGGATTAAAGGTTTCAAAAATGGTAAATTAGTTTAAAGCGGCCTTTTCGTTATGACGAAATGATGACATCATAGAAATCGTTTACCGCTTATTTTCTCGAAAACTAGACCTAAACTTTCAAAGCGACTTGCACCAGTCGATAGTATTCATCAAGGCACCCAAAATACTGCAATATGAAAAAAATTTATGAGAGCGTTTTCAAAATATTACGCGATGAATATTTTCATGGACTTTTACTATTATTTCCAGCGTGTCAACTTTATACCCTCAAAATCGGGACTTTAATTTAGTGGATTCAATATTTTTAGTAGCTAGAATATAGATACGGATATAGACACTGTCCTTATTCGGTATGAATCGAATTGTGACTTTCTTTCTAACGTTATGGATTTTTTGATATGAAGCTAAATGATCCCATTTGTTGTCAAAAGCGATAGAAAATATCGTTGAAAGCGGCATTCAAAAAAATCGTCGAACGATTTTTTTCTAAATAAAGTCACTGAAAGATGTGTCTTTTACAAATATTCTCCTTTAATTTCATATGCATTGAAGGGTTTTAAGGCAGTCAAATAAAAGTAATTACGCTCACAACTATTTTCGCTCATGGCTGCTTGTTGATTATTCACGCTTGACTTCCGTGTTATTCCTTGTCGTGTGCTGTGAGGGCTGGCTGCATCGCTGACGCTTTGCTGAGCTCTGTGTACAAAGTCTTGTAACGCCATATGCGATATTTTACTTGAATGTTTTAAAGCTCACAGCAATAAAAGTGCACAAAATGAATTGATATATCAATCTATAATACACTTTCTAGACATCAAACTATAAAAAAACTAATAATTAATATTCCAGCAAAGTGTGTGCGGTGCAGACAGCCGTAACAGCCATGAGCGAAAATAGTTGTGAGCGTACTTATTTTTATTTGACTGCCTTAAAACCCTTCAATGCATATGAAATTAAAGGAGAATATTTGTAAAAGACACATCTTTTAGTGACTTCATTTAGAAAAAAATCGTTCGACGATTTTTTGAATGCCGCTTTCAACGATATTTTCTATCGCGTTTGACAACAAATGGGGTCATTTAGCTTCATATCAAAAAATCCATAACGTTAGAAAGAAAGTCACAATTTGATTCATACCGAATAAGGACAGTGTCTATATCAGTAGAGGGCACTGGCCAGTTCGGGCACAATTTAGCCATAGATTTTTTATTGGATTTTCAGCTGGTTTTTTTATGCTTGATATCACCCGATTGAAATATTGCCTGGTTATTATTAATGAAATAAAAAATGGACACCGAATGAAATAAAAAATGGAAACCGAATGAAGATCTGATAATTGATTTATTTTTGTTCGTTATCGAAGATAACATTAGTTGATTAAGGGATGGCTTTTAACCATCACGCATCCTAGGTTTCCCATCCTAGGTTTCCCATCCTAGGTTTCCTATGCTAGGTTTCCTATGCTAGGTTAAAAAAAAAATGATTATATGTGAAAGTGGCTTAAAGAAATAGTTATATTATATATTAGAAATGTTCTCGGAAAACAGATATAAGGAAAAAGCTATAAATAATAATATGACAAATAATAATATGTTGAATAGTATAATGGACGAATCAGTACCAGAAATTGATGTGCCAATTTTAAAACCGGTAAAAGCTACAAATACATCTAACAAAAGTATGATCAAGGCAGCTGCAGACAGCGTTCAGAAGCAACTAAGTAAGTTTGCTGACTGGATTATATCATATATCCCACCAGATGTTAAGAAACCAGCCAATAAACGTTTGGATGATTTGAAAAACGAGGTTAATGATATTTATAAAAGTTTGAAAAATACAGGGAATGTACAAAAGGAGATGGAGGCTGCATACGAGAAAGAGTCAGCAATGAAGGGTTATTTATCGTCTTACAGGATCAAAGGTGAGGAAAAGATTGATCCTAAATCGTTTATAGAAAAGTATAAGACCACAGTTATTAGAACGGTTGAAAAACATCAAAAACCAATAAAAATGAAATTAGTACTAGAGTGTGTATTTTATAAAGAGGAGCATAAAGAGATTGTATACACATATGGATATTTTCATAGTAATATAGTTATTATTGTACAAGCTACGAATATAGAAGATGTTTATGAAACATTGACAGGTGATATATTAGAAAAGATTAGTAATTTCCAAAATAGTGGATCGGGTTGGATATTCAATAAAGTGGAGAATTTAGATATTCATATAGATAAATATAAGCCTATAACAGCAAAATCTTATATCCCATTACCAGGAAAATTGAAGAGTAAAGAGGCTATTGTTAATCCTATTAATAAGGATAATGAATGCTTCAAATGGGCAGTTACGACGGCTTTATTTCCTTCTGATAAGAACCCGAATAGGATAACTAAAGCTCTTAGAAATAATAGTGAAAAACTATGTTGGGATGATATTGAATTTCCTGTTCAGCTGGATAAGATTACTAAATTTGAGAGTAATAATCCAGAATATCGAGTAAACGTGTATAGATATATTAATGAGTCTGTACCTATTAGGATAAGTGAGGTTGAAAATGAAGATAGTAAGAAAACGATAAATCTACTATTAATATCGAATGAAGAGACTAATCACTATTGCTGGATAAAAAATATGAGTAGGTTAATATCATCTCAAATAACTAAAAATGGTCATTGTAGGTATTATTGTGAAAGGTGCCTCAACTCGTTTAAAACTAAAAAGGCTTTAGGCATACACTACGAGTATTGTAAGAACCACGAGGCGGTTAAAATTACATTACCAAAAAAGGGATCGATGATCTCGTTTAATAATTATAGACACTCTATGCGAGCCCCCTTTGTCATCTATGCAGATTTTGAATGCTTCACAGAGAGTATCGATACATGCCAACAAAATGATGAAAGATCATATACTCAACAATACCAAAAACATAAACCATCTGGTTATTGTTATATGGTAAAATGTTATGATGATAGTATATATAAACCAAAATTGTATAAATATACTGCTAAGTCAGAGGATGAGGATATTAGTCAAAAATTTGTAGAATCGATAGAAAATACTATTAAAAATGTTTATAAAAGATATCATTACAATAAGAAGGTTAATATGACGGACAAGGATAATATGAATTATAATAAAGCTATACTATGTCATATTTGTGATGAGGAGTTGAATGGCGATAAGGTATTAGATCATGACCATCTTACAGGTAAGTATCGAGGTGCAGCACATAACGAGTGTAATTTGAATTACAAGATACCGAAGCATATACCGGTGATATTCCATAATTTAGCAGGTTATGATGCGCATTTATTTATCAAAAATCTAGGTTCTACAGAAGGGAAAATAGATTGTATTCCCAACAACGAAGAAAAGTATATTAGTTTCAAAAAGGAGATAATAGTAGATACATTTGAAGACAAGAGTGGTAAGGTTGTTAACATTAAACGTGAGATTAGATTCATTGACAGTTTAAAATTTATGGCCTCAAGTCTAGATTCATTAGTTAGCAATCTAGAGAAGAAACAGTGTAAGAATATGAATTTTTTCTATGAGGGTAAAAAGCTTGATCTATTACTTAGAAAAGGTGTTTATCCATATGACTATGTTAGTACATTAGATAAATTAAATGAAACATCTCTACCCCCGATAGAAGCATTTTTTAACAAGTTGAATAATACACCAACTACCATAACTGATTACGAACATGCACAAGAAATATGGAAAACATTCAAAATAAAATCTATGAAAGAGTATCATGATTTATATCTTAAGAGTGATGTCATCCTATTAGCTGATGTGTTTGAGACGTTCAGAGATGTGTGTATGGAGAATTATAAGTTAGACCCATGTTGGTATTACACAGCTCCGGGACTATCTTGGGATGCTATGCTGAAAAAGACAAAAATTAATCTTGAGTTGTTGTCAGATAGTGAAATGCTATCAATGATAGAATCTGGAATAAGAGGAGGGATCTCAATGATTAGTAAACGTTATGCACAAGCTAATAACAAATACATGAAATCGTTCAATAATAAGGAAAAGTCGAAATTCATCAAATACCTAGATGCTAATAATTTATACGGATGGGCTATGTCACAGAAGTTACCATCCCGCGGGTTCAAATGGATGAATAAACTAGAGCTCAAGAATTGGAGAAAACACCCATGCATCCTAGAAGTAGATTTAGGTTATCCAGTTGAATTACATAATCTTCATAATGAGTACCCATTAGCACCTGAGAGACTAATGATCAATAGAGTAGAAAAACTTATTCCTAACCTAGCTGATAAGACGAAATATGTAGTACATCATGAGACGTTGAAATTGTATGAAAGTCTTGGATTGAAAATAACGAATATCCATAGAGGTGTTACATTTCATGAGTCTGAGTGGTTGAAACAATATATTAGCCTTAACACAGAACTCCGTACAAAGGCTAAAAATGATTTCGAAAAAGACTTTTTCAAACTGATGAACAATAGCGTTTTTGGGAAGACAATGGAGAACATACGTAACAGACAAGACATTAGACTGACAACAAATGAAAAGCAAGCGGCAAAATTGATTAATATGCCTAATTATAAGAAGAGAACAATATTCTCAGAAAATTTAGCTGCTGTTCATATGGGTAAAACAGAGTTAGTATTCGATAAACCTATATATGTAGGTATGTCAATCCTCGATCTTTCGAAGAATTTGATGTATGACTTTCATTATAATTATATAAAACCAAAATATGGTAATAAATCGAATCTACTATTCACAGATACTGACAGTCTTATGTATGAGATTGAAACAGATGATTTTTATAAAGATATTGAGAAAGATATCGAGACAAAGTTTGATACAAGTAATTATCCAGAAGATCACCAAGGAGTAAAACAAAGGGTTAATAAAAAGGTTATTGGTATGATGAAAGATGAGACAGCAGGTCAAGAGATTACTGAATTTGTAGGTCTTAGAGCTAAGTTATACGCTTATAAAACAGATATTGAAGAAGCAAAACGTTGTAAGGGTGTTAAAAGGTCAGTCGTTAAAAGGGAGATATCATTCGATGACTATAAGGAATGTCTATTTGAGGGGCAACAAATTATGAGGAAGATGAATGTAATCAGGAGTCATGAACATCAAATATATACGGAAACTGTTAACAAAGTAGCATTATCGAGGGATGATGATAAAAGAGAAATAGAATCAGATGGTATCAGTACTAAGGCTATAGGCTATAGAAATATTGATGAATGACTATATGATCGTGAAAAAGGTGAACTCATAAAACGTTATGAGGGTGTAATAGATCATTATGATAGAATAGCTTCACAGAAAGTTGATAAACCAAGTAAGACAAGAAAATTATTTTAAGGCGCTATCAGGTGGTAATTGAGTATCTTCAGGTACAACTTGTAATTCTTCTCTGACGAAATTTCTTTTCGGTGCACCATCAGAGAGGTAATATAAGACAGGTTGATTAGCTGACACAACAGTTCTCGATATATCGTATATTCCTAATGACCATATAGGATCTGTAGCTCTCTTATTACCACCTTCCAACTCACCAGGAGTGTATAAATATCTAACTTTCACACCAGATGGAAGTCTAACTTCTTTCAATCCAAGAGGTCTTTCATATTCAACATGTTTTTCATATGTTTCTTTCATTTTTATTCCTTCGATAGGGGCTTTTCCAGTTATTCTCTTTACACCACTGTTTATACCACGTATGACAGCTGGTAGTCTTTCAACCCATTCGCGAGATCTTTCCTTTTCATCCATTAACATTTCTTTTGCATACTGATGGCTAAATAGTTTCTCTGCAATGGTTCTATTAGCGCGCTCGACTAATGCTTGGGATCTATGGTTATTAGCTTCTGATCTTTGTACTTTAACAGATTTATTTTTCATTATTCTCGTAACTTCACCCATGAATTCAGTACCAGGATCTACGATAATTGTTTCAGGCCAATTCAAACGTCTGGAATATATCTTTTCAAACCCTCTCGATACCTCTGTCGAGTACTTAGACGTCAAGGGCTCAGCATCTATATATCTACTTGCAATGTCAACGACCACTAGAGCATATTTATACGTCTTCCGTTTTACTATATCATGTGGTAGAAATAATAAGTCTGCTTGATGTATCTGATTAACTATTTCGTCATTCCAGTGATATCTGGGGATATAATGTGGTTTAGGTAAATATATCTGCCACAAAGCTTGTTTTTCCAACCATTTTTTTACAGATCGTTTTTCAATATTAGTGGCGTCAGCTAGTTTATCAATAGCTTCATAACCCTTCCAATAACCCTGTGGGTTGTAATAATGGTTTGTTAATTTCTTGCTAATCATATAAATTATATAAAACAATAATCTTTTATAATATTATATAATGAGTCAATCGATATCGCAAGTGCTTGACGTCAATCAAGAATCAAGGAAGCCTTTCTCATTGAAAGCTGAAAGAACCCTACATAGAGTAACGTTTAATCCTAGTAAAGCATCGCCAGAGGAAACATTGCAAGTACACATCCCAAAGTTATCAAATGGGTATGTATATGTCCCGAATAGCATTACCCTAGTGGGAAACTTATCGCTTCAGATGGGACATGTCAACAACACAGTCGTTAACAACCTAGGTAGGAATCTCATAGGAAGGATGAGGGTAACCTATGGAAGTGATGTCATAACCGATCATAATAGGTATGATTTATATTATACATATGAAGATTTGTTTAAACAAGTTAGAGAGCGTGATAACATGCTTCGTGAAGGTGTATCATCCCTCAATATGCGTAGACTAAGAACGGATGCAGGTAACAAGGTTACTACCGATGCTGGAGAAGTTGTCCTAGGAGCTATACACGGTAACGAGTATAAAATCCCAATATCACATGAAATCTTGAATAAACATGGTGTACTAAACATGAGAGCTTTGAACAACGATCTCGTATTCGAGATTACCTTAGCACAAAGCAAAGCTATCGGAGTTACTAGTGATAATACAGCAAATTATGAATATAACCTTAGCGGGCTAAAACTAGAGTATGAGACTGTTCAAAGCGAGTATCTATCTCAGGATGCAGCTAGTGCTTATCAACTTGGAAAAGGGTTTTACTATGAACATGTAGTCCTCCTAAAATCTTTCACCATAGCTAAAGCAACCGATAGCATCATCAATGAAAAAGTAAACATACCTAGGCGGAGCCTCACAGGAATTCTAATGCTGTTCGTAGAACCATATGCAGCAGGTGCGAGGGATAGTGAGAAATTCGTAAACCCAAACATTACGAAAATCGATATAAACATCGATGGGATGCCTAATAAGCTGTTTAGCAAAGGTATGCTTCCTATAGACATATGGGACAGCATCGTCAAACGATATGGTTTAAGCGATAATGTCACACAAAAACAATTTTATACTGACAAATATGCTGTATGGATTGATCTAAGAACATTTTATGACAATATTTTACACGGTGCGGGGTTTCATCTGATTAGCACGAAAGACGGCATTCTACTAACCATTCATCGTACGACTGGTGGATCTGGTAATGTTACATGCTATGTTTACGTTGTGGGTGATGCTGTCTTCGAAGTGGAAAATTCTGATTTGAAATCGATAGTGTATTAAAAAATTAGCGTTATAATATATATATGGAAGAGTTAATACATCAAATTCCCTATAACTGTATAATAGTTGGTCCTACTAACTGTGGAAAGACACGATTCTTAGTCGATACTCTTAGAGGGGGTTATAAAGACAGATTCGAGTATATTATCCTAGTTTGCCCCACATATTCAAAAAATAAAACATACCAAGGTTTTGCTAATAATGACCCTAGATTCATAGTAATTCAACCTGATAGTAGCGATATAGATGATCTTAACCAAATATTACTAGATGTCGAAAAAGTTTTTAGTGGGTATATGACACTCATAATTCTAGACGATGTTGCATCTAGTAGTGAGGTAAAAAAACGGTCTAATCAATTCGTTAACCTAGCATTTAGCGCAAGACATTCTAATATATCAGTTTGGGTGTTGACACAACATTTGACATCTATTGCTAAACCTTTTAGGGATAACATAAGCTGTATAATTAGCTTCTTCACACCGAACAGAATATCTAATCAAACATTATTTGATGAATATGGTGGAGATCTAGATGCTGGACTTAGGAAGCATTATATGGAAATGCTAAAATCAGAAAAGTATGCTAGGATTTGCATATGTCTACGTCACCCATTCAATTCGTATGTAGAAATTCCGAAAATGCTTTAAGATAAAATATGTATACCTATTATAAGATGGAAACAGTTCTAGATCAGTTCAATAATGATAGCTTAGAAACCATACACGAAGAAGAACCAATAGTGAATGAAAATAAACCGATTAGAAAGAAAAAGTCTACGGTTAAGAAAGACGATAGCGTAGATGTAGAAGAAAAACGTGAACAATTATATATTTTAGCAGTTCTAGGGACAATCGAGGTATACACAGGCAATAAGATGAGTATCGGGGATGTTAAGAAATTATCAGCAAAAGATGTTGATAGATTCTATAATAGATATCAAGTAATCATGGGTGCACAAGTTGCAGGGACATTAGTCGATACGACAATAGATGCTGCAACTGAGTTAACGAGACAAACTAACTAGCAAGTCAGGAAGCGAGTTAGGAAGCGAGTTAGGAAGCGAGTTAGGAAGCGAGTTAGGAAGCGAGTTAGGAAGCGAGTTAGGAAGCGAATTAGGAAATCATACATTCTAGCCAAGATTGTCTTAAGGTGACTAGCTACTTTATCAAGAAATCATTACAAAATTTTCTTAGAAAGATATTTTATAGAGAGTTTAACGCTGATTTCAAAAATGAAAAGAAAAATTGGCTGTCCTGAGCTTGTTTTCAAGATAATGAATTTTGAATACGGCTATCTTGACAGGTTTTGAAAAGAAAATTGCCTGCGGAAATCAACCTTTTCACAAAACAATTCATAACTCACAAATTAAAAACTCTACATCTACTTTAAACACTATTTTCTAAGAACTAACTAAAAATATCTGAAAGTTCAAAAATAAGCTCAAATTCCAGCATGTTGTTAGCTAGATGAACCAAAATCGCAATCAAATGAGGACATTAAAACGCTTTTTTTTCCATTCTTTTTCCGACTTGCTTTGAATAGGGTATGAATTTTTTACTCTCTAGTGTCTTTTAAGAATAGGCACAGGTTTTTGTAACCTCTGGCGGCACATCTCTATCCAGAACCGGGTCGACTACAACCCCCCAGGATCCCATTGTCTAATAACCACTATAACCATTACTAAAAAGGTAAATTATACACAGTGAAAAAGATGAAAAAACTTACTGACGTTTCGGACGCTAGTCCTTCGTCGGAGTAAAAAGCCTTTTTACCTTTTTCCTTTTTACTCCGACGAAGGACTAGCGTCCCAAACGTCAGTAAGTTTTTTCATCTTTTTCACGGTGTATAATTTACCTTTTTATCATTACCGTTTCATTAGAAACACCGACGCAGCTCACACTAGTTTTTAGCTAGTTATATCTTACTATTTAGTAATATTTGGTACTAAGAGTAAGTATTTGTTTCATGGTTTAGTGCGACCACTCTAAGAATTGCAAAGTTGAACTTGTTTACGATTTCGGCTCACTTACTTCAAATGAGCATTTGACTCATAGTACGAGTAGTTTATTATTTTACTTCATCCTGCATCTGTCCTTGATTCTTTTGATTTAAGTAAAGCTATGTCCGTGTGTGCGTATGCTCCGTGCTAAACATCATCACACACGAAACACCAGCTTTTCAATTTATTTTGAATTTCAATTTCTTGGGAACTTGATGTTCGAGTAGCCAGAATTACCTTCGTGGATACCAATTGAATGAACGGTAACAATAAAACGTTTATTAAAATTTAAATAATAACAATATCAACATCGTAATAATAAGGTTTAAAGTAATAAAATATCCTTAATAAAGTACAAGCACTTAAGAATTGCACTTTTTATCAGAACCGAAATAAATTTAACACTAGCAGAACTGTCTAGGTTGCAAGATTTCAGTGATATGAAGCTTTAAGGACTACTAATTCCGCATCGCATCTAATTGTCTTTGAGTCCAATGGCTAAGAAAACGCCAAGAACTACTACATAAGACATCAGCTCCTTTGCTTGGCGGCAGGAGACGGAATGTAATAAGTTTGGCATACATACTTCTACTAGGTTCAAGGTAAACAGGCAAGCACAATGGACGCGGCAAAAGTTCGACGTCTTATATGCATGATGACCCAATACAATTTGAAAAACAAAACACACCTTAGAAATAGTAGGCACTGTCCTTATCCTAATCAGAGCAAAAGGTAACTTAGATGTCGATGTTTAACAGCTGCCGTAAGCTACCGATCTGGAAGTCATCTAAAATTAAGCCAGGGTCCTGCTTAATTAAAGAAGACGTTATGTAACCATGCCTTGCCCGCAAGCATTCCCACTGACAGTGGTAATAACGGTTTCCTTCGGTGGAAATGCGACGATTGCCATGGCTGTCGTGTTCGAATGTAACCAGGAATTGTCTTACTTCGACATGCTATGTTGATCTTTCAAGGATGGAATAATTTAGCATGATAAATGAAGGATTATGAATAATGTATTACTTACCAGCTTTCCTCTTCCGACATCGTGTTGAGAAGCAGACAGATCCGTTGTTGAGCCAGCAAACATGTTGTCAGCGAACGAGAAACAGTCGCGTTACACCCATAGAATTAATAATTACCGGCTGATGCAGACGTTTTACTTGCGATTTCTTTTTTTAAATATATATTAAATATTCTGTAAATATTCTGTAATAAAATATCATTCGCTTCCTAACTCGCTTCCTAATTCGCTTCCTAACTCGCTTCCTAACTCGCTTCCTAACTCGCTTCCTAACTCGCTTCCTAACTCGCTTCCTAACTCGCTTCCTAACTCGCTTCCTAACTCGCTTCCTAACTCGCTTCCTAACTGGAAAGATAGGCATCCTCTGAGTTAACTAGTTATATATTGCCTATAGACAATAAAAAATCTTTATCCCGTGATCTTAAGGAAAATCAGATGATAAGACAAGAGCTTACTAACGCAGCTGGTTATGCTATCCTAAAAGGTGGAAGATTCATTGCATTAGTAACAGGATTATTTCAAGTAGCTAAACATATAGATCGTAACTATACTAGTAATAAAGAAGCAGTAGAAGACATGGATAAGTACATTCATGATACTACTCTTCAAACTCTTGAGCAGTCTTGAGCAGACTCTTGAGCAGACGATGATTCTCTTGGCGATTTCTTGAGCAGACTCTTGAGCATCTCTTGAGCAGACTAAATGTATATAAATAATTATTTTGTTATTCATATATAGAATGTCTGAAAACGATAGCGCACAAATAGAACAAATAACTAAGACGCCTGAACAGAAAGTAGAACGTATTAAGGATCCTAAGAAGGTAGCAGCAGGTAAACGTTTGGCTGATTATCATAAAAGAGCTAAACAGGCCCTTAAAGCTGATACTGATACTGAGGAAAAAGATAATGGTGAACATAAGTGGATGCCTGAAATATCACTAACAACTGCATTAACAATGGTTGGAATAACTCTGACTGCTGTCGATTTATATTTTAGATGGAGAAAGCAGAATAAACATGAGTTGAATGCACCTCATGCTGTCAATACAGATGAAAAGCCTAAATTAACAACGCCCTCATCCATGAATGAGCTACAATTAACACCAAAACAAACTAAATCGTCTAAAATACCAGTGCCGAGAATAGGTATGGAGTAAAATGGTATAAAAATAAAATATTTATTAATATTATATAATATGTCAAGCTCAACAGAAAACAAATTGGTTAAAACTGTCATGGATGCTAGCGTAACTGTAGGAATTGCTGCTGGTATTGGTTATGTGGGAAAGAAAGTAGTGAGAGAATCATTTATCAATGATCCATCAAGCTCCCTGCCTAACTATGGAAAATGGGTCTTAGTTCTAGCTGGTTCAATGTATTTGAAGGACTATCTCGAAACTAAAAAGATTATACCAACAAATTTGTAATTGGTATAAGAATAAATATATTATAATGAGTAATAGTATAAATGGCGACAATAGCTGTAATGGTAGCTGGAGCTGTATTAAACGCTACAGCATTCGTGAGTGGCTCTTATCTAGCTAAGACACTCGATGGGAGTTCATCTAGAGTCGATGAAGAGAAGAAAAGACATGACATGGCTCTAGAAGAATACCAAAGACAAATGGGTGAGTACCAAAAGAAAAGACAGGCATACCAAGACTGGTTAAATAAGGAGTATATCGATAAGAAAAACGCTGATGAAGTCTTAAACAATACAGATATGGCGTTCAAACTATATAGCAAAGCTCACCCAGATGCTAAATTCGATATTGAGGATGAACCAAAGTTCAGTAATTATTATAAACCGAGTAATAAACAGAAACAATATGAGATGATTTATGTTGGTGGTGGCATGTTAGGCGTTGGTTATCTAGCATCGAAATTCTTGTAATTTATATAAAAAACTATTTAGTATATCATTATATATTAAATGGCTGAGGGTGGAATCGATTTTGATCCATTAACTGAAGAAGGTAGATTGGATATAAATGAGACAATCGATGATGAATATGAACAATTAATACCAAATGAGGATGAAAGCGGTGAAAGTTTCTTTTCTAGAATGAAACAAAAATTTGGAGGAAATTATAGGTATGCTATCAAACGTATTAATGATATTTTTAAGACCAAAAACAAAGGAGATAATATTCCAACCTATATGGAGCTTGAGGAGCTCGAGGATATTGAGGAAAAAGAGTATTAAAAAAAAAAAAATGCTACCATACTGGCTACTGAAATAAGTAATCTATACCCAGAGTTTAGATATGATGGTGATAGCGATAAATTATTTCATTATTTTCGAGTGAGTGATTACAGTGGTTTAGATGTGTATAGGCCATTAAACGAAGATTGGGTTAAACTAACCCAAGATGAGAATAGATTACCTCAACAGGTAAAAAAATCATTGGGTTGGAGTAGAGAACATTTAACCCGGTTTAATAAAATCAAACGAAATATAGACTCATGGTTTGAGAACAATAAAATAACACGGGAAAATGGATATGATCTTAAAGAGTCCGATAATATTATCTTCATAAAAAGAAATAATGAAAGATGGAGGAAATTACATACTAAATCTGGAGATTTTTACACGAAAAGTTATAGAGGTGCTGTTTCTCATTTAACTAATGAAATTATAAACGATTTAGGTGAATCTAATTTCGATCGAAGGGCTGGTGCTGAAGCATCACTAAAGAAAACTAGGGAAAAAATAGATAAAGTTCGTACGAATATAGATTTAATAGAGATACAATATCAGGAAAACGCTTCTAATTTAAATAAGCTGGTGGAACAGATGAAAAATGAAGATGCTCTTCCCGCTGAGTTAGATCAAATGAAAATAGATTATAATAAAGGGCTGGAGATAGATAAGGAAATCCAAGGAAGACTCGATGCTTTGAGGGTCAATGAAGACGAACTCGAAACTAATGCAGAAATGCAGAACGATATAATCAGTGAAATCGACGAAAAATTACCATTAAGAGAACGCGTAAAACAAATAATAAAACGTTATGGACTTACCGTTACTGGTATTGCTCTAGCTGTTGGTACTATCATCGGTGTTATAATTAATAGTTTGAAAAGCGGATTAACTACTGTTGCAAAGGGTGTTGGTAATGGTTTGAAAACTATTGGCAAGAAACTAGCTCAAATACTACCTGGTATGGTTGGAGCAATAGCTAGTTTCATATTTAGAACAGCTGGAGAGGTCGTTGGCTTCCTTGCTAAGAATGCATGGCTCCTTATAGTAGCTGTCGTTTTGTATATCATAGAAAGGTATAAAAAGAAAAAATGAGTATATATTATAATGACAATACTGTATATCGGATTAACTCGAGACACACCAATCTTCACACTGACCCTAAAAAACCCTATTAGTAATTGCAAAACCATACGGCTAATACAATGCTCGTTTCTAAACAATCTAAGTGTAAATATCAAAGATCTATTCCTTCACTGTGATATGATTGATAGTAATCAGGTAATACTGAATAATGATCATGGTCGTGTTCTATCACATATTAGACTTACATCATCTAACAGTGTGGTTATATATTCTCCTAATACATGTTTATACGTACCATTAATCAAAAATAATTATATAAGCAGACTAAGTTTTTGGGTAACAGATATTAATAATCAAAAAATAACTTCTAGCATTTATCCTCTAATAATGACTATCGAAATCACATAAATATATATATTATAATAGTATATTATAGAAATGTCAAATCAAGATATAATCACAGAGGAAATTTACCCTAAATTACCAAAAAATTCATTAGAAAATGGCGATAACTTTAGACTGCATAAAGTAAACATGGTCTTATCTCAACTAGGTGTGGAGTATAGACATTATGAACATGTTAGAAAGAAGTACACAAGATTAAGATCAGCATTCCATGGAACAGCAATAACGACAGGAACCCTCAGTGGTATACTAACAGCTTCAGGGATTGGAACAAGTTTGACAGGTCCTGGTGTCGTAGTTGGCGTACCTCTCAGCGCTGTTGGAGGTATCCTTGGATTGGTTTCAGCTGGTTGTGGTGTTATGACTAAGAAACTGACTAAGAAGATCTCGAAACATGAAAAAACTATTCAACTAATCAAATCTAAGGAAAATAGCATAAATGATCTCGTTTCGAAAGCATTGCACAACAATCATATAGATGAGAAAGAATTCGAACTTATCATGACTGAGCTAACTAAATATGAAAAACTCAAATCAAGTATCCGGTGTAAGAAAAACGAAAATCTTTTAAAAAACGATGTGGATCGTGTGAACAAGTTGAGAGAGGAATTGAAAAAGGAGCTTGTAAACCAACTCGTAAATCAAAAGAAATAACTCTTTCATTCAACAGAGATCCGTTTGGAGGGTATATGTATAAGGTAAGGTATGACAAAAACATAAACGTATAAAAGTTTATCTCTTATAATATATTATAATAGATGAATAAATTCCCAAAGGAGGTCATGCCTACTAACAAAAACTATCCAATTCCAGCTGTCGATATATACGATAAAGCAGATGATGTCAATAAAATGCTAAACCCGCTAAAAATATATGTTACTTCCTCGCAAAGCTTCTCCGCTCCTCTTAACAACGTCTTCCAATTAACACCACCGGTAGTACAAAATGTAAGCGATTACACTGCATGGATTGAAGAACCGAATTTCAAATACTGGTCTCAACAGCTAAATTTCGCTTGCTGGTGTGCAACTAGTGGATGCGGGATTAGCTATCATATCATAGAACCTGATACTCAAATCGGATCTATCCTAAAATTCCATGTAGTATATACGATCAGATGCATCCTAAACGATCTAAAAGTTCCACTACCATGGGATAACACGTTCGTATGGAATGGTACTAGATATGATAAGAGCGCTTTAATGTCATTATGCAATGAGTTTGGTATCGATTCATCAAACCCAGATTTCCGATTCAAAGGTAAATCCACAGAAGAAGACATGTTCAATTTCCATTATAGAAGCCCCTATAAAGATAGCTTGACAGCATATTATACATCCACCCACAAAGATCGTAGTCAATATAATTGGTTCATACCTCAGAAAGGCCATGGTATCACAAAAGCTGGATTGTCACGATTGAACCAAAGCATTGAAGCATTTGTTTATTGCGTGCTAGGCTCACAGGTCAATACTAGATCATCAATCATTGGTGATTCAGGTTCGGCCAAAGAAACTCAAGACGTATTCTTAAAACTCTTTAGAGACTCTATAATCGAAAAAGACATTTCTAAAAGCATTCAGAGATACCAGTTTGCTATTCAAGAAGCAAAAGTAAAGCTCGATTTAGCTATATCACCAGGCTGTTGGTTATTACCGTCCACTCTAATCATAAATACTGAATCGACTGTTGGATACAATAATAAATTACGAAGAGCTACAAATGATATGAGTTTCGGTGTAAATGATATAAATAATGAAACTAAATCAGTTGGTGTAAAAAAGAATAATATTGGTGGGTCGAAGGTAAAATTACCGCACCAAGCCAATAAACCAGAAACTAATGATAAAAAGCCTGATACAACGAATAAACCCAGTATCCCTGATAAGCCTATCAAACCCGATAAGCCTAACAAACCCGATAAGCCTATCGTTAAACCAACGAAATCATCTCAAACGCATGATATTAATCTAACAGCTATTACTGTCGTCGTTGCTGGTCTATCTTGGTATATGTTCCGCTAACCAAAAATGGTTTAAAGTAATGACTATCTATTTATAATGTCCCTAATAATTACATTATAAATATTATGATGTCTTTACTATCATACGATAGTCAAATATGCAAATCATTTCTGACTATTAGTATTCTTCTTTCTTGGACGTTTGTTTGCAGACTTATTATAGTCTTCTGGCAATTGCTCTTTTTCGATATACTCGAATTTATATCTATGTTTATCCACTTTAGAAATACCTGATTTACAATTATTTAATCCTTCACACACCATCTTGACGATCCCGACATTTACCCCTAAATGCTGTTGCACTGCATACATGCTACCGTAAAACGATTCTTCATCATCCTTATCGACATTGATAGCTTTAACGTATTTCTTATTTCTATGATTATTCTTAACAAATGAATAATCTCTACTCGCAGCAGATTTCAGACAATTCTGTTGTTGTGTTACTAGTTGTAAATTACACAATCGGTTATCTTTTCTATCATTATTGATATGATCAATGACTTTACCATCTTCGATCAACCCATTATAACATTCCCATATAAATCGGTGTGAATAATATAATTTTTGAACAGTTTCCCCATTCTTCCTAACAGCTACTCGTGAATATCCATTATCCCCAATTATCTCTTTCATTGTTTTCATCCTAATTATGCTAAAAATACCACCATCTTCACTACCAGAATACCTATCATAAACGGGGTGCATATTATATGATTTTCCACTAATGATAATTCTATTTTGCAATTCTTCAGTCATAATTTTAATACGTTTTATTTGTTTAAGCCATGGTTATATATGTTTAACCATTTTACATTTGAATTAGTCATAATATGTCTTCACGATATAATTATCATGAATGTCATATACTTCATAATACGCTAACAAAGTCTTCTTCGTTACCCTTTGCGTACATATGACTTCGTCTGTCAAACCACTATGTTCATATGAATGACTAATCGAGCTTCCGTATAACGGATAATCATCCTTATAATTACGAACCTCTTTTAGCTCTTCTAAAACAACTGTTTTGGATGTTTCTCTTTTGATTCTAAAGAATCGGTAGGATGGGCTGCCAAGAGATGAGAAGCCCCCATTTCGCGTTACGACGATATGACCAACAACTATATCTTCAGATTTCATTTCCTCTATAATATATTAAAGAGTTATTTCTTTAAGCCACTTCTACCAACCGTCATCATCATCAGAACTCTCAATACATATATTACACAGATATTTTTCATATTTCTTATCTTTATCATACAATTCAAAATCATCGTATTTGAAACCACAAATTAAACATTGGAGAAACTCTTACTTCCAATAACCTCGTCTGTTAAACTTATATTTGTATACATATTCACTTTATCGTTATTTTTCGTAGGGACTATATCCATAATACATCTCAATTCCTCAAGATAGAAACGTTCAACCGTAATTCTCTGTACTCTATAAAATTTATAATATTCAAGCCAATAAAAATATGGATTAAAAACTAATATATCCCCAACTTTAAAAGCATATAGTTTCTTAACCTCATCTTCATCATATATTTCTTTTTCATAAACTTTACTCGTATCATATAATTCATAATATAATTTCAAATCATCACCATTAACGAATAAAGTATTAATAGCTCTGTCTAATAATCTTTTATGGTGACGCGTTACTGATTTAAATGTTTCCTCATTTAAAATATCAACATATTCATCTTCTAATTCTCCTAAAAGAAATGCATTAAAAGTCTCGTTCCTCACACCCGCTCTAACTATCTCTTCTTCAATTCTGTAAAACCCATAAAAGTTTCGTTTAACTACTATATCTCCAACTTTCATTTTCTATATAATATATCAAAGAGTTATTTCCTTAAGCCACTTTTATATATAATTTTTTCCCTAACCTAGGATGTGAACCTAGGATGTGAACCTAGCATAGGAAACCTAGCATAGGAAACCTAGCATAGGAAACCTAGCATAGGAAACCTAGCATAGGAAACCTAGGATGCGTGATGGTTAAAAACCATCCCTTAATCAACTAATGTTATCTTCGATAACGAACAAAAATAAATCAATTATCAGATCTTCATTCGGTTTCCATTTTTTATTTCATTCGGTGTCCATTTTTTATTTCATTAATAATAACCAGGCAATATTTCAATCGGGTGATATCAAGCATAAAAAAACCAGCTGAAAATCCAATAAAAAATCTATGGCTAAATTGTGCCCGAACTGGCCAGTGCCCTCTACTATATCCGTATCTATATTCTGGCTACTAAAAATATTGAATCCACTAAATTAAAGTCCCGATTTTGAGGGTATAAAGTTGACACGCTGGAAATAATTGATGGTTTTCACGTCGGCCATGTTGGAAAACTTTAACAAAAGAATTGTGAATGAATTCTTTTGTTATATCCTCCAACATGGCCGCCGTGTCTTTTGTTATTTAATTCTCTTGGGAGTGGTTGAAAACCTTCAGTAGTAAAATGAAAATATTCATCGCGTAATATTTGGAAAACGCTCTCAAAAATTTTTTTTCATATTGCAGTATTTTGGGTGCCTTGATGAATACTATCGACTGGTGCAAGTCGCTTTGAAAGTTTAGGTCTAGTTTTCGAGAAAATAAGCGGTAAAAGATTTCTATGATGTCATCATTATGTCATAACGAAAAGGCCGCTTTAAATTATTTTACCATTTTTGAAACCTTTAATCCTTTCTTGACATTGTGTGAAAAGCGCTTGCAGATCGAGTTATTCAAGACGAAGTTGTAGCCGTTTCAATGCGGCTAGGTGTGCCAGACCAAAACTACCCACAGCCTCCTTAATGCGTGTATCAGATTGCGTCCTGTCGTAACAGGCTCTTTGTTAAGTCGTTTTCAGTATTTCATTTTGATGTTTTCTGGGAATAGCACCAAAGGGATCATTATCATTTATTAACTTCATTTTCGTTGCTTACATTATAGACTGTAAGTGAGCCAAACGATATACAAATGGCACAATTGACAAAGGAAATAGAACACATGCCTAGAGACATGGCTATCTTTTCTCGTTGCTTGAGATCACTTTATGCAGAAGAAGCTGTAGGAACTAATTCAGGAGCCGCTGTAAAATTTAGAAAGCTACGAGATGATACCAGAAAGGACGCCATGGTTTACCTCATAGTGGTTCTTCCAACTTGTTTCAAGTTTTTGGTGTCCATAAGCAAGTCGATTGAGAACTATGAAGCGTTAGAGTATGAGGAATGGTGTGATAAACTTGAAGACATACTTGTAAAGACTACTGGCTACAAACAGCTTTGTGAAAGGATTACAAAGATGCATGAAAACATCCTTGTTCCTCTTAAGAAGAGACAAGATCAAGCCAACTTGGTCGTCCAAGAGCTTAAAGACCTACAGTTGGAGTTCGAAAGAAAAAAGAAAGAATTGGAAAAAAGTGCAGATGAGAAATCTATGTGGGCAATTGTCCTCTTTTTTATTCCAATTGTTAATTTGATCGCGACTCCGGTTTTGCTTGAAGAGTCGGCAGACGATACTGCAAAATCAGTTGCTCATGGTGCCCAGGCAAAAGTCCAAGAAGCAGCGGCATTAACGATCCAAGGAACTTTGATACCAGCGCTACAGTCGTTCATTGACGGTCTGCACAAGGCAGCAGGCTTCTTCAAGGTGATGGAAGTGGAATTGGGAAAGTTTCAAGGAAAGGCTGAGAAAAGCAAGGAAACTAAGAAGAAACTTTACTACAAAATAATGAAAGCAGAGGCAAAGAAAATAGATTCTGTTTGCCAAAGATCTTACAGCGTCATTCCAGTCGTAACAAGTGATCTTCAAGCCATTCCTACCTAAGGAAGAGACCAAAATTATGTGCACAAATGGCTGGAAAAACAAATTAAGATGATAGAAGAGAAATGCACTGCTGGAACGCTTGCGAGAAAATTGGTTCAAGCAATTACTGGTGGGCAAGATGCATCCACACGAAAAGCCATAACACGTAAATCATATCTCTTTTATTAGACCAAGGAACGTGAACATTTCGATTCACTTACCATAGACGGTTAACACAGATAAACTAGATTTTTTATAGTCAGTATTATGGTTTCTATACTAGTATAGTTTCAGTTTTGCTCACAAGCGACATATAACTAGGTGTCGCTCATTGCACCATTCAGTAATTAAGCCATGCAAAATCATAGTTTGTTTGGTTTGACCGTTGTTTTGATCAGTTTATTGTAAAGTGCACTCATAGTTTCCTAATTAAGAAAGTTAAAGAACATGGTATACTACTAATATTATTGTTCAGTAATAACTTGATTATGTATTTTTTTCTTGATGTTTCAAATCTGTTTTTGAATAAAGGTTTGTCTGGAATGAATAAAGATCTTTCCCCAGAACTGATTGATGGATTCATCTTCATTTAACGCCTCCTTTATTTCAAAATAACGGTTATTCATGGTACTAGATAACATATAAGAATGTATAATTGCGAGGAGAATGTCACCTTGAATTCCACTCATTATGAGTTACTCTTTAAAAGCCAGGAGTCTATTTCACCTCAGTGTTCTGTTTCTCAAATTTCTGAATAAAATATGTATTCATAGAATAGCTATTGTCCCATTCTTATCATCCATAACTGCTCACGGATCATAACAATCTAGCCATCCTTATTCGTAAGATGGAATCACATGTAGTTTTCATGCCATTTATTACTCTATAATGCTAGAAAGAAATCGTTGTCGAGAGAGGATGTGAATCCAATATGGCTGACGGATTTGAACAAAATTAACATCTAAACTTATCATTTTTCCTTTGTATTGTACCTCGTATTTATGTTATTAAGTTATGGTTTCTGCGGAGGAGTTGGAAGCAATTTTAGAGAAGAAACTGAGTCCTCTTTACACTGAAATTACGAGTATAAGAGCTCAACTTAAAGAAGTTAATTCGTTCTTGGATCTAGCCAACGCCAAATATGAAGAAGTTTTGTCCAAATACAAGCAATTCGAAATCGACAAGAATAATCTTATTGCTGAAAATGCTACACTCAAGAAAACAATACAAGCGATGGATGTCAAAATTCAACAGCTTCAGAAGGAATCAAATGATGTTAGACAATATACTCGAAGAGATTGCTTGGAAATTCAAGGAATTCCATATAATAAAGATGAAGACACCGATGCAATCGTTAAAAGTGTAGGTGACTTCATTGAAGTCTACCTTTGCGATGGCGACATCTCAATCAGTCATCGTCTCCCGGTTGGCAAAGATTATAAGGGCACCCGAAAAGCTCCTCCATTGATTGTAAAATTTACTCGTCGTTCAACGAAGGAAAAATTCTATAAGGTGAGAGCTCAACTTAAAGATTGCTCTACACGAGACCTTGGGTTTGCTGACGAAAACAAAATCTTTATAAACGAATGCTTGACGGATCAAAATAAAAAATCTTTTCAGCGATTGTCTTAAATTTAAGAAGGAAAGGAAATGGTCATCCATCTGGACATCAAATGGAAAAGTCTACCTCAGAAAGGACATTAAGTCAAAATCTCTACATATCAATACTAAGGATGATTTAAACAAGCTTTGAACAGGCTGGTATGATATGGACTAATATTTATTTATGCCTATGAACGATATATCTAATAATAGAATTATTGATAGACTAGCTGAGCTAAATAATTTACCATCACTTAGTTTAACTTCGCCTATCATAAATATTCCTCAGTTATCAAACTTCGATGGTGATTTGCATATGCCTTTAGAAAATAACTTCGTCTATCATACAAGTGAAGAATTCAAAGCTAATACAGATATAAAAGATTGTGCATTGAATCGTAGAGCTTTTGGTGCGTTGCATTGTAATATACGCAGTCTTGCAGCCAACCATGACAATCTTTGTCAACTGTTAAAAGAGCTGGATTATCCACTTTCCTTAATTGCAATAACTGAAACAAAATTCACGAAAGACAAAACACATGTTATGAATGTCAATTTAGAAGGTTATGAATTTATTCACGAACCAAGTTTTTCGAATGCAGGCGGAGTTGGATTTTATGTTAGAAACGACATAAAATACTCAATTCGTAGTGATTTAACAACATCTAATAATGATCTAGAAATGCTCTGGATTGAAATATTCACAACTGGGCAATCTAATATAATTTGTGGCGTGGTCTATCGACACCCAAACAACAATGTAGATAACTTTACTAATTCTCTAGAGTCAACCATAGAAAAAATTCACCAAGAAAATAAGCTATGTCTTTTTTTAGGCGATTTTAATATAGATTTAATGAAAACTGAAACACACGCAGAGTCAGAAAATTTCATAAATATTCTTGCTTCCTACTTTTTTCAGCCTCAGATTTTGCAAGCTACTAGAATTACAAATCATTCTGCAACGTTAATAGACAATATTTTCTTTAATTCTTTAGAAAACTCATTAATAATTCATGAAGAAAACACAATAGAAATCATGACCATGAAGGTGATTTTAAATCTGATAAAGATTCGTCTTCATTTGCATAAACTTTAACTTGGATTTTCTCTATCAAACTTGGTTCATTTCGTAAAAAAATCGGTACACAATGAGAACAAACATCATAAGTTTTCTAAGCCGTTCAATAATCTCGCAGATCGTGTTTTATCGGGTCTAAAACCACTCGGCTGCGCCTCGTGTTTTATACCCGATAAAACACTCCTGCTCGTTTATTAAACATTACTTAGAACATTACATCATAAGTGGAAACCTTGTGTATGATTTAACAGACCATCTACCAAATTTTATTGTTATTAATAATTTTTCACATTAATCATCAAGTACAATCTCATATAAAAGAGACCTCTCAAATTTTAATGAGAAGGATTTCATTGATGAAGTTAAGGCAATTGATTGGCAACATGTTTTTAGCAGTGTTTCTGACCCTTCTGATATGTTTATCTCCTTCTATGATAAACTACATCAAATAATGGACAAGCATGTTCCTTTGAAAAAACTAACTAGAAAGGAGATAAAGTTCAAATCCAAACCATGGATCACTCAAGTTTCTATTAAGTTAAAAAATAAATTATATAAAAAATATCTGAAAACAAAATCTACTTATTATTTTTGTAAATTTAAGTATCATCGAAATAGGATAAATCACCTGCTAAAAATTAGCAAAAGAACATATTATGATGATTATTTTCAACAAAATATCAAAAATGGCAAAAAGGTGTGGAATGGGATCAGGACGATTGTTCATTATAAATCAAAGAGTACTTCATCTATTAGTAAAATCGTTGACCGCAGTGCTGAAATTATAAACTCAAAGGACATTGCCAATTCTTTTAACAATTGACTTTGATCTCACTCTCAATAACAAACAATTAAAACAAGAAACATCTATAAAATATTTAGGAATCTATATTGATTCTTGCCTTTCTTAGAAAACCCATGTTGAATACATCTCAAAAAAGATGAAAAGAAATGTTGGAATTTTGTCTAAATTGCGCTATTATGTAAACATAAATATTCTTGTCGATCTATATTATGCCTTGATATATCCAGCTTCCTACTATTTTTTCACTCAGATAAGTGATATACACAAATACCAAACTAGATCTGCAGCTAAAATTAATTTTTATCTACCAAAAGCTAACACCAATTATGGTAAATTTAACGTTAGATTTAATGGTCCAAAAATTTGGAATTCAGTTGATGATTCCACAAAAAAATTGACAAGTTTGCAAACGTTTAAGAAAAAATTAAAATTGACATTCATAAGCAATTATTAAGAATAAATTTCTCATCTTTAATGTATATTTAATTTCTTTCTTGCATTAACAGAACAAATAACTTTTCGCATTAAATAGAACATAACTCTTTGTTGATATCTTTTGATAAAACTTTTCTCCTCCAAAAATATGTCGTAATTTTTCTAGTGATTATGTAATTTTTTATGTATTTCTTCTATGTAATTTTTTAAAATTACTATTTCCACTCCTAGAATTCCGTCCTCTTTAAACGTGACAATGTTATATATATACATATATATATATATATATACAGCGATATGCAGAAATTCTGATTCAACCAAGTATATAGTATATAACTATATCGGGTGCATTATGGGTAATGGACTCGCGGGATTCAAAGCGGGATTCAAAGCGGGATTCAAAGTACCAAAGCGTTGGCTGGCGTTTTGTTTAAGATAAGTTACCTTTCAAAATAAATTCCACTTGTTCCAACCAGAAAAAGAATTTTCACCCTGCCTAGAACTTGACAGTCGGCGTTATTTTCAATATAAACCGCTGTTTATTTTATGCAACTTTGATTAAAACAAACGGCTTTTATAATGCAATGATGATTAATATTCAAACTTTCACTCTCGTAAGTGCGCTTGTTTTGCATAAAACTGCCAAGCTTTTAGTAGCTTGAGCCAAAAGAGAGAGAGAGAGAGATAAAAGAAAAAGTAACCACAAAGAATCACTAAGTTATCAGAGGAGGAGTGGAAGAACATGCCTCTCTTAAGTAAGAATAACCTCCGTTTATCTAGAAAATATATTCAGCCTGTTCATCAACTGAGATTTGACTGAGTTGACGCTCAATAACAATAACGCGGTAGACTACGAATAAAGCAAAATATCCTATCCAGAGTAGCTCATGAACGATTTTTGTACCATTTTTGTCATTAGTCATATTACCGACTGTTTTGGTCATGCTGTCCTCGGAGTGATTGATTGTTTTAGAAGGGCACATATAAATAAGCGAAGAACGAGTTCAGAATTGAGCTCAGCTCAACCGAAACTTCCAAGAAAACGACTTCAGAACTGATTTTAAACTCAACCAATTGCAAAACTTCCAATGTTTCGCTTTACATCAATAAAACCGTCTACAATATGACATTTTTTTCTAATAGTGTAGAGGTATTAAAAAGTGAACACATTCCCGCCTCTTGACTTTAGCGCTGTTCATAAACAACACTCGGTAGGCGAGCCAACGCTTTGGTGTTTAGCTTTGAATCCCGCGGGTCTATTACCCATAATGCACCCGATATAGTTATATACTATATACTTGGTTGGATCAGAATTTCTGCATATCGCTGTATATATATATACACTCGATTGCAGAAACGTTGTAGTATACATTTATACATATATCTAATTTATTCAGTATATTTAATGATATGCAAAACAAAAAACGCTTTATTTATTGTTTGTTTCATTCAATCACTGTAAAAATATTTTTTTCTTGTCTATTAGATCGTACAGATTATAAATCAGTTTTTTAAGCGTTGAAAATGGTTATTCGTCTTAAGAAAAGACAAGATCAAGCCAACTTGGTCGTCCAAGAGCTTAAAGACCTACAGTTGGAGTTCGAAAGAAAAAAGAAAGAATTGGAAAAAAGTGCAGATGAGAAATCTGACTGGGCATTGGGCCTCTTTTTTATTCCAATTGTTAATTTGATCGCGAATCCAATTTTGCTTGAAGAGGCTGATATCGATACTGCAAAAGCAGCAGCCAAGCAAAAGTCCATGAAGCCGCGGCATCAACGATCCAAGTAACTTTGATACCAGCGCTACAGTCATTTATTAGCGGTCTGCACAACGCAGCAGGCTTCTTCAAGGTGATGGAAGTGGAATTGAGCAAGTTTCAAGGAAACGCAGAGAAAAGCAGGGAGAAAATCAAGGAAACTAAGAAGACAGATAATAAAGAACACTGAAGGTGGTATAATTGCACTGTATATTGATCTAACAGCTGCATTTGACAAGGTACCCAGACATATTATGTATGAAGTTCTGAAAGTTAGAACTGGATGTGAGAAGTTAATTGATATTCTATGGTTATTATATGATGGAACAATCGGGAAAATATGTGGAGATAAAACTGATTTTCCTATTGAAGCAGGGACCAGACAAGGTGGTATGGAAAGTCCTCCAGTATTCAATTGGTTCTTTGACTGGGTACTCAAGGTCGCTGCCCGTGAAATTGACCAACGCTTTCCAAATGGATGGGGAATACCATGTACATATACAATCGCTAATGCATGTCATCAACGGAGTACTGGACGAATGAATGGTGTGGAGATAATTAAATGGCTTTTATATGCTGATGATGTTGTTGTGCTGTCAAAGGATCTTACTGATCTACAGGAGATATTGGAAATTATCCATGGAACATGCTTAAGATATGGGCTTGAGTTAAGTTTTAAGAAAACCAAAACACAGGTATTTCATAATGCGCAGCTTATGGAAAAGAAGAGCTTATTAAATATATCAGGACATGATATTGAAAATGTAAAAGAGTTCAAGTATCTTGGTCATATGTTTTAGAGTGATCAGAAGGAAAGTTTTGTCGATAACAGAATACTAAGTGCAACAGGAAAATTCCATGAGCTCAAGAACGTCCTTACAGATCATAAAGTATCTATGAATACACGCAGAAAACTCTTGGAATCCTGTATCAGATCCAGACTTACTTACTGTACTGAGGCTGAACTACCAAATGAAGATGAACTGAAAAAGCTTGAATCCTGTTGGTTTGGTCTACTAAGAAGAATGGTACGGAATGGCTGGGAAAGGAAAATGAATAGTGACGGAGAAGAAACGTTTGCCTTTAAATATAGGAACTTAGACCTGGAGAGAATAGTGGGAACCCTGGGATTTTATATACATACGCTACTTGAAGTACATTGCACATGTTTGTAGAAGACCAAATTCAAATTTAACGAAACAGTTGCTGTTTGCAATTCCATCTGCTAAATATGTTAGAGATCCATGGATCAAAATTAGTCAACGACTTAATGTTGATAAACACCAAGCTAAGAAATCTACACAAGACAGAAAAGTTCTAAAAGGACTACTACATCAGAACTTTGGCTCTGTGTAGACTATATAGTCCCTGCTGATCAACTTATAGTTGGAAATAGCGGAATGACACTGATACTGATACTGATACTTCACTACAAAATGATGAAAGCAGAGGAAAAGAAAATGCATTCTGCTTGCCAGAGAGTCATACGTTCATTAATACAGTTAAACTAGATTTCTCATAGCATTTCTCTGGTTTCTATACTAGTAGTTTCAGTTCTGTTCACGAGCGACATATATCTAGGTGTCGCTCATTGCACCATTCAGTAATTAAGCCATGCAAAATCATAGTTTGTTTGGTTTGACCGATGTTTTGATCAGTTTATTGTAAAGTGCACTCATAGTTTCTAATTAAGAAAATTAGAGAACATGGTATACTTCTAATTGTTCAGTAATAACTTGATTATGTATGTTTTTCTTGATGTTTCAAATCTGTTTTTGAATAAAGAAGGTTTGTCTGGAATGAATAAAGATCTTTCCCCAGAACTGATTGATGGATTCATCTTCATTTAACGCGTCCTTTATTTCAAAATAAAGGTTAATCATGGTACTAGATAACATATAAGAATGTATAATTGCGAGGAGAATGTCACCTTGAATTTCACTCATTATGAATTACTCTTTAAAAGCCAGGAGTTTTTTTTCACCTCAGTGTTCTGTTTCTCAAATTTCTGATAAAAACACACCGTCGTCAACATTCACTTCAAAGAGTATGAAGCGGAAGTAAAAGGTGTCTACGCTGAGTAAATTAAGGTGTCGACATACGGTGCAACATCGCATGCAACATTGCACGCAACAGGACTGTTGCAGCGTGTCTACCCCAAACTTGTTGCACGCAACGTTGCATGCAGCAAATCTGAAGTTGAATCGCGCTCTACTCTTGCATTATTGCGCGCAACAAATTTTATCATGTGAACATGGCTGCAACATTACCTGCAACATTTTGAAATTTTCAGCCAATCAGCTTGCACCAAATTTATAACTGCTGACCAAATATCTTAACATAGAGGCTGACACAAGCAATGTTGCGTGAGTTTGTTGCAATGTGTGTCAACCCGATTCAAATTTGTTGCTTGCAATGTTGCACCGTGTGTCAACACCTTTAGGAGGAATATGACATCATGAAGAAGAAAACACTGAGGAAGAGGGTTCATGAATGACGTGTCAATATATCATTGACCAATGAACAGTAGTCACTTGAATCCATCAACATCAATTGGCAGGATTAAATGACTAAAAAATTTCTAGGAAAACAACATTGTTGTCAAGGAAAGAATGGTACACAGGTAGCCCGAGCCAGTAAGCCCATACATTCCCTCATGGACCAGATTATAGATGGAATAATTAAAAACACTGGCGTTAAAGGAATTCGAAATTCTTAAAGAGTAAGGATAACTTTATTTTTGTTTCTACTGCTTTTTAAAAAGCAGAAGACACTATAACATCGAGTTAACCCGGAAGTACAGCATATCGATATTTGGTTAATGAAAGACTACAAGAATATCAAAGTGTGCAAAGAGTGTCATCAGCAATCTTTTAGCGAAAATGACCAGGGAAATATCTAGCTAGTCAAAAGATGATTGCGGACGTAAGGCCCTGGATAAACGAGGAAACATGTTTACCACGCGCATTGATTGATTGATTAAATACTTTATTTAATGAGGGTGGCACGTGACAGTAATTTTGTTAACTGATTAACTTGTGGCCCTCTTGTGTTTAGCACGGGCACTGAAGATGGTCGTCACCAGCGTCTTCAGTGGATCTTTTACGTCCGCCTTATACGGGGTTGTATAGTGAAGACCGGCAGGGCCTACGGTTTTAAGCCCTTTTTCCTCGATGTTTCCCAGTTTAGCCACATGCGAAACATTGCAACAAATTTTGAAGACGCAAAAAATGTTTTTGTTGTGCGGCAGAAACATTTCATGTTTCCAAGACGCATGGAAACATTGTTTCTCAATGTTTCCTGACAGTTTTAACACCTCAGGCCCTGGCTAAACGAGGAAACATGTTCCAGAAACATGTTTCCCTAAATGTTTCCTAAGGTGAGAAAACGACGATGAAAAATAGCCAATCAGCGCGTGAGAAATTAACAATTTGTGGTAAAATAACAGATTTCATGGCATGTAGACAACAAGTTTTTGTACCTTAACATCACTAGTGTTATCCTGCATAAACACAATGTTAATAAGCGCGGAAAGGAAGTATAAGATAATGCATTTTATTTAATAAAGTTTTCAAGGTGTGTTAAAAAAATTGACAAAAGCTAGCTTGTAGCATATTATCTTACACACCATGATTTTTGTCATATAAAGGTTACAAAAGTGTAAATAAGTTTATAGTAACTATTGAAGTTTGAGCATGTCTTGGGGGTGGTGGGTGAGGGGGTTGTGGGGAGTTGTGGGGTGGGGTGGGGTGGGGAAGGTGTTCCTAGGATCCAAAAGCGGACACAGGAATTTATTAGGGTGCTTTCCCAAATAACGAAATTGGTATTGAGATATGATGGATGTACCGTTAGGGGGATTTCTGGTGTACAGCAGGTCACCCTCTCGATCGGCCTCTGGGATGTACAAAAAACATGTCCCTCTCTCCCTTCTTATAATGATTAAGTTTATGTGGATAATCTTACAGTAAACAGAGTTCAATCTGTTAACCATAGCTGTACTCAAGTCGACTAAGGAGTTAAGTCCCTGTTACAATCTAGATTACACTAACGTCCATTTTTTACAAAAATAATTTATCTTTTGTTTAAATAGAAAAAAAAATAGAAAAAAAAATAGAAAACTCTGTTTATATGAAGTATACAAAAATATGGCATAAATTAACATTGTTCTTTTTACAAAATTATTATTGTGTAGGTACTTCAGTGGGATCCTAATCTAATTTTCCAGCTTAAATAAAGCCGTTCAAAAAATACAAAAACAATCTCTCACATGTTTGAATTCCATTTTTCCACTCAATAGAATTCCATTATCTTAATAAATCAAATCTCAATCCCCATTTTAGTGGATATTTTTCTTGTAAGTTTCCATCCAAAATTTAGCCATTCATTTCCTATCTTTCCACTAAATCAAAGCCCAGTTTCCATTTTATTGGACTCCAATTCTCATTTCCCATCCTAAATTTAGCCATTCAAATCCCATTTTTCTTTGAATCAAACTTCAGTCTCCATTTTAGTCCCTCAGGACCCACTATTACTAATATCTTACCCTGTGAAACTAATTTATGGTCTTGAATATATATTGTGAAGTGTCAGAAAAATCGCATTTAAACCCTTTAATGCTAATACAGTTATTATATCTGGTTGGACGAGTCAGCACTATAGGCCAAGTTGTCTAAACTTTGAGTGCGTGGGTTGCGTGGAGGAGGTACTGAGGGGGGTAGGCTGGGGTTATTGTTCCCTGAGGTTCTCTCTGCCTTGGGTTCGAGACATGGTTTCCATGTCTCGCCAGACACAGCAGCTCGGAGGTAAATTAAGCTGGTGAAGAAGAGGCTGAAGGCGCCAAGAATAGTTGGTGTAGAAAGAAACCACATGGAATGCATGACCTGCGTTAAACCCATAACCAAATGATATTACTATACACTGGCTTACGGTATTATGGAATGGGATTAGATGGATGAATGAATGAATGGGATTGTGAATGGAATTTTTCTGAAATATATATGTATTGAAAAGAAGTCATGAGGAATACCTGACCTGCATTAAACCCATAACCAAATGATACTACTATACACTGGCTAATGGTATTATGGAGTGGAAGTAGATGGAAGGGTGGATGAATGAATGGGATCGTGAATGGAATTTTCCTTAAATGTATATGTATTGAAAAGAAGTCATGAGGAATACCTGACCTGCATTAAACCCATAACCAAATGATACTACTATACACTGGCTTATGGTATTATGGAGTGGAAGTAGATGGAAGGATGAATGAATGAATGAATGGGATATTCTAAAAGATATATGTATCTAAAAAAGCCAAAAGGAATGCATGACCTGCTTTAAACCCATAACTAAATGATATTACTATACACTTGCTTATGGTGTTATGGAATGGGATTAGATAAAAGAATGGATGAATGAATGAATGGGATTGTGAATGGAATTTTTCTTAAATATATATGTATTGAAAAGAAGTCATGAGGAATACATGACCTGCGTTAAACCCATAACCAAATGATACTACTATACACTGGCTTATGGTATTATGGAGTGGAAGTAGATGGAAGGATGAATGAATGAATGGGATCGTGAATGGAATTTTTTTAAGATTGCAACATGTTTAGGTAATAGGAAATGTGAGTATATCTGAATTAAGGAGGGATAAAAGGATGATATAAACAACTAAATAGAAGGATAGATAGAAGGGTGCATGGGATCAAGAGTTGCAATGCCCTCAAATTATCATACTGCAATATGAGTAAATGGATAAAAATATAGAATTACATGTAAGTAGATGGATGGATGGGTGGGTGGATGGGATCAAAAGTGGGAATGCTTTCATATTACCATACTGCAATATGAGTAAATAGATAAAAATATAGAATTACATGTAAGTAGATGGATGGATGGGTGGGTGGATGGGATCAAAAGTGGGAATGCTTTCATATTATCATACTGCAATATGAGTAAATGGATAAAAATATAGAATTAAGTAGATGAATGGATGGATGGATGGGACCATGAGTGGGAATGCTTTCAAATTACTGTACTGAAATTTAAAGAAAGTGATAAAAATAAAAATATTTTAAAATAATCATAGTTTAAACTCTGCCAGCTTCAAGCTACTCAACCAACATAGAAAATCTAATATTAAATGTCAGTGTTCTAGTACCCTATCTTGGCTCACATAAATTCTTGTTTAAATATTTAAAAAAATTGTCTTAGCTCATTGTTATGCTTTAAATCAATGTTTGCATATATTTGTTAAAAAAAGTTAAAAAGTCATTTAGTTTTGTTACTGTTTAAGGTTACGGATTCATGTGGTTAGTAGGAATATATTTAGGGGACAAAGGGCCTGTCAGGCTCGGCACCATGTGTGTGTAGAGTTATTTGTTTGTTCTCTACTGTGTTTTGAGAGTTTTCCTCAAGGTTCTCTGGTTTTCCTCCCTCCAAAAATAAAACAACTTCTAAATTCTAATTCTATCTATTGGTTTCCTTATCAATTGGGTTGCAAAAACCTGTTATGCATAATACTCCATCCACCCAGGAGTGGCAAATGCATCAGATATTTATGTTATGTGTGTAGGAAGTAGTTGGTGCAACAAAACCATGCCAAGCAGTTCAGCAAATGAACAGACAGTGATACTAAATGCTAGTTTCTGAAGAGTAATTTTGCTCCATTGAATTCAAATGGAAAAAATAAAAGCACAAATATGAAATGAAAGAAATGACATTGTACAGTACTTACAGAAGGTAGAAAACAAAGCGCACGTAGTAATTCCTTCCAATCACCCCTAAAGCTATGATAAGATGAGTAAATCCCTTCTGATATCTGAACAAAAACACAAAACACATTAAACACTGCTGATGAAACAACATTGAAAATGGGGAGAAGGGTTTAAGAAAATTTTTAAATCCAAATTTCGCAAATATTTCCATGAGATTAGAAATTAAGCATTCACGCTGTGTTCACTCAGAAGATATCATTTCAACTGTCCAAGATAAAATTTGTATTTAAGAGATGGTATTTAAAGGGGCACTTGGATGAAAACGCCCCAATTTTTGAAAGTATTTGAGGGTAATATGACTCAATTACGATTATGAAAACCAGATTAGTGAAAATTTTAGCCTGGGAGCCACTTGCTGTTTAGAAATTTTGGGTTAAAAGCAAATAGAACAATAGGGTTGAGTAAATGACGTCATTTACTCACAATTTAGGTGCTGAATAAAACTGATAAATTTTATTCGTCACTTTTGACTGTCAAGAAATATGTTGCTTGGCTACTATCTGGGCCATATACATGGGTTTAACCAAGTTTAAAGTGATTTCTAATTTTCATTGATTTTCATCCAAGTGCCCCTTTAAGGTGGCTGCCTACTTGTGAATGTTCGATTTGAGCCCACGATGTGCGCGCACTCAAAAACCGCTGAAAAATCTACAAGATTTTATTGAAGAACCATATGCGTTTTGAGCTTAAACAGGGCAAAACCCTCAAATTTTGCACGGGACTCTATATTTTTTGATAGCTCATTCGAAAAAACTCCTAAAAATCAAGGTTATATCAACATTTTAGGAAAAGTTTAAATCAGGAACATGTGAAAAAATAGATTTTTGTAGGGATTTTTGTTCGACTTTATGAGATTTTTTAAGAGCACCGAAACTACAAAATATGACAAATCAATGTATCTCTCTGTCTTTTTGTCGAAAATATCCATGTATTATTGTAAAAGGATTGACTAGCCTTTGTTCGTGCAATCATATAGTCTGCAAATAACTGTTATCTTATGAATCTTAATTTTTTTTCTAATCACTTCCGGTGGCGCAATTTTTACTCCAAAAGCTCGTGCGTAGGCTTCCATTAAATGCTGATTATCTCGAAAATGAGCTCGGCCCACCCTATTTTTCTTTCCAGATTTGGAATCAGCATTAAATTTCAATTCAGAAAATCGAAGTTTTAAGAAAAGCTTAAATCAATTTCCAAAAGTAGGCAGTCACCTTAATCGGTAAAAGAGCATTCTCAAATGCTGTGCCAGAACTATGGAATTCCCTTCCTGCAGATAAGAGGTCATGCAGAGATATTTTGAGTTTTAAGTGTGAGCTTAAAACCTTCCTTTTTAAGAAGTCTTACTCTTGATATATATTTTTATGTAAAGTTTTTATAATCTTGATTTGCATATGTAATTATATTAATGTCGAAATTAAATGAAAATTGAAATTGAATGAAATTGAATGAATTACTGAAAATATTTGAATGTTATTTTATTCCTTAATTTTTCATGCTAAAACTTGTTCTCACACGCCACTGGGAGCTATTGTCCAGCTGACCGCCACCAACTGACTTCTTTATTTCTGAATAACCCAACATATGCATTACTGTAATACATCATTCTTATCATCGCAACGTGGTTTCCATGAAAAACTACTCTAAAGTCCTTCCAGCAATGCTGGCCTAGGGTTGGGGGGGGGTACTGTGGGGCTAACTAACAGTCATGGCGGACAGCGAAAAAGCAACTGATGAAAACACTGACCACGTGACTAATATCCCTCAGCCCAGGCTCCAGTGATGTGAGAAAACATTTTCCACTAATTATTATTATTTTCGCATGGCTATGTAATATAACACTTACGTTCGTTCAACAGTTTTCTTGCCTTTTTTCCTTTTACCTCTCGGATACTCAACCACGAGAACAAGAATCCCAAGAGCACTACCACAACATCAGTCAAGGAAATAAAATACAGCTGAACCAGTTACCTACTCAGTTGATTTTATTTTATTTTGTTTTGTTTTGCTTCATATTGTTGGTGTTGTGTTTTGTTTTGTTTTTTGTTGTGTTGTGTTGTGTTGTGTTTTGTTTTGTTTCATTTTGTTTCGTTTTATTTATTTTATTTTATTTTAATTAGTTTGCTGCAATGGCAGGGGTAGAGTCACAGAGCTAAGCCCCAATTGCATGTTGATGTCCCATAAAAATTGAGATACAAGATAACAAATTACACAGGTTGAGTTCTAGAAAAATGTGAAAAGGTAATACGCACAAAAGAAAAACAAGAAAAAAGACACACAAAAGTCAAGTCAACGAATAGACTATAGTATCTCGTACTTTAGGAATATATCATAGTACATCTTTTTATATAAAAGTTAAACAAATAGACACCTTTTTACCACAAATGTAAATGTCTTAACAATCTCCACATTCTGACTGGCAAATTTTTTCTCCACTTGGTTCTTACGCGATGTTCTGCAGCACTCGTTTCTCCATCTTCGAAATCTGAAGTACGTAACTGCTAAATGGTGTCGAGCGTGTTGTGCCTGTTATCATTATTATTATAATTATACAGCTTCTCATTAATCCCATATAGGTAACTGTCCAATTATTTTCTTAATTGGACACGTCTTGCTGATATGGGATTAATTAGGCAGCTATATAATTAATAGGTAATGGGATTTCATGCTCCCCAATCAAGAAATAATTAGACTTGAAAAATTCCTCTGACTGCCAAATTGGACTCGGCCTACGTACTTGTCCAATTTTGAAAGTCCTCAGAATTTTCCTCGTCCAATTATTCCTTAACTGGACAGCATGGAGTCCTATTACATATACTTATTATTATTATTATTATTATTATTATTATTATCATCATTATTATGTCATTTGTCACATTTTGTATTCGATTCAAGTAGATTCAAGTAGCCAACTGTAAATTACCTATAAGTATAGCGAGATTTACGATTGTATTTTGAGGAAAAATTTCATTATTATTATAAGGATACATGGAATATGCACCAATTTCCATCAGCCTGAAATCTCCAGCCACACCAAGAATACCACCCAGTACTAAAACTGAAAATAAAATACAAAACAAGATGAGCTTTAAATAAAATTCAAGAGGCTTCTTACACTGCTGAATATCTCTTTCTCATTTCAACCTTATTATAAAACTCATGAATAATTAATGAGGAAAACACAATAGAAATCATTGTCCGTGGAGGAGGTTGTATATCTGATACAAAATCATCCTGATTTGCATTAACTTTAACTCCAATTTTCTTAGCCAAATTCAATTTTATCTTTCAAATTATAGTAGACCATGAATGTATACACCTAGACATTTCGTAATATACAATATTTGTGTCCATGTTGTATCAGATATACTACGATCACTTGCCTTCGGCTCGTGGTTGCATATCTGACACAACACGGCCACTCATACTGTATATATTGCAAATGTTATCGATATCCTGAAACAGTGTCTTGGATGATCAAAGTCAGAGTATGAGGGCCACGAGTTTATCACCTTAAGCTGTAATTGAAGTGTTTTTAGCCCTTTTAAAGTAAAGTGTACATGTATTATTATCATGGCTAATTCACAGATTGGCTTGAAATTACAGTGAGAACTGTTCATCAGCTAATAACAAAATTTTCAATACAATTCTTCCTGGCTGACAGAACATATGGTTGTGCATGTTGCCCCACCATTTAGAGCAATTAATAAGATTTAAAGATTAATTAACAGCTGATTGAAACCCAACTATAGTGTTATTTACTAACAGTCTTGAGCATAGGATAAGTGCGCTATAGAAATAAAGTTTATTACTTATTATTAACAGTCATAGACTAGCTACTCCTCCGCATACATAGATCTATTAGCTGTTCAAAGGTTGACGAAAAGGGACTGAAGAAAAGACTCTGTGGAGTTGGTGTTGCAGTGCATGTTGGGTTATTTTAGGAGACATATTTTCAAGATGGTGCCTATTTCGTCCCCTAAGACAGTCCCACAATGCACTGCAATGTCAACTTAACCCAGTTTGTCCCTCGACCTTGGAATGGCTAGTATTAGTGCTGGGATAAAGTTGACGAGGGTAAGGTTTCTAAGAAAATGCTCTTAATTATAGTGATAATTTAACTGTTGCTAGACAAACATTTTGTCTATTAAGGGAGTGTTCATTTTTTATCTGGGGGTGGGGGGAGTGGAGTTGGATTCGCTTCTGACACCCTCTCCGTTGTTGCTTAGAAATGCACCCCCCCCCCCTTTGAACCCCTGTTTAATAGTCCCCCATGCCTTCGCATCGTAGTGGGACAAACAGTGTGCTTGCAATGATAGAGACATGTGAATAATTGTCCAAGGCGTTAAAAAAGGTCTCTATCATTGCAAGCTCACCGTTCGTCTTGCTTCGATGCAAAGGCTTGACTACGTTTCAAGATGGCGCAGGGAACTGTGAAAGGGACTATTGCATTATTCTAATTAAATTAACTTACAAATACATTAAATATCCACTATAAATTCTAATTATTACTGACAAGCTTACATTGGGCAAGTAAAGTTCTTTATTTTGACCAACAAAATCAGTATGAACAAAAAGTTATTAAAAGTTTCAGCTTTAATTTCTACAATACTTACCAAAGGCGGTTATAACTCCTTGTTCGTTGGCCCACATAGCCCATTCTGTTTGCCCCATTTTGCTTCAACTTTATCCAAAACGCAGGAAAATAAACCCTTCAGCTTATCGTTGAACTGGAAGGACTTAGTTTACACTGAATGACATCAAGCCAAAATTGCTTCGTCACAAAATCCTCCAAAAAAATACAACTATTCCTTTGAATTAACACCAGCTGTAATATTTCTAATAACCATTCATATATTACTCCGTTTTCGAGTAATTCTGGGGTAGAAGAGGCTCAAGAAGTATGAAAATTTGCGCTGTTTTTCTCACAACCAAAATATTTTTTCACATTTTACACAGTTTCTTCCGTCATCCGATTTTCGTCCGAAGGTTACTCGAATATTTTCCGAGTTATGTAAATAGCTTCACAATTTCTTAAAAAAGAATGGATGATATGTAAATACCAAAAACTACAATATTACCTTTGATTAGCTATCGTTCACCCTTTTTTTATTTTCTAATGTTATAGGATATATTTTTCTTCAATTTATATATTTTTTAGTCGACTTCCGATCAACCAACGAGAATACTTTCGGAAAACTTCGGGTAAAAGGCACCGCTGATCACAATGTCCGTCGTCTTAGTAACCACGTGATATTTTTCGCGCCAAAAAATTGTTTATGTCGATCAGATGAGCCGGCTTCCTGCAGAACAACAATGGATCAGCCAACTTTAACAGAATATTACAGCACTAAAAAGCGTCCGATTGAAGGTATCAACCCTGCAAAGAGAAGAAAAGTTATCGACACAGAAGCAGTAGTGATTTCTGAAGTGCAAAGTACAAGGGAAAGCGCCCGAATCACCCGGCAAAGAGCGAAGACAAACGCTCCCAAACCGATTCGCGCTGTTAGGACAAGAAAAGCGAGGACAAAGAATGTGGCTAAAACTACCGAGAATTCCAAGCTGCAGGCGTTTTTAAGTCTAGGAATTAAAGCAGTTACTGAGGAGGCTGAGAAGGTAGTATGTGAAGTGACATCGACTGAAGATGACCACGAGGTTGAACGTGCGTCTTCGAAGGAGACGCCATCTTTGGAAAGAGCTTCAACGCGAAGAAGAAAGCTACAACCAAAACAAGTTGTAAATAAACTCGAAACGCAAGGATCGGACGCAGATATTATCGAAAATACGAAAGTAAAGACTGCTTCTAGAACGCGTAGAAGTAAAAGAAGCCAAAAGAAAGAAATCGAAGTTACAAATGAGGTGGAAAAGCTAAAAGAGTCTGCGTCTGTTGAAAAGAATGTTGAAAATGAAATCACAGAGGATACTAAGGTCAAGGATAAATCCGCCTCGAACAAGAATCAAACCAAATCCAAGCAGTCAGTTATGGTTCCTGAGAAATCTCCAATCAAGGCAGTTTCTTCTAAGTCTGGTGGGTTAAAGATTAATCCTTGGATCGCAGAACAAGCTAACAGAGTTCTTCTTAGCAGAGGACAGGCTGCTTTACTTCTCAGCCAGCAAAAGAATGCAAACACCCAACAAACTCGCCCAAGAAGTAAAGAGAAGAAACCTGTCGCTGAGAAGAGTAGGTTGGCAAAGGATAAAGCTCAAGAAGGGCTGGAGAAAGCTAGAGAACTCATTAAGAAAATGAGGACTTTAGAAGCTGATTCTTCTAAACCTAAAGAGAGCAGCACTGATGATACGTCTGAGAGGCTGCACAAGCTGGCAAAGAGGCAGGCTACAGAGATGGCGTCAGATGAGTCTGCAAGGTAAGAGTATAAGGCGTAGTGTTTATTTTGTGTTGTGATGTAAGGGGGCTTTCATTTATTAGCATTTGGGGGGGGGGGGGGGGGGCAGCAAAATTGTAGGGGGGAGCAAGTACAGAATACTTGGCCTAAGACTTTATTTTAGTATAAATGAAGTCTTCTGAAAACGACGCAAGAACAATAGAAGATTAATGAGTGCATATCATTTGGCAATATTACATCTGCAAATGGTTAGACCTTCACTGACCTTGGATAAGCACGTTAATAGCAGTCCAGTCCCTAATTAACTAGAGACGTTAATAGAGGACCACGACCTACTTGGTGATTAATTCTTCATATGAATTCTCAGTGTATTTTTCATAGTGTCTCTCTGCCTACGAAGCCTACGTGCCTATGAAGCCTAGTCACCTACGAACCCTAACCCTAAACCTAACCCCAAAGCATAAAATATATAAATCAAAGTCATTAAATACAATGCCTTACTTCCTCACTTCGTAGGCATCCCACTATAATACTTTTCCTTGCAGGGTATTCTATAGCTGTACCCAGTTGAATTACTGTCAAGAGTTATCTTCTATAAAAAAAGTTGATTATTATTATTTTTTATTCTGCAGCTCATCCAAGAAACCTCCAGCTCACGAGAGATTCCATTCCTTGGCACAACCAACCCCACCGCCATCAACAGCATCCGTTACCCTCCCTCTTCCTTATAAATACAAAGTTCTTGGCGAGATGTTCACCAGCTGTGACACTATCCTCAACCTTCTGGGCCAAAGAAAGGAAGCTTGTACCTTTGAAAAACTCAAAGAATCAGTTCAACAAATGTGTAGAAAGTAAGTGAAGCCAGAAAATAACCATTCTTAGGCCACAGAGGCTACACTGTACTAGTACAGTAGATAACACCTTAATGACCCAAGGAGCAGGCGTAGCTCAGCTGGTTAGTGCAGACCTTTAGAGCTAGAGGTCAACAGTTCAATACTCAGAATTTTCACGTCTGTTTCTACTTCTCTCTAATCCAACAGTAATGATAAGAGGGTAAATTTGAAAATTTACCCTTTTATCATTAGTGTTTCATTAAAAACACCGACACAGCTCACACTAGTTTTTAGCTAGTTATCTCTTTTCTCTAATCTGTGTAGCTTCAGCTTTAAATAATATCCTCCCAGATTTTTTTCAAGTTGACTAAATGTTATCCTATATTTTAAATGTTATGATTCATATTGATATCCCATATAGGTAACTGTCCAATTATTTTCTTAATTGGACAGGTCTTGTTGATATGGGATTAATTAGGCAGCTATATAATTAATAGGTAATGGGATTTCATGCTCCCCAATCAAGAAATAATTAGACTCGAAAAGTCCCTCTGACTGCCAAATTGGACTCGGCCTACGGCCTCATCCAATTTTGTCAGTCCTCGGAATTTTCCTCGTCCAATTATTTCTTAATTGGACAGCATGGAGTCCTATTACATATACTAATTGTTCCCCCCTCATTTTGTTTTTAAATGTGTATGAAAGAAAATCACTCACCTGTTTTTTGTTTTACTTTCAAAGGAGATTTGAGAAGACCCACTTGGCACAGATGCTTTCCCTCTATCCATCATGTTATGATACTCAGCAAGTGCGCAGTAGTTCCAAGTCAGCGTCTTATAACCTAGTAATCCAATTTGGGCCGGGCAAGAACTCTACCGAAAACAGGCTGACAGTCCCACCAGCAGAACTGTTGTCCAGGAAAAAGAATTTCCAGGATAAACTTCTTACAGTCACCAAGAGACACCATCAGGTAAAGTGTAGTATTAAAAATACAATGGAACAATTTTTGCTAAGTGATGGTTAGTTAATTAGTTTACAGGGTTCGTGCTACTCCTTAAACTCCTTGAATTTTTGCTTTGATCATTACTTGCATGGTTCTGAAATAGATCTAGTCAGAAAGATCGGAAAATCTGAAAGTCGGCCATGTGCAACCACCGTGTAAAACCTTGGCATAGTTAGCTGAACATACTCCTTGAAAATTTATTTTTGGATTCTTGTATACTCCTTGAATAGTCCTTGAATTTTAAGTGCTTACCTCAGCACGAACCCTGGTTTAGAGAAAAAAAAATTTCCAATGATTATCATGGCTCCAGAGGCTCTGATGAATCAGGGGTGGTCTGCACTGCTAATGTTATGCCTCTGCGATCCTGGTTCGATTTTCTGATGGATTTGGTGTCATACCTTTAAGTCCAAAATGGCGCACGGCCGAGTGTGTTACATCAAAACGAGGCATCCAGGGCCAAATGCAAAGAAATAATGTGGTGTCAATGCAAAGCATACACTTGTTCACTTGTTCTGTCTTCCTTTTCTTCTTACATTCAGGAATGTGACAATTTTGCAGCATCAAATTATAAGAAAATACTGTAAATTTGTAAATTTGGCCCTGGATGCCTGGTTTTCAACTGGCTGTGTGCCATTTTGGATTTAGGTGTATTTGAGTAGAGTTCTCTGTTAGTTCTCTCCTGTGCTTCAAGGATTTTTCTCCAGGTTCTCCAGTTTTCCTCCCTCCACAAAAATCAACTTCTAAATTCTAATTTGATCTATTGGCTGCCTTACCACAGGTTGTAAAACCTAATAGGTTTTCTAATTCCTCTGGGAATTGTCAAGTAGCTGATAAATAGCTAAATGATCCCTATGGTTATTCTAAGCTTTAATGTTGAGCTCAGAAGCAATAAGAAATAACATTAGTACTTCTGGTTACTTTCATCTCTAAGTTAATTGCTATCATTAAAGTCATGCTTTCGTTTTAGACTTTTCTAAGAGGCCTTGAAACACCACTGACCATTGACGATGAGAAGATCATTCGATGGCATCCACAGTTTCGGCTCGACGATGTTCCTGATATTGAAAAGATGCCACTTCCTGAAGCCCCTGTCATTAAGACAATCACTTCTGCACAAGATGTTCTGGATAAGGGACGAGGATTTCTTGCTCCAAAGGTTAGAGATTTGTCTGTTGTATTCTAGGTGTGTATGTTACGTCATGGCCGCCATCTTGGTTGACAATAACAAAGCATTCCTCAGTAGCTTCTCTTGTAAGATCAACCCACATGGCGGCTGTTTCATTGTTATTCATGTCTCAAGGGATTTTGAGTCACATGGTTGCACACACTCTATAGAGCACGTGCATGTTATGTCATAGCCGCCATCTTGGTTGATGATAACAAAGCATTCCTCATTAGCTTCTCTTGTTAGATCAACCGAAATGGTGGCTCTTTCATTGTGTGGTTCCATACCCCACCATGGAGAAATTTTGAAAAAGGTCCCCCCACCCCTTGGGAATTTCCAATTTTCTTCCATTTAAATCTTGTAATTCAGTTTTTCCTCAGACCCCCACCCCCTGGGAATTTACAATTTCTTCCATGGTGGGGTATGGATATTTTCTGGAACCACACATTTATATCTCGAGGGATTGGAAAACTTTAGTGGAAAAATATGCTTGAAGAAACACAACTGAATTTTAAAATAATGTACCTGTACTCTTATTTTTTGATGGTGTTGTAGGTAGAGAAGGCTCTCCAGAATGCAGCGATGAAATCAAAAGAAAAATCCAGAATCGAAATCACGTATGACAGTCAGCCTAAAGGTGAAGAGAGCAACACAAAAACCAGTAACGTGAAGGTCAACAAAGCACTAAGAGGTGTCTCACAGGATTTATTAAACAAGGTTTGTAAGCATTCAAAAATAGCAGATATCGGAGTTACACTCTGTTGCCTTCAAACAATTGTTTTAAGTCAAGGCATTTGGGTCAATACAATGAAATGTATAGAAACTGACCCAAACTTAACAGTTGTCTGAAGGCAATAGAGCGTAACTCCGATATCTGCTATTAAATTCCTCCCTTGCTGCATTCCATGCCTTCGGTACGAAGGTGAAACAATGGTGAAACAATAACAGCCTGAGCTCAGCTTGCTGTTTAGTTGAATAATATATGAACAGTCCAGAAGTGATAGCACAACACAAGATAAAATCTTCAGTTAACTATTTTCATTACGTTCTTTAAGCCCCTTTTTCATGGATTATAAAGCTGGTCTGACTGTTCTGGCCTTAATTTACTGCGATTCTAAATGCTCCATGCACTCAGACATCCCAACCGCTTGTTGAGAAATCAGGTTCTCACTGCCGTCAATCAAGAATAATCAGTCGATACCTTTTCTGTTCTTGACTGGCGGCAGTAAAAAAACCCATTTCGCAACAAGCCATTGGAATGTTGGAGTTTGCAGATTATTGATAATTGCAGTAACTCTGCACTTTTGTCCACCATTGAACGAAGAATGCATTTTGATTGACATTTTTATAAGAACTTCAAGTGTATATCAAGGAAAAAGTTTTATTTTCAAAATCACTTATATGTGAACAGTGTAGTAGCATGGTTGCAGTGTTTTTGTATGTGGTCTTCTCTTTTCAGAGATGAAATTGAATTTGAATTTACGTCATCTCATTTGCATATTGATATTTCAAATGTTTATATCTCTGAAAAGAAAAAACCACATACAAAAATACTGCAACACTACTACACTGTTCACATATAAGATATAGAAATATAGATAAGTTATAGTGCTTGGGAACGAGTTTATTCTGGGCAAAAGACTCTTGGAAATAAATTTGAAAAAATTGATCTCCAACCTCGCTGGGAATCGAACCCACGACCTTCGGAATCGTACTACCGATGCTCTACCAGCTGAGCTAGAGGTCAGACTGAGAGCAGGCCGGGGTGAAATAGATGTTAGGTCGCGGTAAATATGATGCAAAGATGAGAATATGTGGACCCAAGCACTATAACTTATCTATATTTCTATATCTTGTATTTCATAACGTGCTATGTGGTCAACATATTCTTATCTTTGTTCACATATAAGTGATTTTGAAGATAAGATTTTTTCCTTGTTATACACTTTAAGAAAAAATCTTAGGTTTTATATTTTCATTACACTGAGTCATTAAGGTGCTTTTTATAGTCTGCCTGTTCTCAATTTACACTTCTCTGGTCCTAACTTAAGTCAGTCTGTGCTTTTTACCTGATGTATTAGACAACAAATATATTGTAATGGTTAACATTTTTATAAAATTTAACTTCCAGATTCGTCAAAAGGAAGCAAGAAAGCTTGAAGAGAAGCTCATGAGAGATCCAGTACTGGACAAAAACATGGCAATGCAAGAAAGACTGCCAGAACTATGTCGAATACTAAAAACGTATCCTTTTCTAATTAGTACCCTGGGCGTGGTGATATTAAGGGTGGATAGTGTGAGCTGTAGTTGCATGCCACACACTTTTTAAATTAGATTTTTTGCTGCCGTCAATCATAAAAACCAGTTGGTACCTTTCATATTCCAATTTCACAACGAGTCATTGAAATACTGGAGTTTGTAGAACATTTAAAATTGTAGTAAAAGTACAGTATGAACCATTCTTTAATCCCTACACAGAAAGAAATTTATGAAGGGCTATAATGCCAAAGCTTTTTACTTTTAAGTCTTACAAAATGTAGTTACATTCCTTAATTTGTCATCAGTTATTTTACAACAGAGAAAAAAGCAGCTATTCCACTAGAAGATGCTACAGTTAAACTCTCTGAAAGCTATAAATCCTCATTATCTCCAGGTTAGTAGATCATTGATACCTTTTATATTTAGAGGTGTGGTGTGATAACTTACATCAATCCTGAGCTTAAAAGTTTCTTACTGGAAATATTTTTGTGGCTGCCTCTTCTAGAGAAGTGGTAGCTACATGTCATTGAGTGATTTTCAGGGCTGTAACCAGGGGTCTTGCAGGGTGGGTGCACAGGAAATGGAAATCCGTCTAAACTAACCGTCTTGAGAAGTGAGCGATTATCACATATCAAGCCTTACTCTACACGTTAGTGTCGAAGTAAGAGCAGAGAAAGCTCACTCCATATATGGTATGATTAATTCCATATTTGGATTGTACAGAAAAGCGGCAAACAAAAAGGCTGTTGTTTTATAACGAATTCGACATGAAGGTTGTTCCTTGATGGTCTTCCTTGATTACAGAGTCATTTACTCAGGGTTAGCCTTGAATCAGTGTTTAAATATTCACAATTACCAACGGTAAAGTAAAGAATGCACAACTTCAACAATACAAACACTTTGAAACTTGACGGACCTTGACTGGAACAAGTGAATATTCTTCACAAAATCGAGGCTAACCCTGTGTAAATGAGTCTGTAATCAAGAACACAGCAGTAATTTGGAACTCGAAAAGGGTCTATTGGGTAGTTTTCTCTAAGATTTTAAATTTTATTCCATCCCTGATGAAGGACCCCAAAAGCTTGGATATTAAAAATATCAAAATACATGAAGAAGAAATGTTTTGACTGTGATAAATAATAGAGTGCTTACCTGTCATTGCTCCCAGTTGCCACATCACATATAAATTTATTAATATTTTTTGCAGGACAAGTTGAGGAGCACTTGAAGTTGTTATCAGAAATAGCACCAGAGTGGATCTCTGTGCTGATAGTGCGCAAGTGTCCGTACATCAAAATCAACAGAAAAACAGACATTAACTCTGTCATCAAAAGAGTTACGCAGACAGAACTCAAATAACTGTTATTTTAAAGAATTGATTGCAGTATCTTCATTGCATACACTAGATTCATCAGTTGTAGTAATCAGTGCAGGGGTTGAGAAGATCATCAACTAGCCAGAGAGTCTAAGTCCGTCTGCACGCAGGCTATGAACAATAAGGACTTAAAGAAAATCGATGACCTCAAGTCCAGAGAGGAATCGTTCTGGGCCTGGTTTACGAAGCCTGGATAGCGCTATCTCACTGATAAATCTTATCCACTGGATAAATTTATTGGAAAGCAGCATCCACTTGGATAAGGATTTATCCACCGGATAGTGCTATCCAGGCTTCGTACAACCAGGCCTTGGGGGATAAAACAATGGCTTCTTTGCATAAGAAAAGAGGGCCTATTCTTTTGTCCCCCAGAACAATTCCTCTAGAAAAACAATGCAAAGTGTCTATGTAGGTGCCTATTATGGTGCGCAAAGTATGACCAGTGATAATGTATTGGCATACATCTGTGCACAGGCTTTTGTATATTAAACTGACACGTTTCAAAGCCAAGCTGGCTGGTTTTACCACAGAGTGTGAAAGTTCGTTTGGTAGCAAAGCACTTGTGCATGGAAGTATGCAAATAAATTTAATGTGGTCATACATTGTGCGTTGCACTGTAACACATGACAGATACTAACTTGAATATTTATCAATAATGATACAAGAGACTTTCTTTTCTTGTTATGGCTATACATGCATCAAGAGTTCTGCGCTACTGCTCTATGCGCATGCTCCAGGGAACAAAAAGTGGGACCATAGGTTGTAAAAATTGTTATATCTTAATCGTATTTTTCTCATCAAGCACAATCTTCATTAAAAATTTAAGTGCTAATTTAAGCTAATTCCAAATCAAATAGAGTGCTCACACTAAATCTGTGAAACAAATACTAATTTTTAGCTCTAAATAGTGATAATTAACCAACAGAAAACAAAGGATTCTGTATGAAATAATACTAATTAGTACTATTTAATGTTCATGGTTTTAGTGCGTGCACTCTATAGTCAAATACAGGAATTTTTACAACCCATGGTCCCACTTTTTGACCCCTTGAGAATGCGCTTAGAGCAGTAACGCCGAACTCTCGATGCATGTATACTTGCACTTAAACTACAACCAGTTTTAACCAGCTATAGCACTTAACCTTAAGAAATGACATGTTCATTTTAAAGTTTAGTATAAGATTTTTAGTTATTTTTTAAAAGTTAGTCATATTCTTATTGATATGAGATGTTGTATAGCGTTAGGATTTGGCATTGTATGCCAAGTAATCGACAGTTGTTATGCCTTTACAATGGTTGCGTGTTGAGCAACATTGATTTCCATCCATAAACTTTGATGCCATGTGCTTGTGGCTAAAAGAATTACATCAAGTGACTTTTGTTTCTGTCTATTGCTTTTGGGTTGCTTGGTAGATGCATGTGGGGGGTGCATGGGTGGGATGGAGGGTGCATGGGTGGGATGGAGGGTGCATGGGTGGGATGGAGGGCGCATGGGTGGGATGGAGGGCACATGGGTGGGATGGAGGGCGCATGGGTGGGATGGATGGTGCATGGGTGGGATGGAGGGTGCATGGGTGGGATGGAGGGTGCATGGGTGGGATGGAGGGTGCATGGGTGGGATGGATGGCACCTGGGTGGGATGGAGGGTGCATGGATGGGATGGATGGTGCATGGGTGGGATGGATTGCACTTGGGTGGGATGGAGGGTGCATGGATGGGATGGAGGGTACATGGTTTGGTTGGTGGGTAGAGGTGCAGGGGTTGTTTGGTAGTAATAATGCAGGGTGCATGGGTTGGTTGGTAGGATGGAGGGTGCAGAGGCAAATATAATTCTTTAGCAAAAATCCTGGTACAAAAATAATCATTTTAATTATTAAAGTTGTATTTATAAATAATTTTATTGCATCTCGTTTCCCAGGTCTTTTACTGTAAAGGATATAACATTAAATGTCAAAATTCATAATTTAGAAATTTTCTCTACAAAAATATGACAAAGTGTCTTAATTTATTGAAAACATTTATATAAATTAATTTAAAAATATTTTTTTTTTGTTAACAAAAATAGTTTAAAAAAATCAAAACAATATCAAAAATAGCTGTTTGAACCATAAAAACCCCAGAAAAATATAATTTATTTATGCAAATCTTCATTCAGTAGGTCCATCAGTCTCTTCCAAATCCTATTCCTTTTCCCTAGTTTCCATGGATACCTGGGTTCGGCAGAACACTCATTTAAGATAGGATCCAATTTATTAGCTGCATATATTGGCGACCTCTTTAATATACCTGGCTCCGCCCAAATGGACACAAGCAAATCTCGACAGATGATGTGTAAGTTATTTGATAGTACGGTACTGGTGCAAAGGTTTGATTTTTTATCGCAAAGCGACATACAGTCAAAGAACGTACAATCATTGTTGCCAGAGCAGTTGCCCTGAGCCATATACTCTTTCATCTGCGGAGCTGTGAACACTGTGTCAATATCCAGTGCAACAACTACCCCGTCTTCATTGACTCCAAAATTACCAGGCTGAACATCGCAATGATCGAGTTTTCCAAGTGAGGTTTTCTTGAACTCTCTAGCCAAGTCAAGCAATTCCTGTGCTATGTGAACCCTCTCAGTCCATGGCTTCAGCTTCTTAAAAAACACATCTAAATAGTTTTCCAGATTTTTGACCCTTTCGACAGCATAAAAGACCCCACAAAACCCATAGACTCTTGGTATATGCTTCATGTCTTGTAAGAGTTGTAATTTGATGAATTCCTCTTGTTGGAGAAGCTGCCAGAGGCTTCGCATGTCAGCAAAGGAAAAGTTTGTAAGAGGATGAGGATGGTACAACAGTGTAAGAATATCCTTGGGGGTTTTCTGTTCTTGTAGCTTTTTAAAGTGGACTTCATTGAGGATATGTTCGTAGACAAAGTTTAAATACTCTTTTAGGTAATATGATGGCTTCTTGGAAGAATCTAAACAAAAAGTTTATAGCTGTTTGAAAACTAATTTATGTATGTGTATATATATATATGTAAAAATTTTCTAACTTGCCGGAGGAGGGCTGGATGGAGATATGAAGAATTTGTTAATAACCAGCCACACCCCAATCCCATTGTAATATGTTTTGATATCTTCACTAGTGAGTTTATTAAAAAAAATAATTATTGTCACTGAGGTCCCGGATGTAGTTTGCATGGAAAATATGAGTAGTGTTTTCCCCACTAAAACACTAATATTAAAATAAATAATAAAGTTATTTAGGCTGTGTTTATAATGTATGGCAGAGGGGTTGGGGCAGGCGAAATTGAGGGGGGTATCGTCAAAATTTTGGTAGGAAAAAGGGGGGGAATGAAATATTTTTGGAAGAAGCTACAAGCCTTGCTTAGGGGGGATCGTATTTTTTTTGCATGACTTTAAGGGGGGGTGTTGAGAATTATTCTGGGCATTTTAAATTTTCACCTGCCCCCCCTCTGCCATACATTATGAATGCAGCCTTACCTTTATCTGAATTAGCTAAGATATAGGAAAGCCTCGAGTCTTCATAATCATAGCTTCGAGTTCTTGCTTTCCTCTTAAAAACCACCTTTTTGTGTTTCCATTTCCCAGTGAATACGAAGGTGGAGTTTTTGTGTGTTATACAACTTGATAAGGTTAGTTTCTTGGTGACGCAGAGATCATGACAGAGGTTGCCACCAACCTCATGATTGAAATATCCTGAGCACTGTAAGGAGAGGAAGAAGCCATTAAATAAAGGGAGGGATGAGCTAATAAAATGAAATAAAGTGATGCACAGTGCAAGTATTGAACCTGAAATCATTATGATGATGATCGATGGTGAGGATGATACATGATGATGATAATGATACATGATGAAGCATGATGATGATGATACATGATGATGATGATACATAATGATGATGATGTTGATTCATGATGATGATGAAGCATGATGATAATAATACACAATGATGATAATGATGATACATGATGATGTTGATTCATGATGATGATGATACATGATGATGATGAAGAATGATGATGATGATACATGATGATGATGAAGCATGATGATGATGCACATAGATAATGATGATACATAATGATGATGATGCATGATGATGATGATTATGATACATGATGATGATGAAGCATGATGATGATGATACACATAGATAATGACAATACATAATGATGATGATGTATGATGTTGATTCACGATGATGCTAGATGATGAAGCATCATAATGATGATGATGATGAATTGAATGCGAGGCTATGAATGATAGAATTTACTCCAGTCAACATAGCAGCAGTGTCAGTAAGGCCCTGTTTAAATGGGAGGAGGATGATCCAACAGCTAAGATTTTCCCTGCAGGTGAATTATCCTATCTGCATACATTTATTACATTGCGTTTACATGGGAATCTGAGGACTTCTTTCGGGTACTAGGATCCTCCTGTCTGAAAGATAGGAAGATCCTATAAAGTACTAGGATTGTGTTTGACTCTAGCAAAACACATGTAAACGAAAAAGGAGAGATAACTTGCCTACTAGGGCTAAGGGATATTTATCTTGGGACTTCTGTGGTGTGAATGTGAGTAATTATGGCCCTTTTGCTTCGTACTGTTCTCATGTAAACTAAATGCAAAAGTTATTTCGCCTGCAAGGAAGATCCTAGCTGATGGATCACCCTCCTCCCAAGTAAACCCTAAGGCCCAATTTACCAAAATCCTTCATTTATTTTGAATTGAAAGGAAGCCAACACTTTTATCATTGAATATAAAAAAATCCTCCTCAAGCATAGCCTTCAAAGCAGGGATTTAGGAAGGTGGAGGAAAGGAAAAAAGGGAGGGCAACTTTCCCCTTCCCCTCCCCTACCTAGGTTACCCCAAGAACAATTCTTTTGAGTCCTGCCACCCCAATTCTCCCCTTCCCACTTCCAAAATGTTGGCATTTACATTAATCTTGCCCACACACCCACCTCCCTCACAGGCAATGACTGTCTTTCCGTGAGAATTTACGTACACCCACTTTGAGAGAAATAGCATGACCTCGACGGTGTCAGGAAAGTGGGGTCTTATTACGTCAGCCGGAAACGCAACGGTAGGACTTTACTAAGCGTCGTAACATTGAAGTGGCTTTCCATTTTCATACCGGAATGCATCAATTACGGCAGTGACTTTAAGCATGGATTATACTAAACATCGTGATAAACAACGAAGTGGCTTGCCATTGTATTAGGGATGTACCATTAGATAATTGATGAGGGGGTTGCAGGAATTTTGGTTGCATGATATTTATTTTTTGGCTCAACCCTTGCACGTATTTTTTTGCGTACAGTTAGATATTTTTCTTCTAGCAGCAGAGATTGTACGATATTTTTTTTGAGGTTTAAGCGCTTGCTCGATATTTTTTTTGGGATTAACGCAACCCCCCCCCCCCCCCCCCCATCAACTATCTAATGAGTTTCAGTCATACTCTCGGCGCGTAACATCATAATGGGTTCGCAAGCAACGTAACATCGAAATGGCTTCTCCTTGTTACATCGAAATGTATTGTCAGTTTACACATCACTGCTTCACAAATCCCTATATAGCATTAAAATGGCTTCCAATTGTTCTTTTCACGGCACATAAAATAGAAAAATAGCTACTTCCGGTCCAGGATGTTCGCACAGCGAGGTAACCTGTATACTCACATATTCCACGTATTTATTCATTTCCTTCTCAAGTACTATAAACTATTACTTAATAAACTAAACCTCCGTGCTATAAATAACGTCTGTATACCACGCATTACATACTCCAATAAAACTCAAATATAAAAGGTGCAGTGCAAACCATATATCTGTGAAAAAGTTAACTACCAAAACTGTACAAATTAGTGCAAAGTTTTGTAGGTCTACGATCTACTGAGGTCTACTGAACTTACTTATTTGTGCGATTTCTTACAAAAATTTACACGGATATATTGGTGCACTCTATCTATCTACTCACAAGTCTAGTAATGATTTTACGACGAGCATGTAGCGCTTGGCAACTCCATTCCTTCTGCCATATTAGCGATATCCCTTGAGGTACAGTTCGGTTAATACTGTCAAGGAATCCATATAAGATGTAAATGATCAGGAATAAAAAAACTATGCATAATGAGAGCTTTTTTTTGCTTCGAATAGGTCGACAACACCGTCGTCTCATGACTATAAGATTGTTTGACTTCCGGCATTTTGTTACATGAAGGAATGCGGTTAATGGAGGTGAATCTGCGGGTTGCGGGTCAGCGGTCCTCGATAAAGAAAAATGAAAAATAGAAACGAAGGGAAAAATACATTGAAATGGTAAAAAAGGAAAAGAGACTAAAACTATTTAGGATAAGAGAGAGAAAAACAGATAAAGTTAATGGAATTGAAAGAAAGAAAGAAAGAAAGAAAGAAAGAAAGAAAGAAAGAAAGAAAGAAAGAAAGAAAGAAAGAAAGAAAGAAAGAAAGAAAGAAAGAAAGAAAGAAAGAAAGGAAGGAAGGAAGGAAGGAAGGAAGAAAAATATTCATGACTCCCAACCAATAATTTTAAATCTTCATGTCCATTTTAGGCTCCTTTGCTTTCGTTCCTCACTTCTAATTCGTTAATAATTACCTTTTCACTGACCCAGCATCGTGGTACGTGACGCCAAGCTAGAACACCGGAAATACTGTCAAGTCAACATTCAAGTCACTTCCGGTAGTCGCAGACAAGAAGTTGGGGTCAGTATTTCAAGCGAATCCCAAAGACAATTCCAAACTCTCAGTTCTGTTTATGTTTTACAAAACAGAGATATTCCTTGGTGAGGATTGTTGGGGTGTGAATAGTAGAATCCTAAACATCTTTGGCCTTTTAAAAGTGGGTCAAAGGCAGAAGTATACCAATCTACCGCACCCGTATTGTGACGCTCAACTATCGGTATGCAAGCCAGAAGCTAGCTTGGGGAGCTTTGTTTCACACCAGTGACGGCGCGTGCCTCTATTGTACTAACAGAAGGATTCCACTCTAGACCAATCAGATCACAGGGACTTGGCATCACATTGACAGGTCACACAATAGGCGTGACACTCGGTCGTTTTAGTCGAGGGGCCCGAATATTATGATTTTATATGCCTTGCTCAGCGGAAGTTTCGTCATTTTAGGTATGAAGTTTCAAAAAGGCAAGAAATACGTTTGATAAGAAGTGAGATCTGAGGAAAACAGACGAATAACACCAGTGTTGGGATCGACAAGTTTATTTTCGCGACAAATAGTTAGTAATTACTGCCACGATGCCGAGAGTCGTCCCGGAACAAAAACAAAAATATGAAAACGATGAGACGTTTAGGAAGTTGGCGAGAGAATCCGAGGTAAAGACAAGTTCTTTCAACTTCTTTCACTATGAAATCGCTGAAATAATTTCAATCTTGACTTCAAAGGAAAATCTCAAAAATCATTGAATTATTTTCCAGGTAAAATACACTGCATACAGAGATAGATCGCACGAAGAAAGAGTTGTGAGATTTCAGACAGAAATACGCGATGGTCAAGCTCATGTTGTAAGGAATACATAACTGACTTTTTAGAAAAACTTGTCGTACTTATGGTTGGAATTTAAAAAAAATTCAATTAGTCTAAATCTCACCAAGTTTCTAATCTTGTTTTAGGCATATGTTTCTTCGGGAACAAATTTTATCCTCACATTTCCAAAGAACGAAGATGGAAGTATTTCTAAGGAATATTTAGACTTTGAGAGAGAGCCAGGAAAGGTATTTATGATCTTGGGCACAAATATTTGAAAATCTTATGAATAAGAATTTTTTTTTTTGAAAAAAAGATTACCATATGTCGGCATCTACCTTGTTTGCGGGTTTGAGAATTTTTTGTTTACAATAATTTCAGTTTTAGATGCTTTGGGAATATTGCCAGGATTGTTACTAGTAATAGTTTTTGAACTTTTTACTAAATCCAAACATGTTTTATACTCTTGGAAAACAGTTTCTTTTGAAGTTAATTTTTTATTTCCTTTTAAGAGTAATTTTAGACAATTTTCTTCTAAAACAGCTGGTTAATGAAGTTACCGAATGAGTTTATTCAAAACAGCCCTTCTGGATAGAACTTGCAACCGCATTTTCGGTGTTAGCTGTCTCATCTTTCTCACCATCATCGGCACAGGAAACATTTCAGCCGTCACAAAACAACATTTTTTCTTTACTTCAAATATTTCGGCATGGAATATATATCCGGTAAAATCTATAAAGTAGAAATGTCCCAAGGTATTTTGAAAGGTTTAGATATTTTTGTGCACGTGCGACGGGTGGAAAGCATTGAATAATTAATGACACATAATTGATTGTCAAAAAAAGATTTGAATGGCTTCCCGGTAGCAGTAGAATGGGTTCCCCATCGTATTGTTTACAACACGGACGGGGAATCCTTCAATACAAATCACTTAGTTTTTGAATTAGTTGTTTCGAAAAGTAGTTGTCTTTGGTCTTATGTAAGGACGATTGTTCGTTGAATACCGTGTTAGCAAGACGTTCCGGAATAAACGCAGACTTGCGTCGAGGGAAAACGGAATTACGCTAGACCACACTAGTTCCGATATCAAGATATGAAAATAACTAACTTCCGGTTCAAATCTCGGTTTATTTATCATCTCTAAAATCCACCGAAAAAGATTTCCTTTCTTAAAACAAAAATCTCTGAAATAACTCAAAGAAGAATCGTTTAGAAAATTTAATCAATTCATTATTGTGATTTTATTATTTTTTGAGGTAAGAAGATTTTGTTCAATTCAGTTGAACGCGAGCTCTGAAGCTGATATGAATGCGAAATAAGTAAGAAAGAACAAAAGAAAAAAAAAATCTGCTATTTCGATTTCCTGATCGTTTCAGGTTTTGGTAATGCTGTTTTTTTTCTATGGAATCAAAAATCCGGACAGGTGACGATGGTTTTGTTCATCTATACTTCAAAATTTGATAAGCTCGCCTCTTCATCGCCAGTCATTTAATATCGCTAATTGCTTCGAAAAATAGTCCTTAGATATTTCTTTAACCGCATTCTGCTAATTATTATTACATAAAGTGTATCTGTTGAATAATTCTGTTGAAGAAATTTTGCTTTAAATATTAATATTAATTAATATACAGAGAGTAAGTAAAAATGGATTGAAAAATCTAGGTTTAAATTACTTAAAATAATCAAACTGCATAATCTGAGAAAGGTAAATAGTTCTCGAGTTATCGTAATTTTCATTTTATAAACAACCTTAATGTATAAGCGTAAAATAATAATAAATATTTACTATTAAATAAAATTAGAGTTCGTAGACAGGGTTTTTTAAATTTAAAGGAGAGTCAAAAATTTTTTTCCTACCTTATCCTAAATAATAATTTTACAAATAATAACTTTGATAACCGAAATTTTTAGAAAAATTTAAAGAAAGATGACAAAGATGGATTGTAATAAATTAGAGTTTGTAGAAGTCTAGAATCTATAGGCAATTCAAAAAGTATATTTTGCTATATCCTAATTAATAATTTTACAATATTATAACCTTGTTAAAGGTTTCCAGAAAATTCTTAAAGATGGATCGTTAAATTTGCTGAATTTATGAATTTGGAATTTGTGGAAGTAAACGATTTTTTCTCAGTTTATTCTAATTTCATTTATTTTTTTAAGCATAAGCTTGATACAGTAAATAAAAATAGTGAACTTGGATCCCAAAATGCTGCACTGCATAACATTTTGACGATATAGTTTGTAAACTGAAGCTAGCTAGCGTAAAAATCTTTGTTAGAAATTGCATAAATTTGTAAGTTCAATAGACCTCAGTAGAGCATACACCTAGAAAACTTTGCACTAATTTCTACAATTTCTTTAGTTAACTTTTTCATGGATTTACAGTATGCACTTAAGGGGACCATGTGAAATAAGCGATAGAAATAATTGAGTAGGTTATCAGTATCGTCAGGATAGGGTCATAGACCTCACACATAGGGCTAGGGTACGAGTTATTCAGCATCTGAGACATTCCTTGAATATAGCATTAATCAGCTACATGAATGATGATGAGATCAAAAAAAGGAGGCTTGGCTTTGATAACTAGTGAATTCTGAGTGACATTGAACAGAATGTCACCAGAAATGATAAGTTTTCTTAATGGACTAACCAACGTTTCCTCCCTATTTTCAGACCACATTTTCACTTTTCACTTGAGTATTATTTCTTTTGTTCTATTTGATTTTTAGGACTTCACAGACTTTGGTTTATTCACACATATTGTAATAAGTAATTATATATTAAAAAATGAAGTAAAACAAAGAATTGATGATAGCTATAAATTTGTAGAAATAATATCTAGTGAGATTTAGGTTCATGTGTGGTGCCCCAAGTCGTTAGAGTGCAAACAATATAACCGTGAAACTTTAGTAATACTAAATAGCACAATTTCATGCAAATTCCATTGTTTTCTATTGTTTAATTAGCACTCTTTTGTACTATTTAGTAATTAGTGTTTCACGGATTAATCGTTTGCACTCTAAAAACTTTAGAATTTGCTGGTACTCAAGTTATACAGATGAGAGTGCAAACTTCCCTCCCCCTCCCCCCAACCACTACCACCCAAAGTTTTCTCTAAACACAAAGAGTTAACTTCATAGTATAATAATAATAATATTAATAACGGTTTAATGATGACATATCTACAGGGTAGCTCTACATTCATCATGAAATCACACACACACACAAAAACGAAATTACAAAAATCATATACACCTACTTGCAAGAACGTTGTCGTTCTTGCAAGTAGGTATATATATTGAATTAACAATATCAAAATTTTATCTTAAATCTTACTGTAAAAAGATGGGGGAAAAATTTGAAATTTAATATTACTACTGTTTACATAGATATAAATTCGGTCTTAATGTTCATTTTCAATTCTTTTTTAAGCTCTTTCTTTCAAGATTTTATACATTTTTTTTGAAAATACTTCATGTTCTCAAACCAGGCTTGACCCAGCTGCCATAATACACTCAAAAGATATCTTCCTTTTACCAGCTATATATACGGGTGTCATAAACTCTACACAGAAAATCTAAGATAATCTAACAAGGTGTTGAAATTGACCCCTTACCACCTTGAAACTGACAAGAAGACATGTCGGCAAGGGTGTTGGATATTTTAGCCCTGGTCACTGACAGAAACACATTAACCTTTAACTTTTTAGATTTAATCTTATCAGGGGATTGTATTTCGTTCTTAATACACCCCCAGGGTTGAGGGTGAGGTGCTTGCAGGAACAAAGATAACGCTGAAAATAATTAATCCCAAGTTGTGTGTGTGTGTGTGTGTGTGTGGGGGGGGGGGGGGGGGGGGGGGTGGATGTGCCAATATATATCAATATAGAACATATATGTCTCAATTATTTTTTGCATTTGGTGGAGTGGTATAGAGTGACCGCATTTTACCTGTGAAATAGAAAGATTAATGCGCTTTGGTGGTCCCTAATTCCATTGTTCTTTTGTGTCTATTTGACTATTACACGTTGACTAGTATGTTTTATTTCACGGCTTTAATGCCTTCACTCTATCAGCCACTCGTATTGAAAATCAATTATCACATATTTTGATGATTGAATGACTATTTTCTCATTCGTAGGTACACATCAAAAGTCATTTCATCCTGAATGGTGTGTGTGTGATATTCAAAGGGTGGATAGACCTACAGAGACTAGACGGCATTGGGTTTGTTGACTTTGATGAGGAAAGAGCAAAGGTAATGAGTCATAGAATATAATGATAATGATGGTGATGATGATGGTGATGATGATGGTAATGATGATAATAATGATGCATGACAATGTTATGATAATGATACATGATGATGATGGTGATGATGATGGTGATGATGATGATGATGGTGATGATGACGATGATAATAATGGTAATGATGATAATAATGATGCATGACAATGTTATGATAATGATACATGATGATGATGATGATGGTGATGATGACGATGATAATAATGATGCATGACAATGTTATGATAATGATACATGATGATGATGATGATGATGGTAATGATGATAATGATGCATGACAATGTTATGATAATGATACATGATGATGGTGATGACGATGGTGATGATGATGATGATGATGATGGGTGGTGATGATCGTGATGATGATGGTGAACTAGTGCAGATGAATGTTTTATTCCAATTTGCGCTTTATGAGTATAATTATTATGAATCATAATTTATCATTTTATCTCACAGAAAGAAGACAAAGTAATGCGTGAAAGTCTAGAACAAACCAAACAAAGACTTGCCGAGTTTGAAGAGAGACAAAGGCAGTGGCGAGAAGAGCAGCAGAGAAAGGAGAACGAGGCAAGTAACCACCAGCGTATCTATAGGTAAATAAAACAGGGAGTTTTTGAAATTTATTTTGAAAAAGAAATCCAAGAAAGAGTACTTGACCAAATAGGCCTTTCCCGAATTCACTTGACTGATCATGAAAAAATGGTTTAAAGTCGAGGTTGAACTTGATGAATAAAAGAATTGAGTTCAGTCTTGACTTCAAACCATTGTTTCGTGGTCATCCGAGTGAATTTGGGAAAGGTCTATTAGAGTGAATTTAGTCAAAGTGTTGAATAGTTGACATCACTATGGTTAGGGGGGGAAATGATGATACCATCAACTGTCTCTTTAATCATTCTCTGGTAAAGATAAACTCCCAGATTCACATGACCATTACTTTGGCCTGAATTGACAGTGTAGTTCCATAAAACATCCATATCCCACCCACAGTGGAAATTGGAAATTCTGGAGGGGAGGGGGGGGTCAGAGAAAAAACAAAATTACAAAGTTTGTATGGAAGAAAATTCCTGGGCAAGGGGGTTCCTTTTACAAATTCCCTCATTGGTGGGGTATGGATATTTTCTGGAACAACACATTTACTATTTTAGGTGACGTCAGCTAAACAAATAGTTATCTAAGTTAGATACATTTATCTAACTATTCAACAGTGTGACTAAAAGCACTCTAATTCTGTCTTGCGCTCCAAGCTCACAGTTAAGGGTTTAGGGTAAGGGTTAGAAAGTAAATATACAGCAATTAACTCTCTACATGTAGTTAGTATATTGTTTCAGATGGAATACACCAAAAATAGAATAAATAATTATTATTAATCCAACTCTAGACACTGTCACTATGACCAACAATGCACTGCGGTCTTGGAATGCACTATTCAGTATTCAGTATTCAACCTTTTTTGAAATAGCTGTAAATATAAATTTAGTATTATTTGAGTACTCTTTCAAGGATTCTATTTTTAAATTTATAAATTTTATTGTTATTAATTTGTTAATTATTTTTATTTTATTTGAATGGCGGTTGAAGTAGGAGGAAAAATAAAGCTTGCTAGCACATGTATACTACATACTTCTTTTGATAAAGTTAGAGTTCTCGCACCTAGAGTGCATGCCATATATAGAGTGCAAACAATATAACCGTGAAACTATAGTAATACTAAATAGCACAATTTCATGCAAATTCCATCGTTTTCTATTGTTTAATTAGCACTATTTTGTACTATTTAGTAATTTAATAGTGTTTCACGGATTAATTGTTTGCACTCTATATTTGTGAAACGTGTAATTTTTCGAAGGTGAAGTGCTTGCTCAATATTTTTTGGGGGGATTTACGTACCCCCTCAATTATCTAATGGTCTGTCCCTAATTAGTACAAAATAGTGTTCTGTCTTTAATTATAAAACAACTGTTATAAATCTTGTATTTTGAATGGTTGGAAGCGCATGCTTTATGAGAGCACAAAGCATGCACGCCCCTTTGCATTTTATACGAGAAATAAAAAACTTGCTTGCTGTGCTGTGTAGAGTTATAAAGCACTTGGGGATTGGCAGAACACTCGAGAATTGCGGAGAAGCACTCCGCTATGCATCATGCTACTCCTGACACTTCTCTTGTGTTCTGCCAATCTCCACGTGCTTTATAACAGCACATAGCATGGGCACGTGTTTTCTATTTAACATATTGACATCAGATTTTTATGTGTCTGCCCTCTTATTGACAATAAATTGCGTCATCACATTGTCAAAGTAGTGTGGATTCACGAGGCGTAGTCGAGTGGATCCGCATACTACTTTGACAATGTGATGGCGAAATTTATTGTCAATAAGAGGACAGACACATAAAAATCTGATGTCAATTTGTTTTTTACAATAACAAAAACGATAAAAACTTCTCATTTTTACTGATCAAAACAACTAACGGAAAGAGCGCACGCTCGTTGACGTCAGCTTTATCTGTCTGTCCTCTTATTGATGATAAAAATTAACCAATCAGCGCGCAAGAAATTTGTCAGTTATTGTAAAATTCTTCATTGTTTTCTAATGTTAAAACTGTGTGATAAAGAACAACTTAAAGTTAATTCTTTTACTCGAAAATAAGAAGTATTTTATTCCTTTTATGTTTCCTTGCAGACAAAACTAGGCCTGCGTCACCACCAAGGCCACCATGGTAAATAACAGCAGCTACGACAGCTAAATGTATCATATTATTATCAATATTAATATATAGATTTTATTAGATGATTATCATTATTAGAGTATTAGAGTATGAAAAGAGATTTTTTGTGTGACTGTGGAAAATGCATGGTAGAGACATTATGCGAAGACTGCCATGGTCCTGTGTTAGGCACTAGCGTAGGGAGGGTGTGGCACAAGGGGCACTTCCCCTGTTTTACCCCCGACTCTATACCATAATAGTTTTTAAAATTCTTTCATATTAAAATTTTTGATTCCTTAGAGAATACAGGAACAATAGTCATAATTAAAGAACAAAAGCAGTGTGAAAAGGATGATGGTCTAGAGACGGGGGTAAAACGTCATCTCGCTTCAGGCTTATTGACGGAATAAGGACGTTTGTTTCTTTTTTCTGCTAATTCTGTATTGCCAAAATGTTTTTTAAAATGCTTTTTATTCTGGGTGCTGCCCCCTAATTCCTGGGGCCTTGCCACACCCCTGTAAGGTCATTTTCATTGGCTGCACAATAACTTTACACTATCGCTTGTTCAAAAGAATTTGTCAAATTATAGACCTTTCTTAAATTCAATTGAGTGACTACGAAACGAAGGCCTCAAGGCTGGGCTTGATACCAACTACCAGACTCCCTTGCTTACTTTCTTTTGTTCAGTTAATTAGCACCAATTGTCTTACTATTCTCATGAGGAAATACAAATTTGAAAAAGAAAGAAAATTCGCGAGACATTTTTGTAGTGGGAGTCAAATGACGACATCATGCAAACCACCAATAGACCCTTTGCATTTAAAAGCAAATTTTTAAAATTACTTTAAATTGGTGATTGTTTTTAGCTACTTGTAAAGAATACTGAATGAAACGATGTGTAACCAGTGTGTTACGAAATGCAGTTTTATTACGATCTCTCAAAACAGGTTGTAGAAAGTTTGTTTGCTCACCAGTATGTTTCACCCATGGGAATATTTGCTCTTAGTGAATTAATCAGCACGTGATTACTAAGCTGCAAAGGGCCTACTCCATCCCAGACCATGAATATAGTAGAACTATTTTATCTTAATATGTTTCATAAGAGTAATTTAATAACAGCTGCAATATGTGTTAGCTAGTTCAGATAAGGCATAGAGTGAAGGCATTAACCTGTGAAATAGATATTAGACTAATACACATTAGTGGACCCTAATTCCATTGTTTTCTTTTGTGTCTATTTGACTATTACACGTTGACTAGTATTTTTTATTTCATGGGTTAAATCCCTTTACTCTATGCATAATATGGAATTAAAGTATTTAAAAATTATTTATAAAGCAGGAGAGTATGCATAAGATGTGTATTAATCTTTGGCAGACTGGTTTTTTTTAGCTGCTGGATAAAAAAATATTATGTTCCATTGTTAAAAAATCAATTCTGCAAAGTGCAATAAAGTTGATGATGAAATAATACTCGTTTGATACAATTATTTAAAGTAATTATACAGCTTCTCATTAATCCCATATAGGTAACTGTCCAATTATTTTCTTAATTGGACAGGTCTTGTTGATATGGGATTAATTAGGCAGCTATATAATTAATAGGTTATGGGATTTCATGCTCCCCAATCAAGAAATAATTAGACTCGAAAAATTCCTCTGACTGCCGGTTACCTGACTGCCAAATTAGACTCGGCCTATGGCCTCATCCAATTTTGTCAGTCCTCAGAATTTTCCTCGTCCAATTATTTCTTAATTGGACAGCATGGAGTCCTATTACATATACTTATTAAATGTATTTGATAACACACACACAGATTGGCTAGCTATACATATCAATAGCTGTTCATATCATAGGACAGAGACATTCTCGTGTAAAATTGTTCAAAAATATCTTATGAAAGCAATATAAAACAGGGGCATGTCTCTTTACTGTGATATAAATACTCTGGGAGCATGTAGAGCATGTAGAGCAATCGAAAAGCAAGATAAACACTCAGCTATGCTTTGTTTCCTAAGCTTGCTTCTCTTGTCTCTACAGCTCCCAGCCTGTTGATAACATAGTACAGAGATGTGCAAGTGTGTCATATTCTTTAAAAATTGATTTTTTTTCGCTGAGGAGAAAGAGGAAACACCAGTGAAAAGGAAAGAAGGATAATGATGTAGTTATTATGGTTGTTTAGAGTAGCATGGGTGGCGTATGCTACTAACGCGTCCCTTTTCACCACAGTGGTTCCAAAGGTTCAGGTCACTAGTTCGATTCCTGTGGATACCATATAATGCAAATCCAGTTTGTTTGATGTGTTATTCTCTCCTATGCTACAAAGGTTTTTCTCCGGGTTCTCTAGTTTCTTCCCTCCATGAAAATCAACATGTGAGTTGAGCGTTATGTACATAGAATATTGAATGTAAAGGCATTGTGGATGGGTCAAAAGTGTCCCAATTAGTGCAAGAGCACTAGAAAGTCTAGACACCTAAATAATGAGATTTTTTATTCATAGTATACAAATTGACTTTGTAAAAATTTTTGTGTAAAAAATTTTTTTTCGATGTAATAAAAATAAGAGTATTTCTGTGAGTTAAATAGTTGTATGCATAGAATCTAACAAAAAAAAAAAAAAAAAAAAAGAAGAAGAAAAGAACAGAAAATCTAGACTTAACTTCAATACCAAAAGTTTGATGAACAAATCTCACACACAAAAAAAGGTAATCTACTGAGATTTAACTTCAATACCCCAAGTTCGATTAACAAATCTTACACACACACACACACAAAATTCACTGAGACTTAACTTCAATACCCCAAGTTCGATTAACAAATCTCACACGAAAATTACAATCTACTGAGAAAAAGGCCACACAGAAAATTAAGAACTAAACACAAACTTTATTCATTAGTAAATACATTTTGTCATAAATTAAAGGTATGCTAAAAATGTTTTTTCACAAATAAAGACATTGTGACAAAGAAAACTTCAGCACAACATGCAAAAGTATGACCAACGATAATAAATTTTATTACACTTTTAGGGTTGATATCAGTGTGATAAAGCTGTGAATAAAAACCACATCAGTGAAGTGATACGATATCGCTTCATGGTGAACTGAAAAGTTTGTCATTTTATCGACCCTAAATGGGTAATACATGAATTATTACATGTTAAGAGCTTGATACCATTTTTATTCACTCCTTTTCCATATGATATCACTTAATTGCTCGCAGACTTACTTGTTCGCAATCCCAGGGAGGGGGACTCTGAGGAAAAAGTACCAGGGATGCTCGTCGTATCTCTTAGGGGTAAAAATTCGCGATTTGGTATCTTTTAGGGTGTTAAATGCGAATTTTTGAAAATCAGCATTTACTGGTATCTATTAGGGTGTCGGAAAAGGAGAGAAGCGCGCATCGATATGGCTTATCCTAGGTGCTTTTTACGCCCTTTTTTAAAGACTTCCGGTATCTTTTAGGGGTCTTTTTGAAAATTTCCCACGGGCATCCCTGGTACTTTTTTCATGGATTCCCCCCGGGTTCGCAATATCATATGGAAACTCGTGAATAAAAATGATATCAAGCTCTTAACATGTGATATTCTCATATATTCCCACACTTTTATTCACAGGCTTGTGAATGTAAAACTGACACAATACGAAGCTGGCTGGTTTTATCAAATAAGGGGTATATTATAGAGGTTATGTACATCACGTGATGGCAGCCATGTTAGATGGCAGGAACAATACAATTGTTTTACATGAGAGAGAATTCAATTCATGGAATCAACGGGATTTTATTGTTCTGCCATCTAACTACAGGCACTCCAAGCTATATATACCTCTATATTAAACTCCCTTGTCAGCAAAAAGCCTGCACGTATAAAAATACATTAAATATGGTCATACTCTTGAACACCGTGCTGTAAATGTTGACTGTCGTTAAATTGCACAGTTTTCAGTGGAATTGCTAACAAGTAGCATTAGAAAACTGCAATCAAATTATTGATCTCCGTATCATATACCATAACTCGCAAGGTGTGATATTATATCTAAGGCATTCACTTCATGGACATAACTCAACTTTGCACACGAATAGTTTAAAAATAATTATAACATTGATGGCACAATTTATCTATTTACAGTGGCTGAAGTAAGATATTCCAACAACAACAATTTATTGTCATATCGTGAGTGTTACAGCTGTTTGCGTTACTACACGGCCACCCCTGACACAAATTGAGTCATGTAGTTTGTAATAGACTGCCATCAATCATTCATGTTGATGCCATTTATACACGTTTGGATCAGTGAGTTGGCTTTTCTATCAAGCTTTCTTAGTCAGATATCACGAAGGAAAGTTCAGAAAGCGATTGCAAAGAGTTTGAGTACATCCAAGTAGAATGAGGTGTTTGATTGACGGCAGTCTATTGCAAACTACACGACGCGATTTGTGTCTGGGGTGGCCGCGTAGTAATGCAAACGGTGGTAAAGAAGAGTTGCAACGAATCGGTAAGTTTTTCTTACATTAATGCTGATGATGCAAGAAAAGAACAGACTATAAGGACGTCTATTTCTATAGACCTCATACTGTGTCATTCCCTTGAGTATTATTCCTTTTGTAACTTAGTTGAAAAATAAACCTATTCTTATTGGAATTATGAGCCATGAAGTTTGAAAAGCCAAAATAAGTTACTGATTACTCCACGATTGTACCCTATTTGGTAAATAATAAGACGTAATCCCACGGATTTAAAAAAATTTTAATTAGTTTATCAAAACTATCATCAAATGAGGATTTATTGGTAAATAAGTGTGTGATTTTTACCTTCACTCACAACATGCGGTTTATACACTAGGGTCAAGTTATTGTCTAACAATATCATTGTCATGTTGTCGGCAAAGTTTTTAAATAATCATTAACCATTATTACTGGCATTATTTATCATAGGATGTCAGCGGCATTCAAAACAGCCATGTCCTTGGCAATTAAACTGGAATTCGTGTCCTACCTACTAAATGATGTGTTACATGAGACGATTCTCAACGACTATATTTTTTTGTGCAACAATGTTGCACAAAATTCGTTCTCATGTAACATAGCACGTGGTTACGATTTTGTGCAGCAACATGTTGCAGGTTTTTGAATGGCCTTCAAAACTCCCAACATTGTTAACACTGATTTGTGTTGCTGTGCGCGCCATGTTACAAGAGGACAACTTTTAACGCAACAATGTTGGGGTAAAAATAGTCTCATGTAACATCACCTAAATGCAAGCTAGAGCTATCATACCTCCAATGGAATTTTCATTCATGTATCTAAAACACAATCTTATTCTATCTGACCTTAAATTCTTGGACCACTTCACTTGCCTTCCTGCCTGGAAAAGAGGAGGCGCCTTCCTGGAAATGGTGACCCAGGGTTTTCTGGCCCATCAACTGGTACCAATGCTTTATTTACAGTTAATCAAGGATAGTAAAAGCCAGTGACAGCTCCCTGAAAAGACTTCCCATTTTACCAGAAACAGCTGTTTTGCTTGATATTACACTTCGAATAGCCATCAGGTGTGAATGGCATGTTTGACACTTTTGGTATCTAGGAGAGAACAGAAACATTTTCAGTAGATTGTTACACAATTATTAGTTATGTAACTAAAAAAGAAATTACATAAGAAATATCGGCTTTAAAGCCTTGGACCTACAGCTGTAATAGACAACTTTTAAGCAATATATACAGTATGAGTGGCCGTGTTGTATCAGATATACAAACACGACGCGTAGCCGAGTGATTGTATATCTGATACAACACAGACACGAATACTGTATATGACTTATCAAACGTCTAGGTTAGTTCCTTTGTGTTTCACTAAAATTTTCAAAATTAACGTGAATTTGGCCAAGAAAATCCAACTTAAAGTTTATGCAAATTAACAGTTTTGTATCAGATTTACAACACTCTTCACAGTCGTGATTTTTGTTGTGTTTTCCTCATGAATTATTCCTGAGTTTGATAAAGTAAATTACTAATTTACTCAATATACTCGATAAAACTCTCCTGCTTGTTTATTAAACATTACATAGTTAAGACGTCATATAACGATGGATAAAGTTGACAAATGGGATTCCATACCATTCTGTTTAATTAATGGAGCAGAATGGTTTGAAACCTATTGTTCTATATTTTTGTTGCAAAACTCACTGGAAGACTCGCAGCTCAGTAAATGTTCCTCAATAATCACCTCGACTGAGGTGACTAATAGCAGATATCGGAGTTACACTCTATTGCCTTCAGACAATTGTTGCATTTGGGTCACTTTCTATACATTTCATTGTATTGACCCAAATGCCTAGACTTAAAACAATTGTTTGAAGGCAACAGAGTGTAACTCTTATATCTGCCATTATTAGATATTCTTAAACCTGTGCTTGGAAAGCACGCACGCATGCATGGTACACAAAATTATAAAATAACTGTTATAAATCTCGCATTCTTATTGGTTGGGAGCGCATGCTTCATGAGAGCACACTGTACAGCATGCACATGTCCTTGTATTTTATAAAAGAAAAAAAAACTTGCTCACTGTACTGTGTGGAGTTATAAAGCACTTGGGGATTGGCAAAACACTCATGAATTGTCAAGAAGCACTCTGTTACTCGTCATGCTTCTCCTAACACTTCTCTCGTGTTCTACCTAGCCCCGTTTATACTGGCGATTTTTGCGGCGATTTCTGTGGCAATTTTCAGAAATACGAAATCTCTTGTCTCATCCTTCAAAACAGACATTCGTCTAGGAAAATCTTGGCATCCTGAAAAAAACTTTACGAGTAAATTCTTTACCATTATTTATTATGGACAAAATCGCTAGTGTAAACCGGGCTTAACAGCACAGAGCATGTGTGCACATTTTCTATTTCTTCAATAATTCATATTGATTCTCACCTCTCTTCTCTAACAAGATCAACACCTATAGAAACAGGTGGTGCACACATGTTGCTCTTGATAACTGGAGCAAAGTTCTTCAGGACGAGCTTCAGTGCTGATGCCGCTGCTTGTACATAGCTACAAATGGAATATCAAACTTATAGTCATGAGGACTAAATGACTCTTCATTGCTAAGCACTGATCGAGTCACAAGGGTGGATCCAGCCAAAATTTTAGGGGAGGGCTAATTGAGTTTGGGGGGGGGGGGGGGCTAATTGAGTTTCTTCTGTCAACACAATGGAAAACAATATAAAAAAGCATCGTTTTTGTTCTGCTGAAGGGGGGCCTTCAGCCCCCCTTTGCCCCCCTGGATCTGCCCTTGAGTCAGACTCTTGCAAGATGTTAATGGACAACAGAATTCTGACATTAAATTTATATTGTGTAGTTCCAGAACTTATCCATACCCCCCCCCCCCCCCCACCAAGGAATTTTTTTAAAGATCCCCCACTCCTACCCCCAGAAATTCAAAATTTTCTTCCATACAAACTCTGTAATTTTTGTTCTTTATCTGACCCCCCTCCTCCCCAGAATTTCCAAATTCCTCTGTGGGTGGAATATGGATAATTTCTGGAACTACACATTAGTACCATTATCGTTAAAGTGCAACCCTTGGAGTTTGATGTTTGCCAACACAATATACTCTAGCACAATATTGTGAGAGAAATAATTTTGGACTGAATCAAAGATTTTAGAGGATTTCAGGATTGAAATATTTAATTCAGTCCAAATCAAAAGTTCATTGATTGACAGTCGTCAAAATGCTAGTTGGCAGCAAACTTTTGTGGGTTGCACTTCAACGATAATTATAAATAGTGAATGTTTGAAGTTGAATTTATTTCTTAAATTGATGAAGATTAAATTATTATTATTAAATAATTATCTTGGAGTACAATCAGCAGATTTAACGATTCATACCTTTCATATTTACTAATAAATAAGTCTTTTAATTCAGGTAAAATAAGGATGCAGATTCCAAGATTCCAAAGAGATCTGCAAAAAAAATTACCACCATTAACATTATTGATAATAATACTTATTATTTACAATACTTAATAATATTGATAATAATTAATATTGTCGATAACAATCAATATTATCCATAATAATTAATATCGATAATAATATTAATGGTAAAGGGTGGCATAGGTGGCCTATGCTGCTAATGCCTTGATCTCTCACCAATGCTAAGTTTGTCGCACGATGCCTGCTTTCAAATCCACTCGTCCAAGAGAAAGTTTAGTTTGCTTGATGTGTTGTTCTCTCCTATGCTACAAGGATTTTTCTCAAAGTTCTCTGGTTTTCTTCCCTCCATAAAAATCAACATGTGAGTCCACAGAAGTGTGTATAGAATATTAAAATGCAGAGGTAGTGTGTGTGTGGAAAACAGCTTCCCCAATTAGTGCAAAAGCACTAGAATGGGTTATTAATGCATTTGCATACTATAAATCACAGGCTTTTGTATATTAAACCAACAAATTTCGATGGCTAAGCTGCCTTGTTTTACCAAATAAGGCATGTAAAAGCTCATTTGGCAGCGAAAATCCAGTGCACATTGTGCTATGGACGTTGATTGTATTATTGCCCTATTTTTTTTGATAGCATGTTACTTAGCCCTACTGTACCGCACCCCAACCATGACCATGAAATTTACTGTTTATTAAAACTAAATGACAAACAACTTACTGTTTAAGGCAGAGTACATTGAGTACATCCACAAAGATTGCTGGATCATTCATGTTAACTGCTGTTTGTACTGCTGTCTGAAGAGAACAATGATAAAGGAGATATTTTACTGTTATAACCTTGGGAGTAATGTTTTTCCATTTCTGACCATGTGTCATTCCCTAGAGTATCATTTCTTTGTTTAACGGTTGGACATGAGAAGATACATGAAAATTGATATGAATACAACTCAAACAAAGAATCTTATTTTCAAGAGAATGACACATGGTCTGAAAAGGGGAATCTTTGTATCCATATTCAGTGTATTCTCACGAGCAGCTGATAAACAAAGAAATGATACTCTAGAGAATGACACATGGTCTGAGATGGGAAAACATTACCCCCAAGGTATATTAAAAGAGGTGTATTGTCAAAATGAACACCAGCCAAAATAAAAAGACTGCCAACCAGCTGATACAAAATAGTGCCGTGTAACCTGTAGTAGGTATTAAACACCTAACTATGCCATCCCCGTCCCAATAATCTATAGGAATTATTAACCCAACCAAAAATCCCTGGCATGTTGACAATAACAAAAATAATAAATATACTAACTTACGGAAGAAAGAAATATAAATATGTAAATATTTCTATTTGACTATGCTGTTTTATGCAGAAAACTCACTTTTGTTTCACCATCAACCCAATAACGATTAATGACGGACAGGTTCTTCTGTCTTGCCGACATGATACTACAGATAGATGCATGGCCTGTGATGATTGAACAATTATATGAAAATAATAAGATCATTTTGAATTTGAATTAGATCGTTCTTACGTCCCCTTGTCCAAAGAAAATCCAGAGAAAACAAGTATATGGCTTCAAGTTCGACAAAGAAATTAAGGGTGCTGCACTTGCATCTCTCATGGTTAATTCCTGGACTATTTGGCTTCAAATGTATCAGAGATTGTCAGTCACGTGTCTCCCTTGATTAGAGGGTTACTTCACTGGTTTTATGACCACTTTCTTTTTTAAGCAAAATAAATTCCAATTTGATCTGTGAGGTAGTCTTGCTCTGACTTTGATCAGCCCAGAGGTTGTCTCAGGGTTCAATCTGTGAGGTAGTCTTGCTCTGACTTTGATCAGCCCAGAGGTTGTTTCAGGGTTCAATCTGTGAGTTAGCCATGCCCTGACTTAGATCAGCCCAGAGGTTGTCTCAGGGTTCAATCTGTGATTTAGTCATGCCCCGACTTAGATCAGCCCAGAGGTTGTTTCAGGGTTTGATCTGTGAGTTAGCTGTTCCCTGACTTAGATCAGCCCAGAGGTTGTCTCAGGGTTCAATCTGTGATTTAGGCATGCCCTGACTTTGATCAGCCCAGAGGTTGTCTCAGGGTTCAATCTGTGAGGTAGTCGTGCCCTGACTTAGATCAGCCCAGAGGTTGTCTCAGGGTTCAATCTGTGATTTAGTCATGCCCTGACTTAGATCAGCCCAGAGGTTGTTTCAGGGTTTGATCTGTGAGTTAGCTGTTCCCTGACTTAGATCAGCCCAGAGGTTGTTTGAGGGTTCTATCTGTGAGTTAGCCATGCCCTGGCTTAGATCAGCCCAGAGGTTGTTTCAGGGTTTGATCTGCCCTGCCCCAACTTGGATCACCCCAGCATTTGTTTCAATGTTTGATAAAAGAGATGTCAAACAGTTTTGGTTGATAAATTTTGAATTAAAGAAGTGAGTCAAACCAAACACTTTAACAATAATTAATTCGATAAAACATGAAGACAGTATTAATAATAACGAATACTTTTTACTTACTCTTGTTGAGCATGTCCAGGCATTCTGCCTCAGATATTTTTGGTTCCGGAGGAATAAACTTATTATCATCATAGGGTACATCTATTGGCATTTCAGGTGTGATCACAGCTTGAGACTAAGAAACATTAAAAAACGATTATAGTAGGAGTAGCTCAGTTAGTGCGTAGCCTTCAGATCTAGAGGTTCAGGGTTGAATCCTCAGGATCTCTACGTCTGCCCATGAATACCCTCTGTTCTGCGCAGCTTTAGCTTTAAATAACCGTAATAAGGAGCACTGATAGTATGAGGGGGTAAAGTGTGTGCCTTCAAGCACCTTATACATGAACCCTGGGCTCGAGAGAATTGGGCAACCACTCACCAAGTTATCAAAATAAAAATGAAGCTTTACCTTTTTAATATATAAAATAAAAAATTTACAGATTTGCAAAGCGAGGCAGTGTTTCTTGATTACAGACCCATTTACAGTGGCGTAGTAAAACTTTGCCCACAGGGGGGGGGGGGGGGCAATGTACCATTTTCCCACCACACAGAGGGGAGGGGCAATGTGCCGTGTTCATGCCACCACACACGTAGGCATTTTATGTTTATAGTGTCCCACCTTATCCACAGGAATTCTGCATGACAATGAAATTGTGTGCCCAGATACAAGGTACAGAACAGTAACTTGTAGTATCAAAAGAGAAATATATACTATAAAATATTTAGATAATCAAATAATCTTTCACAAAAAAAGAAAAAAGCATATGAATTTTAGTCTTTTAAGTCACATTTTTTTGGGGGGGAGGGGACAGTCCCCCCCAGCGCCCTTGATATGCTGTGAATTAGCTACTGTTAACATACCGGTAGAAAGTCTGACATGTGCAGACCTGCTGGCTTGTCTCTCTCTGACGGCACAATGTTTTTGGTCTGGGTCAAAGCAACTGGCTCAGGTTGACTGGGCTATGCACATAGCAAACAAATAAGATTAATAATATCATTAAGGAATATCAAACAGTGTTCCGTTTGAGATATTCTGATCTCATAACATACTTGTCATACCAAACACTAGGTCTAGTAATGGGATCTGAATGTGCCAACGAAGTAATAAAGTTGAGAAATTGAAAGGGAGTGTTTTAAAAGTGAGGAAATTTTATACATTCAAAGTTAATTGATCATCTAGATTTTTTCTATAAAAGTATGTATGATGTTGCGCCACATCATTGGAAGAAATTGTGTGTAGTTCAAGTTATTAACCAATAAGAGATAGCTGATCCCACGCCTAAAAACGACACAGACCTTAAAAGATATATTGAAGATATATTTACACAAAAACTAGTTTAACAGTTTTTCAAAACCAGTACCAAAACAATGCACACTACCTTTTATGGAGTGTACTCTAAGAAAACCTTTTTAGAACAAAAGAAATGATGTACTTCTGTAACAAACTCAAAAATCCTCTACGTTTGCCAACTTCATTGGCAATTTATAAAATATTGAATGTTTTACCTTCGTAGGTTCTGGCATGATGGGTACTCTGCTGATAGGTGTAGGTGCTGGAGCAGGCGTAGGTGCTGGGGCTGAAAAGTAGTGGCATCCAGTTAACTTGGAAGCAAGTAACTTATTTATTTAGAAAGGAAGGGAAAAGGGAAAACATCAAGAAAGCAAATAAAGGGGTTTAAGTTAAAAGAATGATCAGAGAAAGTCATTACAATTGCTCTAATTCACTATGACGTCACATCAACACAATCTTCAACAATCTATCATTTAAACACAAAGGATCATGGTCGTTGGAAACCCCTGGGAGCATGGAGACCAGGAAGAAGAGGAAAGGATGTTAACTAAAAGTGCTGACACACAGTAGAACATTGCATGCAACATTGCACGCAACAGGACTGTTGCAGCTTGTGTCTACACCTGAAAATTGTTTGCACGAACAAATCTGAAGTTGAATCGCGCTCTACTCTGGCAACACTGCTCGCAACAAATTTCATCATGAGAACATGGCTGCAACATCACCTGCAACATTTTGAAATTTCCAGCCAATCAGCTTGCACCAAATTTATAACCGCTGACCAAATATCTTAACATAACAGGCTGACACAAGTGATGTTGCATAATTTTGTTGCAATGTGTGTCACCCCGATTCAAATTTGTTGCATGCAATGTTGTGTGCAATGTTGCACCGTGTGTCAGCGCCTTAAAGGTAGGAGCATACCTAGGAGCTTTTTAGTTTAGTTCTATTTACCTGGCGTATCATCAATTGGTGCTTGGAACGGTTCGTGTTTCTTTTTTGGTTTCGGCGATCGATCTACATGGATGCACAAGTTAATGTTAACTAATAACACTGCTGTTAATATTATCATTATTTCATTCAGTTAATAACACTGTGATCCTAGGCTACAAGCCATCTGTACTGATTTAATTTCATTTAAGAGTTACTGTGCTACACGCTGTAATGTGAGCAGCAGTGTGAAAGTTTTTGATTTCTTTTTGACATCTTTTTGACAACTTTTTGATAACTTTAATTTGTGATTTTTGCTACTACCTAATTAGGTAACTGGGCTTCACTTTGATGTTTCTTTGTTAGAGTTGTACCTATATTCATGTGCCTTCTCGTGTACAACTTTTAAACAAAGAAATGATTCTCTAGGGAATGACACATGGTCTGCAAATGGCAAAGCATTAAGTGGATTACCTAGCTTTGTTCTGGCTTGAAATACTGCTTCCATGTTATCTTCATCGGCTCCTTCTTTTTCCTCTGGTTCTTCTGGTGGTTCTTCTTTTACTATTGGAGGGCTGGGACGTGATGACCTAAGACAATATACATCATATTAAGGTGGTTCCAGGGGAGGGGAGGGGAAGGGGGGTGTCTATTCACCCCTCTTTTTTTGCACAAAAAACTAAAATGTTTATCCTGATATAACTTTTATTCCATTTAGGGAAAGTACCACAAAGTACCTTTTTATTGGGTGGAGAGGGTGGGGAGTTGTTTGTTTGTGTGTGTTTGTGGGGGGGGGGGGGGGTGGGGTGGGGGGTGGGGTGGGGAAGGGCTTCAAAGGGTTAGGGCATTGAGTAAAATTTTTAACTTTTGTAGAGGGCTAAAACTATGAAAACAAGGTTAAAAATTGCAATAAAAACAGTTTCAAGCCGGCGCGTGATTTGCTGATGCAATTGATTGGTTTATCCTTCTATCTCCCTCAGCTCTAGATCAATCAAAAAGCGATAAAATTCACCAATGAGTTAAAAATTTCAGTCTTTGTACTGGTGACTTACTTAGTTTTTGTTGATGTTGTTTGTGGCCGTTCTGTGTTAAAGGCTCGTCTGGGAGGACTACAATATTAAAAGTACTGACATTAAAGATGTTTTCTCACCCAGATTTGTTTCAGTAGCTCATAGAGCTTTACTTGACTTATTACTGCAATTTTCATAAACATACAAACTCTGTGTCTCTGAGTTGCACGCTGAAATTTGTTTTTTCACTGCCGTCAGTCAAAAATATGAAAGGTAACGACTGATTAATTTCAGCGTGCAACTCAGACAGATTTTGCATGTTTATGAAAATTGCAGTTATATAAAACTTGGGACTAAATTTTTTTTCCATTTCACATCAAGTCTCATTCTCTTGAGAATTAAGATCCTTTGTTTGAGTTGTATCCATATTCATGTGTCTTCTCATGTGTAGCCGTTAAACAACGTAATGATACTCTAGGGAATGACACATGGTCTGAAATGGTCAAAACATTACACCCAAGGGGTCTATAGGTGATGTCAGTGAGAACTTTGCTATGCCATAATTCTAAAATAATGACAGTATTTAATAAAAGTGTGAATAAACATACGTTTTTGTGGATGGGGCTTTGACCAGTACTTGCTCAATAACAGGAGCACTCTCTCTTTGGACCTCCTGGAATAGAATTGGGTAGATATTGGGAGACAATTTTGGCAGAGAATACAGAGATGCCAGATATTACTGGTATTACTGGTCTGAATAACTACATGATAATATAGAACTGGGGTGCACAGGAAAATGCTCAGGGGTGGTGGGAAAGGGGGGGAAGGAGCCCAGGGGTGGGGTACTCTGGGGTAAAATCAGTGGGTATGCTTGTGGAAATTTTTCAAAAATATCCCTAAGAGATTCTGGAAGTCTTCTAAAAATGGCATGATTTAATGATTTCTAGCTCATAAAGAGACACCTTAAAAGATACCAAGGATTGCCCAAATTCTAAATTTCAATTTCAACACCCTAAAAGATACATCAGAAAAACTAAATCTAATGATAGTGAAACATTAAAAAAAAAAATATATATATATATATATATAGTCGCCGAAGTGGGTAAAAATTAAGCATGTCAAGAAATGTTGTTTTGATTTGGATAAACTTCACTCAACCTTGAAAAAAAGAAAAGAAAAACTAAAGCTTCTGCAACAAGAACTAGGGATAGAGATAGCCAAAGCAAGTGTGTGAAGTCACTGAGTATTAAACTATGAAACTTGTTTAAAGTAGGCAGTAGCACACTTACTAGCCAACATACCCACACGCTTGTTCATAATAATCGTCAAAGTTACTTACCCCAACGTAATTCCCTACATCACTCTTTTCTTCATTAGCTTTTGCTATGAGGTTTTCTAAGTGCTGGAGATAGCAGGAATATTATCATTATTTGATATAGTCAAGGTAATGATGTGGTGTTGAATCAGGGACCGCAGAGCCAGGGGGAGCTTTTTGCGCCAAAAATACAAATATGAATAAAAAACGTTTTTTTCCCACTAAAATTTGATTGAGAATATGCTTAATTTTCAAGTGCAAGCCCCCCCTATCCTTTTCAATATGCTCCGCGGTCCCTGTGAATATATAGGATTTGACGAATACATCTAATCCACTGTTTTCCCATTACAGACCATTACAGACCACATGTCATTCCCTAGTATATGATTTCTATTTGATATAGCAGAAAAGATACATACCCCTAGATCTACTACCCATACTGCCACATTGGACTGGTGGAATCCAGCACCAATCTAAATACAATCAGAATATATAATACATTTATTAACAATTGGACATTAATTTAAGATTATTTGGCTAAACCAATCACAAGAAGGGAAAGGAAACAAAAAAGTGAAGATTGTGTGGTTCCAGAATTTTCCATACCTACCAAATATATATGGAAATTTTAAAAAAAAAGTCCCCCCACCCCTCTGGAATTTCCAACTAATTTCTTCACATTGCAAAAGAGAGGACACGAAAAAATGGTACAAATGTTTTTAAATTGTAGTAATTATTTTCTTATTTTTCACTTCATAAGCTAGTGAAGAAAATTGAAGAACATTTTCAGAGCACAGCACCTTCATAATCATAAAATTTTCATAAAAGTAGTTTTAAAGTGTATATCAAGGAAAAAAATTACATATGTTCTTATATGATTTCTGAGCCCATCCCACACGGCTTACTTTCTCATCTCTCATGTTCACATAAGTGATTTTGAAAATAAATTTTTGTCCTTGATATACTCTTTAACAATTCTACATACCAACTGGTTTGAGACAAGTGAAAAATCTGCAACTTTCCCCCAACCAAGAGCAAAGCTTTCATAACATCTGACAGGTTCCCAGCCATATATCTAAGGGTTAAGAATAAATTTAAGAATTTGTGACCTTTTATATTGGTTCACTAGTCACACACAAAGCAATGAAATTATTGATAACTCATAGATTTCCAGTGTATGCAGGCTTAGCCTCGAATCCAGGAGTAGCTTGTTTTGTTATTCTAATTTCTGCTTTTGTTTACCGACCTCAGGAGTGAGGCTAAGCCTGCATACACTGGAGTTTTGAGAGTAGTAAATAGAGGCTGCAAGGTATTTCAGAGGAAAATAATAGATGCCCTTCACTTCTATGGGGACAATTGGCTTACAGCGCGACTACTTTAACCAATGCCACCTAGACAAACTGTTAACTAAAGGTAATCACAAAGTGATCACATCAAGTGATGCAAATTAGTACAAGTTCATGGACGAATGATCGGTTGTCAAGAAGCTAGATCGTAAGCAAGGAACATTTTTCATCTTTCTCAGTCAAAATCACCAAAACTAAATTGCAAAGATCAATATTTGGACTAAAAGAAGCTGTTTGGTGATATTTTTGTTTCAATAGGATGTTTACATGATGGCGTCATTTGACTCCCACTACCATAATGCTTCACGAATTTTCTTTTTTATTTAGATTTGTATTCCCTTATGAGAATAGTAAGACATTTGGTGCTAATTAACTGAACAAATGAAAGTGTGTGCAAGGGAGTCAATGACGCCATCATGCAAACGTCCTATTAAACAAAGTTTGAAATTTACCTAAAAAAGTCACTTAGGCCGTTTTCGCATGTAGCCCTTCAATTATAGAATGAAAACAACACATTCCAATTTTGGGTAGTAGAGAGAAAAACCCATGATTTTTGTTATAATATCATCTGTGATTTCTGTGAGTTGACTTACCTTAAGAGAATCTTGTGCACCACTGAACAAAGCAATCCCCTCCGAGTGAAAATCTATACATCTGTTTAAAAAAAGAGAACTTGTCTTATGGCTTTATTTATACCATCAGAAATGAAAAATACAAATTATTCGTTGCAAAATTTACAATAAAGGATTAAATGTACAATATTCCTATATAAAGCGTACCCTTAATTTAATACCAAATTTCTGGCTGGCACTGAGTATTAAGGGTGCTTTCCATTAGGTCGAACCAAGCAATCCAAACAGCCAGTTCTCAAATGGTACGCTTTAGTTCTCATTGAGTTTTGAGACCTTGGCTAACCAGTTCTAAAGAACTGACGCATACCATTTGAGAATGGACTGGTAGGCTAGACCTGATGGAAAATGCCTTAAGTATTAATATTAGTAACCATGGACGAATTTAGGGGTAGGCCCAAGGGGTTGTGGCCGCCCTTTTATTTTGGTTAGTCGTCGAGGTTCCTCTAATAACGAAATTTCCCACCCCCTTTCTTTGAATTATAGCAGTTCCTCTAATGCTGAAGTTTTCTAGCCCCTCTTTCTCTGATTCATAGAGGTTCCTCTAACACCAGGTTTTGCAGTCCCCCTTCGTATAATTCCTGGATTCGCCCCTGATAACATGGGTCTGTGATCCAAAAACTCTTCAACCAGAGAGAAAATGGATGGATTGTTGACCAAACTCATCCCATGGTTACCATGGTGATACACACCCTTTGCCATAAATGTAACAGCATAACAATTGCAAGTGATTGACAAGTTGCTCACCTGACGGGACATGTTTCTACATCAGTGCTCGATACAAGCTGGAATGTCTCCAGATCCCAGAATTTAACAGTTCTGTAAAAAAAAAAAAAAGAAAGTCAAATTGACCTCAAGTGTCAATCTTTCAAGAAAGAAAAAGAAAACCTCTTGAGAAGTATTGAGTAACATCAATAGACCTCTTTACCATACTACTTACGTCAATCAAGGCGTTTCCATGAGATTCTATAGGCACGTGCCATTATAGCTTGGTGTTTTCCGACAATATTATGGATATACCTTGTGATTGACGTCCACCAAAACCTTCTTTGTCGGGACAGAAACAATTGCTAGGGGGCATGTGCGATTGAGAATGGCTGTAAACCAAAATTTCTCAACTGCAAGTGGCTCCCAGAATATTTCCACTATCTGGTTTTCATAGTCATAATTGAGTCATACTATCCTCATATACTTCAATAGACCCTTTTCGAGTTCCAAATTACCGCTGTGTTTCTTGATTACAGACTCATTTACTCAGGCTTAGCCTCGAATCAGTGTCTAATTAATTGCAAATACCAACCGTGATAAAGTAAAGAATGCACAACTTCAACAATACAAACACTTTGAAACTTGAAGGACCTTGACTGGAACATGTGAATATTCTTCACAAAATCGAGGCTAACCCTGTGTAAATGAGTCTGTAATCAAGAAACACAGCAGTAATTTGGAACTCGAAAAGGGTCTATTGGGTAGTTTTCTCTAAGATTTTTAATTTTATTCCATCCCTGATGATGGACCCCAAAAGCTTGGATATTAAAAATCTCAAATTACATGAAGAAGAAATGTTTTGACTGTGATAAATAATAGAGTGCTTACCTGTCATTGCTCCCAGTTGCCAACAAGAACTCTTTAGGATGAAATTCCGCACAGTTAACTGGCCCAGAATGTAGTTTAAAATCATTTATTAGCTTCCCAGCAGTAAGATCCCATATCTAGTAGTAATGATCAAAAGATTGAGTCAAAGTTAAATCCATTGGGAAATACACCAGTTTCACATTCAATGCATACTGCTGTTTTTGAAGACTACAGACTCATTTGCACAGGCTTAGCCTTGTTTATAAGTCAGCTATTCACAGATACCATTAAAAGTCCGTGGGATTTCAAAACATTGGTATTGTTCAAGCTGCACATTCTTTACATTAAAGTTGACATTTTGCAAATGATTTACTCTTAAGGGAGGCTAAGCCTGCGGAGATGCGTCTTCAGTCTTGAAACGCAGCTGTATTTACAGAATGAGAAAAGGGACTATTCAAAGCTACATCTCATAAGCCTACACAATCAGAATCTTATCGAGGTTTTTAAGATGTCACTCTATCAAAAAATTTTATTTTTTCATTTTATCAGAAAAAAGAGTTTACAGTGAAATTGCTCATATACACATAAAGTAAAATAAAGTAAGGTTGTCGGTAATCCAGAGGATATATGAATTCTTGAACTTTACACTTTTTACAAAGAAATGTACAAAATTTGCTGCCAACATACATTTTTTTATGTGAATGGGAATATATATGAAACATATATTTGTACTGCGGTTGTACTGTATCAAATTGAGCTGATCCTTGCAGTATATCAAGCAACTTATGCAGCTGCAAATTGAAAGACTCAGAAAAACTCAGAAAAAATACATTTCTTTGTAAAATTTTTAATGTTTTAAAAGAATAGTATCTTCAATAGTTTATGTGCGATCTTTACAAAACTTTGCGTTTTTACTCATATTGGTATGACAACTTTGATCAAGCAAATTTCTCCACAGCGTTACATCACGGGCAAAACCTTAATAAGAGAGTTTCTGCTACAACCAAAAACAATTATTGATAATATAATAATTATTGGAATAATAATTATAATTCCATTACCTTAGCTGTTCCATCTTCCCCTGAAGACACAATCCATCTACCATCTGGACTAAATCTTAAATTATTTACACAGTCTGTATGACCCTGGTGAGTGAACAAATAGAAAACTTTATAATAACCCTGCTTTGGACTCTTGCTAGTGGACCTGGTATGAGGCTCAGTTAGCAACATGGTTGTGAAACGGGACACAAGAGCCACAACCTAGTAGCAAAGGACCAAAATTACCAACATTTTACTTTAGGCTGTTTTCAAAATGTATGGCAGAAGGGGAGGGGAGGTGAAGTTTAGGGGGATCGGGAAAACTTTTACCAGTAAAATGGGGAGGGGTTCGAAATTTTTTTAAAGAGAATCGGGAGGGATGCAAAATTTTTATAAGAAGCTACCAGAGATTACCCAGGGGGGGATAGTTATTTTTTGGTTGACTTCAAGAGGGGTCTTAAGAATTTTTTTGTCATTTAAAGATTTCACCTGCCCCCCCCCCCCCCCCCCCCCCTTTGCCATGCATTATGAACGCAGCCTTAGGGGTAAAATTCTGACAGGCAATACAAGAAGATTTTGAAATTGCAACATAGCCAGTTGTGAAATTCAGATGGAGAACATGGACACCCCCTACCCCCTAAATTGGACTGTGAAGAAAACATGTTCCTTCACTACTATTGGGGCAATATAGATGAAGTTAAACCAAGTTTAGATAGAGTGCACGCACTAAACCCGTGAAACAAATACTAACTTTTAGTACTAAATGGTGATAAATAAACAATAGAAAACAAAGGATTCCGTATGAAATAGTACTAATTAGTACTAATTAATGTTCACGGATTTAGTGCGTGCACTCTATAGTTTAACTAAGTTTCAGGTCATTTCCAATTTTCATCAATTTTCAGTGCCCCTTTAAGTAAATATTAGTAGAAAACAGTACTTTCTTTCTTTTTACATCATAGAAAGTCTGCTGTTTCTTCTAGTCAAGACTGTCTGGTTTTACAAAGGCTATAAGGAAAAGTCCTTACCTTATACGTAAATATACATCCTTTTCTTCTAACATCCCATAACTAAAGGAATGACAAGAAATCATGAGCCTTATTTGTTGTTAAAGGATATGTTGTTAGCTTTTCCAAAGTTTTGAGGGACACTTCAGTTGACATTTCATGCATCAAGGAATAAAAGAAATTTAAAAAATTAACACAAAAATTTAGTATCAGATCGAGCTGATCCTCACAGTATATCAAGCAGCTTATGCATCTGCAAATTGAAAGACTCAGAAAAAATTCTGAGTCTTGAACGGGATTTGAACCCATGCTCTGGGGATTCCGGTGCCATGCTCTAACCACTGAGCTACCAAGTCTCATATGAGACTTCAAGTACACATTAGGTGGGTTTATCAGCCTGATAGGAAAGATATATATGTGTATGAGAATATATATGAAATATATATTTGTACTGCGGTTGTAATGTATCAAATTGAGCAGATCCTTGCAGTATGCGAAAGAACTTATGCAGCTGCAAATTGAAAGACTCCTATCCCTTTTCCCTATCAGCAAGCGAAAAAGATGCCATATAAGTATTAGAGTGTCTACTAAAACAGCCCCCTGATGCAAGACATTCTGCAACCCTGGAAAGGCAAATATCCTCTAACTTCTCCATGGATTTGGATTACTGACAAAGTCATAAAACGAAGGATAAGAAAGAAACTTTTTTAGCACTCTGTTCTCAGAGTACCTTACTTTACCTTTAAATTTGTATCTAAAGAGCCAGAGGCCACAAAGTCACCATAAGGATGAAAGTCTAGACTTCGTATACTACTTTTATGACCAGTAAGAGTTCTGAGAACTGAAGAAAAGAAAAGAATGAAAAAAATAAACAAAAATTGATTTGTTTCTTCAAGTGTATTTTTCTCAGAAAGAAAAATCCAAGCTCCCGTTGGGATTAAAACCCATGACCTTCTGTTTGCCAAGGCCAAACAAAAAAATAAGTGTGTTTCCTGTTGCATGAGAAAAATAATTGGGGTTGGTAGGTCGGATTTTTTATTTACTGATAAAAAAGTGGAAATTAGCTGCCTAGGAACCCTGTGGTGCATTTGGGAATGAAAAAAATATTATGGTCCGCAAAAATCGGCAAAATTAGGGTCAGTTGTGCAACAGGAAACACTCTTATTTTTTTGTTTAGCTTAATCAGACGCTCTAACCAACGGAGCTACTGGAACTCATGCTGGTGAGAGAATCCATTCTGGAGCTTGGAATTTTTTCCCGAGAAACACAAATCAATTCTTTTTTTAACTACCCAAGCAACAAAAACACCTTAATACTTAAAAAAAAATTATTGGTCTGTAGCTTTGGAAAAATAAAATATGGTGCCTTTCCTACGAAGCAGGAACAAAATTACCAAGAGGGAATAACTTGAAGATATATAGTTTTCCTAAAACAGATCAAGAAAACTTACTTTTTGCCGCCTCAAGATCCCATATTTTCAGGGTTCCTGACTGTGATCCAGCTAAAACAAGGTCCTCACTACCATTAAACTGAACACATTCTATTGGACTAGTGTGACCTGTGAAGCTCTAGATAGAAGAAGAAGAGCAAGAACAACAATAAGATTAATATACAGGTTTTGCTCCATCACGTGCCCATCCCATAATACAGCTTGGGCTGCCTGTGGCTAGATGGCAGAACAATAAAATCCCTTTGCTCTTGGAAATTGAATTCTTTCTCATGTAAAACGATTGTATTGTTCCTGCCATCTAACATGGCTGCCGTCACATGATGATGCAAAACCTCTATTATCTAATAATATATAGTAATATCTAGTAATAGATATATAAGATAGATATGTAAAATAATAACCAGAACATTGTCAGCCAGGACAAATGCACAAAATTATAACAAATGATTTAGACTTTGGATGCCCCAAAACACATATTTCTAAAGAGACACCAATCATGTTTTCTAGCTTTGGAAAACATTTTTTTTTTTTAATTCTACAATAATTCCCACCCCAAATTTATACTTTTGTTGACCATGACTGTTTAGAATGTTTCAGAGTAGGTGGTCATAGCTGGCTGTGATCCGATACAAGAAACAGAAAATAGGTTATTTATAAAAAAAGAAAACGTAGCAGGCGGTCAACTTCAAAGCCATCGCTAAAGCTCTTGTGGCCACCGCTTATAAGCCCTGTTAACTCAGAGTAACTTTAACTATAAACTATGAGATAAATTATTTTTTACCATTATAACATTAGGTTTTCCAATGGCCCACATGTTGACTTTACGATCTTCTCCTCCTGTCACCATTACTCTCCCTGAACTGGACCCCAACGCCAAGCAATTTACATTGGATCCATGTGCAACAAACTCTTCTGTATAAAGAAATGCAATAAAAAACATTATATAAATAAAAAAAAATTAAATATAAAATTAAAAATTAACTTCGTTTATGAAGGATAACATTTGTGACAGAAATTTGACTGATAAACTTGTGGTCCTCTTTTAACGTATCTAGTTAATTAGGGATTTAACTGTCATTAACATGGTTATCCAAGCCATGTAAAGGTCTAGCACTATTACCAACTGAGCTAATGGGGTGGTGGTTGATATATATTATATTATGAGCACAGTTTTAATCCATATTAGGACCAGGGTAAGATATATTTACAGGGTTCATGTTGAGGTATCCACTTGAGATTTGAGAACTATTCAAGGAGTATTCAATGACCCAAAAATGATTTTTCAAGGAGTATGTTCAGCTAACTAAACCATGATTTTACACGGTGGTTGCACATGGCTGACTTTCTGAATCATTTTCAGTACCCCTCGATCATTAAAGGGAAAAAACGTTGATATGGAAACATGATGACTAGATCTATTTCAGACTGAACCTTGCAAGTAACGATCAAAGCAGAAATTCAAGGAGTTCTCAAGGAATTTAGCAAAAATCATTAAAAAAATTAAGTTTTTCAAGTGCACTTGAAAACGTGAATTAAATTCAAGGAGTTTTCAAGGATTTTCAGGAGTAGCACAAACCCTGATTTACAGTGTTCACTATACAGTGTTCAGTAGGTCAAAACTTTCTCTATAAACAGGTGTGTTTTGTTCAAATTCAAAGTGCCAAAAAATTAAGAAAAAAAAAATTCCATAGCAAAAATTTTTACAAGGAATTATTAAGAATTTGAATAATTCATGACAAAATTAACACGCAAAATAAACAATGGTTTCAGCCAAGTGTCATTAATCATTATCCCACATACAGTCGCATTGTACATATATATATCTATTTATAATGGCATTATATCCATGGAGATAGTACACAATCCCATTGGCTAGCTGTGACAAAGATCTAAACACAAAATGGGCCTTAAGGGATGATTTAAAAAAAAAAAAAATCACCGATCGTAGAGGCTCATTTAATATTTGATCAGAAAATTAGGGGATAATTTAGGAGACACTGATTCGTATTTGATAAAATGTGAAGTTGCGCGATTGTACTTACTAAAATATTGACAGAATCCTAAGAAAAATACCTTTAGTCTTACTAAGTAAATAACGATTTAAGAACCCTTTCTAAAGCCTCCACAGCTAAAGAAGGATAGAAAGTAATATTAAAAGATTCAAATTTTTTTTTTTTAAAGTTTATGCGAATATAAAATTAACAGCTTGGAAAACTGGATTATCTCAGTAAACAAAATTAAATTACTTTGCAAGATGTTAAAAAATTTCTAATAATCTATAAATTGCTTATTTAATAATAAAAATAGTTTTATTTTTTTAAAGAGAAACCTTAAAAGTAACAAGGAATAGGATTTGGTCTTCCTGGCAGCGTGATTTCTATAAACCAGGTAGTGAATTTTTTGGCTCGTTATTCGACCACATTAGAAAAGTAAAGCCAAAAATTCCACTTCCAACGACAAAAACAACTACATCCACACCAATATGCCATAGTTTAGAAGCTAAAGTTTCCAATAACGCCTAGAAATAATATAAAAGTTACAGACTTACGGAGTTTCCACGCTCTCTTGTTTGGAGCAGCCATTTTAGCGCCCTCGCGACCGTTGACTTCTAGAAACTTCAAATGCGTCTTTCCTCCAAAAAGTATGCGTGAAACGCTGTCACATAGTTGGCAAGGCTACAAAAGTGGTTCAAGAGTTTCCTTTGACAGGAAAATGTGGGTTTTAAGCCTTTAAAAGGGGTTTAAAATGGCCACGCCGCCCGTCACTCTGACAGCAAAGTTTCTTGTAGCGAAGAAACTGGCGCTCGATGACTGGAAACACAGGAAGCCCACTGAAAATATTTTATTTTTAAAACAGACAAAAAAGGTGCTTAAGCTTTTGTAAATCCTATTAGAAAATTTACACAACCTCTGGAATATCTTTATTTAATTTATTTTTTAAAATTTTTACCTGAATTTAAAAAAAGAGGAATTTGAAAATTGCAGCCTCTGGACAAGGTTGGGCTTCCTGTGTTACAGACTTTTGAATGCCGCGCATGCGTAGTGATGCATCCATGAGCCTTTGCGAGTCGAGTTTCTTGTCAAAACAAAAAAAAGTGAACATTTTTTTTCGGACGGCTAAGACTTTTGCAGTCCAAAAATACCTCCGATCTCCACAAAAATAATCCAAAATTGATATCCTAGGTTCGTTCTAGCCAAATTTACTGAGGGTTATTTTCTCATCATGATACGATTGATGAGCCCAAGACGTTTGCCTATCCATTACATAATAACACCATTTGCTGGGGCGATCTTGTCCAGGAGTGCGAGTTATGTCCAAGGACAGTCGCCATCTCCTAAAGTTAGAGAGTATTTCTACTTTATTGATCACCAGGGACAGGTAAGAAAAGAATGAATGCTTGTAAGATACCTTTTTAGCTTGGGCGTAATGTTTTCCCATTTCAGACAAAATATATGTTATTCCCTAGGGACCGATCGTTTATTACGTCCCGGAGGGGGGGGGGGGGGGGGGGGGGGGGGAATGAAAAAAATGGAAAACGTACCCCTCCCCCTTCAACACTGCTAAATACGTACCCCCCACCCCCAAATTCGGCCATTACGAAAACGTAGCCCCAAATTTTTACTGGTTTTAAAAGACGTACCCCCCACAGTATTTCCATCTCCCCTGGGACGTAATAAATGATCGGTCCCCTAGGGTATCATTTCTTTGTATAACGATTGCACATGAGAAGACATGAATATGGATATGACTTAAACCAAGGATCTTATTCTCAAGAGAATGACACATAGTTTGAAATTGGAAAACATTACACCCCAAAATTAATACAAGGTAGAAAGACATATTAGAGAGATATATATATACTAGTGTATACATGGTGATCCCAGCAAGCATGCTATCCATGGCCACGCCCCATGCATCTCCTGAAGTTTGTTAGAAAATTTTGCAACATAGCAAGGTCCCAGGAATTGAGGAGGGAGGGGGGTTGGGGGATTGCCAAGAATAAAAAAGAAAAGAAAAGAAAGAAAACAGAAAAAACAAACATTTTTATTCATATTTTAATCTTCATAGGAAAATTTAGACATTTTTATTTTTATAATTTTTAATATCTTACTTTTTCTTTTATGTTTTGATAATTGAAGGCATGTGTCCACCATGCCCCGGGGGGGGAGTACTCCCCTATATTTGCTATACAGGTAAATGCTGCCAAACAGGGTATGGTTTTCAGTGGTTCTACTCTGGAACTGGGAGTGTGAGATCACGCTTGCTCTGGCAGAGGGTATGTGGGGTCGCGCTCTCTCCTCTCTGGAACAGGGTATCCATTTTCGCAATACTGGAACAGGGTATGATTTTCAGTGATCTTGCTCTGGAACAGGGTATGAAGTTCAGCGATTTTATCCTGGAACTGGGTCAGGGTTCAGTGGGCTCAGTGGCACATCCCTACCCTAAACGGGCAAGAGTAGCCCACCCCCCCTGGGCCACCATGCCCACTCTCTATGCCACTGAGATTTTGCACAACAATAATTTCACCAATTTTCTTTTGACATCAGCTTTTCCTAGATGATACCAAGGTTAAGAACTTTATCACCTGTTTTAAGGGTAAGTCAAATATATATATTTTTCATTTATTGTAGTTTAATGATAAACCTCTCTTTTCTTGAGAGTGAATTTAGCCTAACTGTTGAATAGTTGACATCACCTAAATTAGATAAGCTATTTACTGTTGTAGTCGACATTCAAAAAAATTGAAAAAATTCACGTGGCCATGGTCTGAAAATCAGGAAAAAACTTAAGATGTAATTGAAAGTTTCTTCACGCATTCTGTGTTAAAATAAACCCTGGATTGGCATAACTATTTAACTAGAGTACAAACACTATAAGTGTGTTACATAAATACCACTAAATACTGCTAAATTATGCTAATCCTATTGTTTTCTATTGTTTAATTAGCACTATTTACTACTACATAGTGCAAAGTGTTGCACACTTTTAGTGTTTGTACTCTAAACAGTTATATAAGATATATGATTTATCTAACTATTTAACAGTGTGACTAAATACACCCTACTTAAAAGGAATTACAAAACACGTGCCATTCCTTTGGGAATAAGATTCTTTGTTTGAGTTGTATCCATATTAATGTGTCTTCTCATGCACAACCGTTAAACAAAGAAATGACACTCAAAGGAATGACACATGGTCTGAAAACAGAAAACTATTCCTGGAAAAATTTTTAAAATGAATTTTTTTTAAAATGATTGTTATTATATGTTTGTATTTTCACAGATAAAATGTTTCTAAAGTTCTTTTTCCGGAGAATCAAGCTTAACAGTACTGGTCGCTATGAAGAAGAGTTCCCTTACGTATCCCCTTGTGGGGTGGAGAAGAACTACATCCGCTGTGATGTTCCCTTCGTGTTCGCCACCTTGACTGGACCCTCAGCATCAGATGAAGGTTCTGCAGGTCATCTAACATGTAACGGCATTGGAGAAGATCTCATGTTCCCCTTTCAGCCTACTAAAGTCTGCATGCTACCAGAAAGTGGGCGGATATACCACCCTGCGCCAGAGAAGACTGGTGGAGTGGGGCTTATTAAATCAAGTCTTGCTATTGAACTCAGCCCTCACTTTGAATACAGACGTGGAAACCAAGAAGTAGACCCTCCTACTCATTTTCATTGGATGGGAAAAACTTATGAGTTAGATAATTCATTATGGGATTTGATGAGAAATGAAGAAGTGAAAAAGTTAAAAGGAGGATTGAATGTTCCATCCAATGCTTATCAAAATATGGAAACACCTAATTGAAAAAGCCTTGTCAGGTTCAAAAAAAGGTTATATCATCAAAGCTAAGACCGAAGGGGAGCATGGGAAGACAAACAATTATGCTAATTTCATGCGTATTGCAGTTTTCCCTTCCTGTGCACATTTTATGCATCATGGCTTTGGCATGTTGTTAATCTAGGTCGACTGCCTTTGCTCTACTGTGCATTTTTATGTGTCTATATGCAAATATAATATACATTTCGGAGTGTTCAAAATCCTTTTCGGTCTTAGCTTCGATGTTATGACCTTCTGGAACCCCACTACATTTTTTCAATTAGGAGTAAACTAAAATGATATATTATGATTAGCAATGTTTTGATTAATTTTCAGTAAGGAAGTTTGAACCAAAAACACCTAGTTTACTTTTTTCAAATGCATACATATACTGTAAATTATCCCTTGAGCCAATCGACTGAATCACTAGATCACTAAGTGTTTTTTGGACTACAGGGTTTGAAGCAGTAGAAAATTCAGAAAATAATAATCTTAAAAAAAACTTGAAGTGTTCAGGGTTTGAATGTCCACACTAGAATATCAATTGCAACAAACAGACCTTTTTAGCTTGGTTGAAACTTTTTCCCGTTTTAGACCACATGTATGAGTCATTTCCCTTGAGTATTATTTCTTTGTTAATTCTCGAGCATATATTCAGGGACAACACAAAAAAAAAACACAATATACATTTTTCTTCATTCTCCTTTGCAAACCTGTCGTGAATGTCTATGATAAAACATCTGCAATTGATATAATAATTAATAAATATTTATGATAAACTGTAAAGTTCTAATATATTCATCTCAGTTCAACAAGAATAAGCAAATTAAATTATCATCAGGTTGTGGTGGTTCTGAAGTTATTGCAGAATGCTGATCGAAATATTGTACATCCTTACTGTGATAATTCCTAATCTAGGGGTTATAATGGTGGCTTGAACATCACTCACAGAGATGATTTACTGATCCCACATGAACTTTGAACCGACTTTGTGAACTTCAAGTCAAAAGTAGCTCAACAAATTAGAATTTAGTTTCCTAAAACTAGTTGCATATAAGTTGGACAAGTTAATTACCATTTTCTTAGAGAAAAAAAATTATTTATCTGAAGTAAGCTCTTCTGACGTTTTACTGGCTTCAAAGTCACTCACAAAGATAATTTATTCATCTTACATAAACTTTGTACCGACTTTGACAGCTGGAAGTCAAAAGTACTAAAAAGTGTGTTTTTTTCCTCAAGATAGTTCAAAAGGGGCACTGAAAATTAGAATTTAGTTTTCTAAAACTAGTTGCCCATAAATTGGACAAGTAAATTACGATTTTCTAAGAGACAAAAATCTATTTATTACTTGAATTTTTGAAACATTTTACTCGCTTCAACGTCACTCACAGAGATAATTTATTCATCGTGAATGAGTTTTGAGCGAACTTTGTGAGCTGGAAGTCAAAAGTACTAAGACGTGTGTTTTCTTTCTCTAGAAAGTTCAAAAATGGCTCAGAAAATTAGAATTTAGTTTCCTAGAACTAGTTGCCTACAAATTGGACAAGTAAATTACGATTTTCTTAGAGAAAAAAATCTATTTACCTGAGGTAAGCTCTTGCGACATTTTACTGGCTTCAACGTCACTCACAGAGATAATTTATTCATCTTACATGAACTTTGTGAGCTGGAAGTCAAAAGTGCAAAAACGTGTGTTTTCTTTCTCAACATAGTTCAATAATGGCTCAGAAAATTAGAATTTAGTTTTCTAAAACTAGTTGCCCACGAATTGGAGAAGTAAATTACGATTTTCTAAGCGAAAAAAATCTATTTATCTGAAGTGAGCTCTTTCTTGTGACATTTTACTGGCTTCAACGTCACTCGCAGAGATAATTTATTCATCTTACATGAACTTTGTACCGACTTTGACAGCTTGAAGTCAAAAGTACTAAAACGTGTGTTTTCTTTCTCAAGATAGTTCAAAAGGGGCACTGAAAATTAAAATTTAGTTTCCTGAAACTAGTTGCCCATAAATTGAACAAGTAAATTACGATTTTCTTAGGGGAAAAAATCTATTTGTCTCTGAACTTTTGAAACATTTTACTGGCTTCAACGTCACTCACAGAGATAATTTATTCATCTTAAATGGACTTTGTGAGCTTGAAGTCAAAAGTGCAAAAACGTGTGTTTTCTTTCTCAACGTAGTTCAATAATGGCTCAGAAAATTAGAATTTAGCCTTCTAAAACTAGTTGCCCATGAATGGAGAAGTAAATGACGATTTTCTAAGAGAAAAAAATCTATTTATCTGAGGTAAGCTCTTGCGACATTTTACTGGCTTCAACGTCACTCGCAGAGATAATTTATTCATCTTACATGAACTTTGTGAGCTGGAAGTCAAAAGTGCAAAAACGTGTGTTTTCTTTCTCAACATAGTTCAATAATGGCTCAGAAAATTAGAATTTAGTTTTCTAAAACTAGTTGCCCACGAATTGGAGAAGTAAATTACGATTTTCTAAGCGAAAAAAATCTATTTATCTGAAGTGAGCTCTTTCTTGTGACATTTTACTGGCTTCAACGTCACTCGCAGAGATAATTTATTCATCTTACATGAACTTTGTACCGACTTTGACAGCTTGAAGTCAAAAGTACTAAAACGTGTGTTTTCTTTCTCAAGATAGTTCAAAAGGGGCACTGAAAATTAGAATTTAGTTTCCTGAAACTAGTTGCCCATAAATTGAACAAGTAAATTACGATTTTCTTATGGAAAAAAATCTATTTGTCTCTGAACTTTTGAAACATTTTACTGGCTTCAACGTCACTCACAGAGATAATTTATTCATCTTACATGAACTTTGTACCGACTTTGACAGCTTGAAGTCAAAAGTACTAAAACGTGTGTTTTCTTTCTCAAGATAGTTCAAAAGGGGCACTGAAAATTAGAATTTAGTTTCCTGAAACTAGTTGCCCATAAATTGAACAAGTAAATTACGATTTTCCTAGGGAAAAAGATCTATTTACCTCTGAACTTTTGAAACATTTTACTGGCTTCAACGTCACTCACAGAGATAATTTATTCATCTTAAATGGACTTTGTGAGCTGGAAGTCAAAAGTGCAAAAACGTGTGTTTTCTTTCTCAACGTAGTTCAATAATGGCTCAGAAAATTAGAATTTAGCTTTCTAAAACTAGTTGCCCATGAATTGGAGAAGTAAATTACGATTTTCTAAGAGACAAAAATCTATTTATCTGAAGTGAGCTCTTGTGACATTTTACTGGCTTCAACGTCACTCACAGAGATAATTTATTCATCTTATGTGAACTTTGTACCGACTTTGGGAGCTGGAAGTCAAAAGTACTAAAACGTGTGTTTTCTTTCTCAAGATAGTTCAAAAGGTGCACTGAAAATTAGAATTTAGTTTCCTGAAACTAGTTGCCCATAAATTGAACAAGTAAATTACGATTTTCCTAGGGAAAAAAATCTATTTATCTCTGAACTTTTGAAACATTTTACTGGCTTCAACGTCACTCACAGAGATAATTTATTCATCTTAAATGGACTTTGTGAGCTTGAAGTCAAAAGTGCAAAAACGTGTGTTTTCTCTCTCAACGTAGTTCAATAATGGCTCAGAAAATTAGAATTTAGCTTTCTAAAACTAGTTGCCTATGAATTGGAGAATTAAATGACCATTTTGTAAGAGAAAAAAATCTATTTATCTGAAGTGAGCTCTTGTGACATTTTACTGGCTTCAACGTCACTCACAGAGATAATTTATTCATCTTACATGAACTTTGTACCGACTTTGGGAGCTGGAAGTCAAAAGTACTAAAACGTGTGTTTTCTTTCTCAAGATAGTTCAAAAGGTGCACAGAAAATTAGAATTTAATTTTCTAAAACTAGTTGCCTATAAATTGGAGAAGTAAATTACGATTTTCTAAGAGAAATAAAAATCTATTTATCTGAAGTGAGCTGTTGAAACAATTTACTGGCTTCAACGTCACTCACAGAGATAATTTATTCATCTTATGTGAACTTTGTACCGACTTTGTGAGCTTGAAGTCAAGAGTCCCAAAAGGTGTGTTTTCTTTCTCAAGATAGTTCGAAAATGGCACAGAAAATTACAATTTAGTTTCCTCAAACTAGTTGCCCATAGATTGGACGAGTAAATTACGATTTTCTAAGAGAAAAAAATCTATTTATTTCTTGAACTTTTGAAACATTTTACTGGCTTCAACGTCACTCACAGAGATAATTTATTCATCGCGAATGAGTTTTGAGCGAACTTTGTGAGCTGGAAGTCAAAAGTACTAAGACGTGTGTTTTCTTTAGTCTCAAGATAGTTTAAAAGGGGCACAGAAAATTAGAATTCAGTTTCCAAAAACTTAGATGCCCACAAATTGGAGACATAAGTTACAATTTTCTAAGAGAAAAAAATCTATTTATCTCAATTGGGTTTTGAAACATTTAACTGGCTTCAACGTCAATCACAGAGATAATTTATTCATTCACAACGAACTTTGAACCGACTTTGTGAGCTTCAAGTCAAAGTTACAAAACGTGTTTTCTTTATCAAGATAGTTCAAAAACGGCTCAGAAAATTTGAATTTAGTTTTCTAAAACTAGGTGCCTTTGAGTTGGAGAAGTAAGTTACGATTTTCGAATTAAACTTTTGAAACATTTTACTGGCTATCAAGAAATATTACGTTTATTCTGGAGGGGTTCCAAAAAGTGATTACCTCAAAGTTTGAAATCTACATACTACTAAATCTACTAACTTATGAAAATACACATAAATTATGAATGCTCCCATGGGGTGGGGTGGGGGGTTTATTGGATTTGAAGGGGCAGTAATTTTGGTGCTGCAAAATCTAGGGGGGAGGCTGTCGTATTTTTTTTTTGATATTATGTTATGTCGTGAATACTGAAAATCTGTAGTTTGAAGGAGGGATGGGGATTACCCAAAAATATTTTTAAATGTAAGATTTACATACTGTTGATGATTTCTTGAAGTTACTTCAGAGCGCGGTTGTAAGAAGCCTGGATAGCGCTATCCGGTAGATAAATCTTTATCCAGTGGATAAGATTTGTCTGATATTTTTTTCAGAAAGCCCCAGTGGTGGGCAACTCGAAAAAATATCTGGGATCGTATCCCATAATTGATGTACTTTTGATATACTTGTATTTATGTACGAAAGGGTCAAAGATTATGCAAACCGCAGTATATATATATATACAGTCAATGTCATTAACGTTGTCCACCGAAAAAAGACATTTACACATTTAGACTAAAAGAAATATCACGTGTTTCATTATGTACTCTTTGCCTCGTGTGCGTCAGCCTGAACTTTAAATGTAAAATTCAACTTGTGAATCGAAAATCCAGAATGCCCTGACCATTTAGTGAGGATTTAAGATGGAGAATGGTATTTCAGCATTTGTTTTATGCCAAAACCTTCGAGGAAACACGTGATATTTCTTTTAGTCTAAATGTGTAAATGTCTTTTTTTGGTGGACAACGTTAATGACATTGACTGTATATTGGTGTTAATAAACTTTGATTGATTGATGATCACCTGTGGTTAAACAATTGATTGGATGTTGTTAGATCTACACTCTGCTGCTTACAGTGCGACTTCTATAACCGGGACCACTTAGACAGCGAGAACCAATCGAATCATAGACTAAAAACGATACATTCCGACTTTGGGTAGTGGAGCCAATCAGAAATCAGCAGAAAACTATAGTCTATTAACATATCTTTTTATTCCCACGAGAAAATGACGATCGCTATCTAGCTGTTTACACATAACATCAGGGTCAAAGTACCATTCTTGTGCAGTCTAGGTTTCTGATTGGCTCAGCTACCCAAAGTTCGAATGCATTGTTTTTATTTTACATTTTAATTGGTTCTCTTATCTTACTGACCTAAGGGACGGACCATTAGATAGTTGATGGGGGGGGGGGGGGGAAGGGGGTTGCGTAAATTCCCAAAATAATATCGAGCAAGCACTTAAACCTCAAAAAAATATATATATATATCGTGCAACCTCTTCTGCTAGAAGAAAAATATCTAACTGTACGCACAAAATAACGTGCAAGGGTTGAGCCAAAAAAAAAAATTCATGCAACCAAAATTCCTGCAACCCCCCCATCAATTATCTAATGGTACATCCCTAAGTGGCCCTGGTTACAGTAGTTGCACTGTAAGTGATCTGTGACAAAAATGAAGAATTAATATTCGAGATATTTATTAATTTTATACACTATTTGGGAAAACTTATCACAATACTAGTTCTCATGCTTGACATATACAAAGCTTAATGATTTGAGGAAAATCATATGTCCTCGCAAAAACAAAAAAATTGATATAGGATATAAACATTATAATTTACAATAAAGAGACTGCTAATTTGTACATGGTAGGTTCATTAGAATGTCATACTAATCAATATATATTTTTTCTTTGGTTTCGATGTACACCATATCAAATATATATTTTGCATACTCCATTTCATTAAAAATGGACTTTGTTGCCAGGTCATATAATACAAGTCAAAAAGATTACTTATCAGCTGGTCTAGTGACTGAGGTGTCACTTTTTCTCTTTAAATGTGGAGTTCCAGGCCACCAAATAAAATAACATTGCTTAAAAGCACTCCATAACAGTGACACAATAACTAATGAGTTTTATATTTTCATTCCAGTGACTGGATGGCTACTTTTTAAAATTTTTGTGGTCAATTTTCACAGGATTCGTGACAACCCTAGCCTGCAGAGTAGGCGTTCTTTTGATGGGTTTGAGAGGAAGAATCGGGGTTTTGGGGTTCCTGTTTTCTTTTTTGCTCGGTTTCAATTCTCGCTCGTTCCAAAGTTCCCTAAACCCACAAGAACGCCTGCTTTGCAGGCTACGACACCTCAGTTTTGCAGTGACGTCATTTCAGATAAGCTGGAAATAGAGTGAATCTCAACTTTTGAGATAATAAAGTGTGTGGTAAACAGATGATGCTGTACTTTGCGGAGGTGATTAGTGATGACAAGCTTATGACAAGTTTTTTTTAAAGAAAACTCTGGCATAAGAAAGACAGATATTCGTTTTAAAAATATTAAAAACAAAATATATTTATTTTGATTGACTGTTATATTAGGTATGAGAGGAGTAAAGGAGTGAAAGTTAGTTAAAAAAATAAAATAGAAGTCTGGGAAATTTGTATCCTATTTTTGTTTTCTCATTTCAGGCCATGTGTCATTCCCTAGAGGATCATTTCTTTGTTTAACTGTTGCACATGAGAAGATACATGATTATGGATACAACTCAAGCAAAGAATCTTATTCTCAAGGGAATGACACATAATCTGGAATGGGAAAATGATACAACCGAGGTAAAGAGATCTGTTGCGCAACTATCAAGATTAATACCCTTTGAAGCAAAGTAAAATATGAGCAGATGGGGGCAATTCACTATACGTAGAAGAAAAACCAATAACACGATTGACCCTTTGCCAAAATGGCGACTGCAAATTTGAATGATCTAAAACTAAACTTAGTGAAAAACCAATACCAGCACTGAAAAGAGCACATTTCCTTTAGCAACCCTACAAAGAGTTATCATGACAGGTGGTATATTGGGCGAGAAAACTTTAGTGAAAAAAAATCAAATTTACAGACATTTGTATCCCTAGGGGTAATGAGTTTTCTCGGCCGATATGACATCTGACATAATGAATCTTTGTAGAGTTGCTAAAGTAAAGGTACTCTTCCTAGTTCTGTCATTGGCTTTTATATAAGCCTGAAGCGAGATGACGTTTTACCCCTGTCTCTAGACCATAATCCTTTTCACACTGCTTTTGTTCTTTAATTATGACTATTGTTCCTGTATTCTCTAAGGAATCAAAAATTTTAATATGAAAAAATTTTAGAAACTATTATGGTATAGAGTCAGGGGTAAAACGTCATCTCACTTTAGGCTTATTAAACTCATTTCAATTTTTTCGGCCACCATTTTGGCAAAGGGTCTATTGACACACACAAAAATCTGACGATCCATGAAAAGCATTCTGCTAATACCAAGTAAGTATATTTAGATAATTCAGATTTAATATAAATCAGTATTTTATAACCAAAGGTAGGTAGTATTAGCTTTGTTCTATAGTGAATATGTCAGAACTGCCTTTCTTCATCCAGGACAAACCTGACTTGTGAGCATTTGCTGTTGGTAGCTTTCCTGGTTTGCTCTGGAAAAAATCCAGCAAAGGACTTTAAAAATAGAAAACTCGATCATATGGACAGGGCAGAAAAACGGGTTCTACTTTCGACTTTTATGCATTAATAAGCTTTATATTTCATAAACAGGCTCTTTTGGGGCTGATTAACAAAATACCAAAATTTGGGGAAATTTAAGGGATGCATATTTGAGATATAACGCCCTGAATGTTGGGAGAGATGATATTTTGATCAGCACAAAAACTAACATTTTCGCTAATACCTCGAAGTAGAATTGCTTGAGGTTAGCAGAATTTTGTGAAAAGTTTAAAGCACAAGAGACACGAATGAAACACTAAACGTTTTTAGCATGAATGAGAGATAAAGAAAAAATTGCAAAAGTAGCAGCCTTGTTGTTTTCATTATGCTCTGTTGATCATATGTGCTTTGTGCGGTCATAAGGCAACAAGTGATTGCAGAATATGAAATAAGTGTTAGACCATAATTTTATCTACACCATTTTTCTGGCTTAAACAGGGTTCCCAATCTTCTGAAAATGGAAAATCCTCTGACTTTTCCCTGACCAAAATCCATTTTTCAATGACCAAGCAGCAAATTTCTCTTTATTCGTTTTAATGTTAAATAATAATTACATACGTTTTGGATTGCAAAAGAAATGAAACACATGGCCATGTTTCACCAAAGGAAATCAAAATAAATAACGATACCGATATATCAATAATGTCGGGAACCTTAGAGCATCGGTAGTACAATTCCGAAGGTCGTGGGTTCGATTCCCAGCGAGGTCAGAAATTAATTTTTCCGAAATTTATTTCCAAGGGTCATTCGCCCAGAATAACCTCGTTCCCAAGCACTATAACTTATCTATATTTCTATATCTTGTATTTTATAAGTGCTATGCGGTCCACATATTCAAACCTTTGGGAAGTTTCTTTTTGGAGTGAAATTACATAATTATCACCAAAACGAATTTGAGAATGATGACAAAAATTCCCTGACTTTTTAATAAATCGTAAAATTCTCTGACCAAAATCTAAATTCCCTGACAATTCCCCGACCTTGAAATAAACTCAGAATTCACTTACTTTTCTCTGACTGTGTACTATCAGGGTTCGTGCTAAATTTTTGTTACAAAATTCAAGGACTTTTTAAGCACTTTTCAAGCACAAAAATTCGATTTTCAAGGACAAAGGTTTTTGTATTAGAACGTGGTTTAAACATTGATTCAATGTTACAGTACAGCTAATTCAGCCCTTAAAAACGTGTTTTCAATTCAAGGACTTTTCAAGGATTTCAAGGAGTAGCATGAACCCTGTAGAATTGTTTGCAATATAAATCGTTTGAAAATACTGTAATTGGAAGTGTTAGGAAAAGCATGGGAAAGCCCACACAGAGGAAGCCCACACAGACCAGAAATTTAATTATCACAAGAAGCGAACTGTAAATACATGACCTTTGCATCTTATGTAAGAGGCACTAGTATAAATGGATCAGTTTGCATCTTATTTCCCCCTGCATAAATGACCCTAACGTGTATCGTAAGATTTTCAATCCTTACCTGACTTTCAAGTATGGTTTCTTTGACTTCATCAATTTTTTGGGGTTCAAGCTCCACAAAACTGTATCAAAAGAAAAAATGGATTAATAAATGGATGTATAGATAGATGTATACACTCAATTGAAGAATCGTTGTCGGGTTCAGAAACATAGAACATAAAAGCTGAGACCGAAATGGCACATGGGAAATGACATAATCATATTATAATTCATTCATTTGCACTATCCATGCAGTCGGTTTAGAATGCCAAACGCGTATTAAAAACAGTGGATGATGCCACGGGTCGCAAGTCATAGCATGCATCTAATTAACGTACTTCCCATGTGCCATTTCGGTGTCAGCTTGTATGTTCTATATTTCTGAACCCGACACTGAGTCTTCAATTGAGTGTAGACGAAACAGATAAGTAGATAAAATGAACTAGCTTTTAGAATAGATCAACTTACTGAATGCAATGGGGGTCATCGTCGACAGGAATGTGTAGCTCGTTATGACAGGTTCTTAAACATTCATTCACTTTCTGCTTAAAAGTTTCTTTATCATTTTCATACCTATGAACACAACAACGACATTTTAAAGAAATGATACCAAGGAATATTATAATTTAATCCTTACACACAAAATAATTGTCTTATAAGACTATGGCATCACATCAAAACAGTCTATTGTTTTAACACTAAGGAATATGGTCCCTAGAGAGAGACAGAATGACAACAACATGAAGAAAACAACACAATAAAATTGTATTTACAAAATGGAGAAGGGATGAATGACAACAAAATAACATTAATATTTATGTTATTTTTATTTAGAGGCTTTTATCATGCTTGAATTACAAGGGAGAACAAAAAAACAAAACCATTAAATAAGAAGCAAACAAGCATGATGAGGGGGAGGTGAACGGACTTGAGGTCCCAGCAACACTGACCCCACACAGTGTGCAACCCGATTAGCTCTGTTGGTAAGAGCATCGGTCTGTTGTGCGGGAGGTCTTGGTTCAAGCCTCAGCCAGACCAACACTCAGGGTCTTAAAATAACTGAGGAGAAGGTGCTGCCTTTGTAATTATATCTGCAAATGGTTAGACAAGGACAAGGACTTAAAATTGTAGGCCCCGTCTGTCTTCACTATATAACCCTGTATGAGGCAGACGTAAAAGATCGACTGAAGACACTGGTGACGACCATCTTCAGTGCCCGTGCTAAAACTCTACAGGGCCCACTGTAATTGGCATAAAGCTGTTGTGGTGTCCCTGCCCTCATGGGGAAAAGCTAATACATAAGTGTCAAAGGATAAACATTGACTCATAACATATATGGAAAATAGCCAATTTGAAACCAATCTTTTCATGTGAAAGAGATTTAGTTGAAATTTCCATTGTTTTTATTGATTCTGTTCCCCACTGTAAACATGCTGTGACGTCAGTCATAATGTTAAAGGGCAATTCAAGGATAAATGTTAAATGCTTACAGATTAGCTGCTTCTGGATTTAGAGGGTCTCTCGTATCAATTTTATAAAATATTCTTCTAGTATATAAAAGGACTTGCCAGAGATGATTCACACTACGCCTAGAAAATGAAAAGAAATGAAGGTAAGGAGTACAGAATATCTATGATCATTTCCATGGTCAGTGTCATGAGTAAAACTTGTTTATTTGGTTGTTTTTCAAAAAAACCTTCAAATTTTATTGATCCCTGAAACAACCTCTGGGCTGATCTAAAAAAAAAAGTAGTTGCCATTATGTCCTGTTATGTGTGTGTGTTTATGATATTTTGTAATTCCTCTTTTTTTTGACGCTATATATACTTAACTAATCCACTATGGAGGGCAATTAACTAGAAAGCATAAGCTACTTTAATCGCCCTACACTTTTATTACCTAAAAATATAATTTCCCTTATTTGTATTAAAATATGTATTTGTATATTATATCCTGTAAATATATAACTGTATATAAAAAAAGTGTAAATAAACAAGTTGAAGTTGGCTAACTCACAGATGGAACCCTGAAACAACCTCTGGGCTGATCTAAGTCAGGGCATGGCTAACTCACAGATGGAACTCTGAAACAACCTCTGGGCTGATCAAAGTCAGGGCATGGCTAACTCACAGATGGAACCCTGAAACAACCTCTGGGCTCATCAAAAGCAGGGCATGGCTAACTCACAGATGGAACCCTGAAACAACCTCTTGGTTGATCTAAGTCAGGGAATGGCTAACTTATAGACTGAACCATGAAACAACCTCTGGGCTGATCTAAGTCAGGGAATGGCTAACTTATAGACTGAACCATGAAACAACCTCTGGGCTGATCTAAGTCAGGGCATGGCTAACTCACAGATAGAACCCTGAAACAACCTCTGGGCTGATCTAAGTCAGGGCATGGCTAACTCACAGATAGAACCCTGAAACAACCTCTGGGCTGATCTAAGTCAGGGCATGACTAACTCACAGATAGAACCCTGAAACAACCTCTGGGCTGATCTAAGTCAGGGCATGGCTAACTCACAGATAGAACCCTGAAACAACCTCTGGGCTGATCTAAGTCAGGGCATGACTAACTCACAGATTGAACCCTGAAACAACCTCTGGTACCCATAAACCCAGATGTTAGTTCAGAGTTCTATCAGCCCAGAGGTTGTTTCAGGGTTTTATCAGCCAAGACATTTCTCTGGGTTATGAAAAATTAAAGTTTCATGGGTATTAGTTCTTACCTCCATTTTGGAAATGCTCTTTTTACATCTAGCTCTCCTGTTTCTATATTTACTACTGGGTGAAAGATTGGTGGCTTGAATACTAATTTCTAATTAAGAAAGAAAGTAAAAATGAAAGGTTATTGCATAGGAATATATTATAATTCTTTTGAATGAAGAAGTTCATTATTTTACTATTAATGATATATTATCTTTACAGCCCTTCTCAATGACACGCGTGAAATCGTAAAAAATTCTATCACGACAAAATAAGGTATTGGTGGAGGTCAATCAAAGTGTTTCCATGATATTGTCGGAAAACACAAAGGGCATGTGCCTATGGAATGTTATGAAAATTTCTGGATTGACGTCCACCAAAACCTTCTTCATTGCGACGGTAAATTGTACGATTTCACGCATGTGATTGAGAAGCACTGTAAAATGGTATGAGTCAACAAACATTAAGAATATTGCATTTTGCTTGGGCAACTATATAGCGCAATTCACAAAAGTATGGCCACAATCAACCACATTTAATACATTCAATGTATTTGTATTCTTTATTGCATAGACTTTTGTACATTAAACTGACACATTTTGATGTGAATCTGGCTGGTTTTATCACAAAAGGCATTTAAAAGCTTGTTTGGCACCAAAAAGCCTGTGCATAGAAGTATGTGAATACATTAAATGTGGTCATACTTTTGTATGTCATGCCGTAATGATTATAGACTTTCAACAATACTATCATCAAGAAGCCAGGATACCTATTTCTGCAGTTCGTTTTGATAAAACTTTTTTTTACAAACTACTAAAATTTGAACTTGGGTAATGGTAAGCACAATACTCCCTTTTCTCATTCCATAAATACCGCTATGTTTTAAGACTGAAGACTCATCTCCGCAGGCTTAGCCTCCCTTAAGAGTAAATCATTTGCAAATGTTAACTCTAATGTAAAGAATGTGCAGCTTGAACAATACCAATGTTTTGAAATCCCACAGACTTTCAATGGTGCCTGTGAATAGCTGACTTATAAACCAGGCTAAGCCTGTGCAAATGAGTCTGTAGTCTTCAAAAACAGTGGTATGCATTAAATGTGAAACTGGAGTATTGCTCACACCTTAAGGAGGCTCGAAACGGTTTTTCTTGAGTGCGTACGTGCTCTAGGTCCAATGACATGGAGCTTGTGAAAGGAAAATTTTCGTAGTCATAAATTTTAATGTTCAAACTGAAAAAACTCAAAAGTTCTGCGGTGAAATTTCTTCAGATTTTGCAAAGGGCTTTAGTTTATGTTTTCAAAAACTTAAGGAAAATCTTAAAAAATTCTGTAAAAGGGAACCATTCCAAACAAATTTTATTGATTTTTACGATATTCCCTTTTACAGAATTTTTCCTTTTTTTGTCAAAAAGAAGATTACGATACAAAGTTTAAATATTCCGGTTTTTAAAAAATTTCCCCATTTGGTTCCTGAGTTATGATTTTTTAAATAAACATTTTTGATGGCATACCAAGGGTTCTGATGTTGTCATAGCAACGTCTTACATCATTTTTTCATGTTCAGTTATCTTTGGTATAGTCTTTGGCTTTCCGGGTTTACTTGCTGTCACATTATAGTCATATCAAATTTTTTTAGTTCATAATTGGGAGTGTATGTGAAGGCACAAAACACTTTCCAGCCTCCTTAATACTACTCACTGGACATTCTCCATCAGGGTAGTTGTCAGGTACAGTCATGGTGAACTTGAATGCTCCATCTTGGTACGAGCCCATGCGTATAAAAATAACACCATACCAAACTGACAACAATAGAAAAACAATCAGTTATGTTTTCTTTAGACTCTTAATATTTTTCTAAGCTTCACCTTAATAAGAAACGAGAGTCTCGGGCAAATATGACTCTCATTTTCACTCTGAGCCATGCATTAATGAAGAAATAGAAAATGCAAATTCAAATGTGCTTTGTGCATGCAGTTTTAAGGCAATGTCACATGAGACGATTTGCAATGCAAATTTTTGCACAGCTCTAATTGCAACTTCAACTTTGGCAACATGTTGCGAGTTTTTGATCTGAAGTCAAAACTTCCCAACTCAAAATGACAAACGTTAAATTGTTGTGTTTAAAATTGTCCTTTTTAACAGCACCTTTAAAGCATGCAACATTATGTGCAGCTGTTGCGCATAATGTTGTTAAGTAAAACTCCTTTCTACTTGTGCAATATGAGCGTCAATGTTGCATGCAACACCCGGATGGGTGGACACACAAACATCACGATTTATACACTGTAACCAACATCATAGACAACCTCACATTGTGTATTTGAGCCTTACAGCCATTTCCATTGCTACGCAGCCACCCCAGATAAAAATCGCGATGTGCACTTTGCAACATACTGCAGTTAATCAAACATGTTGATGTCATTTACACACGTTTGTATCAGCCCAGATAGGCCTGGTGAGTGTGCCTCATAATACTTGTAAACAATCAACAAGTTTTCGCGCCTTTTGAATCACACACGTGTGTAAATGACGTCAACGTGTTTGATTGATGGTAGTCTATTGCAAAGTGCATGTTGCAATTTTTGTCTGGGGTGGCCGCGTAGCAATGCAAACAGCAGTAATGCAGCACAGCTCCTGACCAATCAATGGGCACGTACTAACTAAGCTACATAATAAAATGTGAAATATATAAAAAAGCATGACTCACCCAGTGGAGATTTAGCAGCAGGTAAAACATAGACTCCTGGTAACCTTTTACTCCTTAACTGGTTACTGATAAAAACACAAAGCATATAATATTCATTAATTGGTACTTGATACCCGTAATGGGATACGACACTTGGATCAACCTTTGCAAATGACCTATGCTTTCATCTCTGATTACACTTATTATTATTTTATTAGAAAAATAACACACACAAAAATAGCGGAAACACATACTAAGATATTAAAAAGCAGTATTAAATAGTTATGTAACTCAAAGGAATAAAAAAATAAAGGTTTCTTATGACATAAACAAATTAATAAAGTCGACTCATAAACTTAGACACTTGAGAACTTACTATTCTGCCATTAAAGTATACTCGAGGAAATAAGGCCCGTAAGCCTTCGCTGGAAGCGGAGTTGAATTCGATGGAGATCTTTTCCTTGCTATGGATAGATTCATAGATTCTTCCTCTTCAGGAGAAGGAAGACTTGGCAAAGATTTATGTCCCTTTGATTGTGGTTCTGAGGTGGAAGCTGAAGATGACGAGACATCTTGGTTGTTGAGTACTTTACGAGTACTTGTTGGCGACTCCCGTTCGTCTAAGTCTGTTAAAAACAGCTGTACAAGAATAAACGAGTGACTTAGTTAACACATAATATTGCTGAAGTAAGTAAATACAAGTGCCTGAGAGAATATCAAATACCAACACATAAAAAATTGTTCGGAATTTAGTCTAGTAAGTTGATCATCGCTCGAGAAAAAAATATTCGAATTCCGCGAATTTCAAGCTTAAATAAAATAATTTATACACAAGAAAACATCTAAAACAATTAACCCGGTTAATAAGGTATCCAAGTGTGGAAATTGTATAAGCTAAACGACTCGGAACCGAAGAGTAAACAATTATTTAGCTCGAGTAACGACATTTTAAAACTGTTTTTCAAACCTTTTTCTTCAGTTGATGCGTTACGTTTAACATCTTATTAGCTCGTCGTTTTAAGCCCTCAGATCATACATTCTCAGCTCAGTCGTTAGTGCAGTGAACGGTCTATAATTTAGAATTTTTTGGGCTTGTTAGCATTACATTATCACTTCAGAATTGAATCCCAAACACGAGCCAACAACGACAGACTGATAGAATATTCATAAACAAGACAGACGCCATTACCAACTGTCACGTGATGGATGGACTGAGTGACCGCAACACAGGGAGCCCATGTTTCATAATTTAACGTCTTTGAGGGTGGGAGAGGGGAACACGTCCAGTCCACCTTTTTCCCGGGTGGGATACCCCCCTATATTCGCTATACGAGTACGTGCCGCCAAACAGGGTATGGTTTTCAGCGATTCTACTCTGGAACAGGGTATATAAAATCGTGCTCGCTCGGGGACAGGGTATATGAAATCAAGCTCTCTCTCTGGAACAGGGTGTCCATTTTCGCAATACCAGAGCAGGGTATGATTTTCAGCGATCTTAATTTGGAACAGAATCAGAGTTCAGAGGGCTCAGCGGCACATCCCTACCCTAAATGGGCAAGAGTACTCCCCCCGCCCCCCCGGGACCTTTTTGCTGATTTACGTACTAAAATCAGCGAACAACAACAAACCTATGAATCTTATCATACAGATTGAATGAAGACAAGTTGAATAGAGTGCACGCACTAAAACCGTGAACATTAAATAGTACTAATTAGTACTATTTCATACAGAATCCTTTGTTTTTTATTGTTTAATTATCACTATTTAGTGCTAAAACTAGTGTTTGTTTCACGGATTTAGTGTGAGCACTCTAACATTCATAAACAATTTAATAGTATATCCGCTTATTTCACAGTGTAAATAGATAATTTGTCAGACCAGCCATATCAAAGAAAACTTCAATATACACAGAGTAATTTAATACGTATAACACAATGCTCTTGTCAGCGGGACAGCGGGACGTAGGTAGATTGCGAGTGTTTTGGTTGGGATTAGTGTGGACGCGCGCGGAGATTGGCTCTCCCTTCTCCCCGCTCCAAACTCCGCACGCGTCCACAGGAATCACAATTAAAATACTCGTCTTTACTAAGTCTAGAGGGAAAATTGGGACCGATCGCAGTCTAGGACGTAAGAGGAACACAGGGTACCCAATATCTCAAGAGAGAAATTGAGATTCAGATGGTATCCACGAGTTTGCCATGCGGCAGTTTGATTTAGAAGGAAAAAGGGGTCGGAGGAATAGCTGTTAGCATATGTGCCCCTCTACCCCTCCTAAGAAAAAAGAATGCCCCCTGAAGGAGTTGATTTGTTAACGAAAATAAAACGCATGTGGTTAATAAATATGTAGCATCGTTTATTTAGTTTCCATTCCTTCATTATAAAAAAAATTATCGACGATAGTGAGTTGAACTGTACAATTCAATAGATAGCAATAAAATACATAATAAATCTTATTAGACATTCTACCGTGCACTACGGGTGGGTATATTGAGTCTAGTAGATTGTTAGTAGAGTGCATACCATATATCCGTGAAAAACGCTGTAAACTTTGTAAGAAATTGTACTAATTTGCACAACTCAGTAAGTTCAGTAGACCTCAGTAGACCGTAGACCTACAAAACTTTGCACTAATTTGTACGATTTTGTTAGTTAACTTTTTCACGGACATATGGTATGCACTCTTGTAATCTCAGTCTGGCTATGAAACAACTTGCCACTGGAAGTTGGTGATAGCCCAAATCCACGTGGGCGTAATGTTTTCCCTTTTCAGACCACGTGTCACGTGAATATGGACGGCACTCAAACAAAGGATCTTATTCTCAAGAGAATAACACATGGTCTGAAATGGGAAAACATTACGTCCATTACGTATAGAGCATGTGCATGTTACGTTAATGCCGCCATCTTGGTTGACGATAACAAAGCATTCCTCATTAGCTTCTCTTATTAGATCAACCAAGATGGCGGCTGTTTCATTGTCATTTGTATCTCAAGGGATTTTGAGTTACATGGTTGCACACACTCTATTTGGTATGGCATGGGTGGCGTAGTGGTTTAAGATCTAATGATACATGAAAAATAAAATATGATATAGATTTTTTTAAAGCGCTTTCAGATAGTACATTGATACTACTCTGATGCTAAAGTCGCATACTGGAAAATATCATCTAAATCCCGAATCGTTTGGGTGTTCGTTTGGGCGTGGCTGGAGTTCTTCTGCCAGGAGTTACAATCTGAGTTCTGTCGATAACAAAAAAATGATAAATATTCTGTTAGAAACCTATTGCCAACGATTGCTACTACTACGCTCATCCCATCACCCTCCTAAACCCGCACAAATAGACCTCTTTAACTTGGGCGAAATGTTTTCCCATTTTAGACCACGTGTTATTCCCTAGAGTATCAATTCTTCGTCTAACGGTTGTGTATAAAAATACGCACGAATATATACAACTGAAACAAAGAATCTTATTCTCAAGAGAATGACACATGGTCTAAAATGGGAAAACATTGCACCAAAGGTAAAGAGGGCTATATATGGATACAACTCGAACAAATAGTCTTATTCTCAAAAGAATGGTACGTGGTCCGAAATGGGGAAAATTTACTTACATTACGCACATTAGAACACATAATGTATGACTGTGGAAAGCTCTCTCTGTACGGACGCCCGTGCCGTATCCACGATTTTTATTGGATGAGCCCTGAACTATCTCGCACGTTGAGCATGTTAAGCAAGAACTTATTGCGACATAAAGAAAACTTCCTAGTGTTACGGCACCTTTACATTATCCTACTGGTATTAGGATCTCCATACCTTACTGATGGTGTCATCTTGTTGAGTCTCTCCTCTTCTCTTACTTTCATTTGCTCACTTGCTGCGGCCAGTTCTTCTTCCATCGCAGTCGCTCGATCTTTAGCTCGCCGGCGATTTTCCTACGCGAAACATATCGATCAGTCACTATAAGCGACAGTAGAGTGCAAACAATGGACTACTCGACGATACGGCGGCCATCTTGCCAGGGGGAGGGGGGGGGGGGGCAAAACAAAACAAAGATGACAAAAATATAGAGTTTCGTGTGTTTGTCTTTCTTTTATGAGTAAAGGTGATCGATGTGCCGTCTTACCGCCATTTGCATTGCTACGCGGCCACCCCAGACAAAAATCGTGACGTGCACTTAACAATAGACTGCCGTCAATCAAACACGTTGACGTCATTTACATGCGCGTGTGATTCAAAAGGCGCCAAAACTTCGGTCGATTGTTTACAAGTACTATGAGCCACACTCACCGGGCCTATCCGGGCCGATCCAAACGCGTGTAAATGACGTCAACGCGTTTGATTGACGGCAGTCTATTACAAAGTGCACGTCGCGATTTTTGTCTGGGGTGGCCGCGTAGCAATGCAAACGACGGTAATTCATCTTTTGTTGTATTTTCTTGTGGTAAGCTTTTACAGCGCTTCTCAATCACACACACGAAATCTTATCATCAAAAGCGTTTCCATAACATTGTCGGAAAACACAAAGCTTTCGAGGGCACGTGCCTATGGAATGTCATGGAAACGCCTTGATTGACATCCACCAAAACCTACTTCGTGGAAACAGCAAGTTGTAGGATTTCGCGCGCGTGATTGAGAAGTGCTGTAATATCAATCGACGTCATTACTGTAACAAAGATTCATTTGCCCCCTGGACGACCCATAATGCCTTGCGATCCAAGATGGCCGCTGTATCTTCGAAGTAGTTCATTCATTTATTTATTTATGGACAATATTTAAGCAGAGATGCCCAGTTCAGCAAAGCTGGTTTAAATGGGGCTCTGCAACTAGCCATGTTGCGCTTAAAAGTATTTAACTATCAACTATTTAGCTGTAAAATAGCTAAGAATTCACTCAGGTATGAAGCAAACGAACACGGAGGAACATTCAGCATCAATGAAATTTAAAATGGCGGCTCTTCCAGCAACAACTTCGTTATGACGCCTTGCTTAATAGAAAGTAGAGAGTTAAAGATTCTAGTTTACCGCAAACGTGAAACGTCAGTTGACCATTAAAAAATTCAGTAATGATAAAAGGGTAAATTATACACCGTGAAAAGATGAAAAAATTTACTGACGTTTCGGACGCTAGACGAAGGACTAGTAAGTTTTTTCATCTTTTCATGGTGTAAAATTTACCCTTTTATCATTACTGTTTCATTAGAAACACCGACGCAGCCCACACTAGTTTTTAGCTAGTTATCTCTTCTCATTTAAAAATTCTTTAAAATTAGTGAAAAGGAATCGCAAAAATCTCCAAGTAGTAGATAAACAAAAGAATACTTGTCTTTGTCGAGAAGCTTTGCAAAAGGTAAAGTGAAATGTAGGAAAACGATGAAAACGTGGTCACGTTTGGCGTTTGCGGGAAGGAAAAACGTGAATCTTAATCTACCTAATAGAGAGTTTTAGATTTACGTTCACGGCAAACGTGAAACGTCAGTTGACCAGTAAAAAATTCTTTTAAATGACTGAAAAAGAATCGCAAAAAAGTCCAAGTAGTAGAAAAACAAAAGAGTATTTGCGCTTGGTGAGAAGGTTTGTAAATAGTAAAATAAAATACAGGAAAACTATGAAAACGTGGTCACGTTTGCCGTTTGCGGGAGAAAAAAAAGTTAATCTAAAACTCTCTAATGTCTAAAGTTTGACGGAAAACGCCCGACGTCGAACTGCAGTTGGAAGCTTACGGTACATATCAAGAAACGTCGTGCTTAAGGTCTCTTTGAATCTAAATCTCAAGTACGATAAGTTTAGATAGGAGATCGCAAAGGATTATTGGGAAGCTTGGGGTGTAAATGGTACATACCGCTCTTGATCGAGAAGATTCTTTGATAGAGTAGAACATGGGGCCTAGTTCTGCTAACCAGTTGCCATCCACAGCCGTGACGCACTGCATGTATTCCTAAAAGACAGATTTGCGATCATGAGACAATATATCAATCGTTCATTGATATTTTGCCTGTCTTTTCTTTGTACTACTCTTCCCAGTAGACCGAGGCAGTTGCGCGTGCTTTTTTCAACGCGTTCGTAGCGTCTTTTATGTGATCCAGAAGTACACTTCAAATCGGCCACGTGATGCCAATGTTGTACCACGTGGACAAGTTTATTACATCACGTGATCAAAATTCAGTCAAGTTTTAATCACGTGGTGTAAAAAACTTGTCCTCGTGGTACAACATTGGCATCACGTGGCCGATTTGAAATGCACTTCTGGATAACATAACAGACGCTACGAAGGCCATTAAAAAATTCCAACTGCCTCGGTCTACTGGGAAGAGTAGTGAAGTGACTCCATTAATGCTAAACTTTTTATTTAATAACATTTTTTACCCTTTTTTTTCTTTCCCTTTTATTTATGTAATTATATAACTACTATACCTACAGCTTTGGACCCTCCCCCCTCCCCTATCACTTTTGGTGGTGAATTTGTAATTTCTGTATAAATTATCAAAAAGGTTAATTTATTCATGATTGTTTTTGGCGCGCAAAAAGAATATTTTTCTCTTTTTGTTTTATCGCTCTTGAAAAAAAATATAGGTTTGATGTTTTTTCCCCTGCCTTTACCAAGACACTGCAGAATGAAGGAGACAATAAGATATTTTGAAAGAGTTTTATTAAGACGACGTTTTCGTTTCTTAGGGCTATTAATAATAGTTACATTTATCAGTGAAGAGTGCACAGGTTTAATTTGAAAATGCTTTATTTGAGATTTTAAAAAAAAAATATTTTTGCTTCCTTCAAAAGAAGGAAAAAGGGGGTTAGGCGAATGCGAAAATGTATACATTATTCGAGCAAAACATGGAGGTGAGGCAAGAGTGCAGTGAAGCGAAAACTGCTTGTCAAGCAGAAATGTCAATCTTTGTTTGCTAAGCGCTGTATAAATTATTTTGTTTAACAGAGCATAAATGTTAAAGCGACAAGAAGACATGGAAGACCCATGTTTTGGATTAAGAAATAAAGCGGTAGATTAAAGACAACACGTAGGTACCTAAAGAATGTAATGAAGCTTAGGCAAATCTGACAGTGGTGAAGAAACGTAATATAAGTGCTCATTGAGCATAACGCACATGCCTTTAGTCTCGTTTCTCCCAAGTGAAGGAATGGGGAAAAAATCGGTTTATACAATATAAAGCTATAGTTTAAGGTGTAAATTCATCGAGAAAAGACAAAAAAAACATGCATAAATATTTGTATACCATTGTATACCAAAAAGTAAACCTCACCGGGAAGATTCGTGTCATCGTAACTTAGAAATGTAAACTTCAACGAAAGGAAATTATAAGGGTCACTTAGACATCAACGTGGGTGGGAGGTATATTTGGTGAAAAGAATCCCATCATAAGATACCACGTTCGGTGTACTCTCTCGACAGTTGCAAAAAGATGTCTTCCAGCACACGTCCATCGAGTAAGTGATCTCAAAGTGTCATCAATCTTATCCTCAAAACTGTTTTTTCCCTTATCACCTACTTCAACTCACATGTCACTCCACAGCGTGTGCTACACCACTTTGTGGCAACGATGTAAAAATATCTTTAGGGCTCTGTGGGCACATGCTTTGTCATGCATGTGCTCACAGAGCATTCGAAATGGACAAATGTACAATATGCCTCCTGTAAGTTATCGTCACTTTTTTTTTTTGCTTACCAGTAGATAGAAGAACTCAAAAGTAACATAATCTATTATTTTTCTTTTTTTTGTAGTAATGAGATAGCAGTGGTAAGCATCATAATGGGGTCCATAATGGATCCCAAGCTTCTCGTCGAAAATCGTTTTCAATAAAGAAACAGAAAGGTAAGCACATCTGATTTTCCATCATTGATCTTAACGATTGATCTAATCACTCTCCTTGTCAACTTGCGTTTCAGTGAAAACAAGATGCGTATCAGATGTTTTTTGCTTTCCTTTTTTAAATCTCAAATAAAACATTCTCAAATTAAACCTGTGCACTCTTCACTGATAAATGTAACTATTATTAATAGCCCTAAGAAACGAAAACGTCTTCTAAATAAAACTCTTTCAAAATATTTCATTGTCTCCTTCATTCTGCAGTGTCTTGGTAAAGGCAGGGATAAAAACATCAAACCTATATTTTTTTCAAGAGCGATAAAACGAAAAGAGAAAAATATTCTTTTTGCGCGCCAAAAACAATCATGAATAAATTAACCTTTTCGATAGTTTATACAGAAATTAAAAATTCACCTCCCAAAGTGATAGGGGAGGGGGGAGGGTCCAAAGCTGCAGGTATAGTAGTGATATCATTGTTATTAACTTTTATTCTTGTACATATATCTTCTTTTTGTAATTAGCTTTCATTGTTTCATGATTTATATATATAGTTTGTATTTTCTTATTCTTATTTGACTTGAATTTCTTAGTTAAATCTTTTCTTTGTGTTTGTAAATATATACACGTTCTTGTAGAGTGAAGTCATTAAACCCGTGCAATAGATATTAGACTAATACACTTTAGTAGACCCTAATTCCATTGTTTTCTCTTGTGTCTATTTGACTATTACACGTTGACTGACACTTTATATTTCACGGGTTAAATGTCTTCACTCTAATTGGCCATCATTATATCATGTGTAAATACAAATTGAAGTTGATGTAAGATCCAGAAACCTAAACGTATTAAATCGTCAAGGACAACCGTTTTCAAATCCGTTGTCATTCCATTACAGAATCATTTACTCAGAGAGCATCAAAATATTCACGAACACTTACGATAAAGTGAAAAAAAATAGAAACGCGCATGCTATGTGCAGTTATAAAGCACGCGGGGGTTGGCAGAACACGAGAGAAGTGTTAGGAGAAGCACGACGCGTAGCAGAGTGCTTCTCGATACTTCTCGAGTGATCTACCAATCCCCAAGTGCTTTATAACTGCACACAGCACAGCAAGCAAGATTTTTTTTATAAAACACAAATAACATTAATGACGAAATTGAAAGTGCGCGCGCGTGCTATGTGCTCTCATAAAGCACTCACTCCCAACCAATCAGAACGCGAGATTTAGAGCAGTCATTTTATAATGAAGAATAATCAAGTGACTTTCTCTAGTAACGTACCTTGGAAGTCATGACGAGCTCGTGGTAGACGATGTAATCAGGTGTGTATCCCATGCCAAATAGAGCGCTGGTAGGGTGTAGGTGGCAGGGCATGCCTGTACGCATGTTCACATACTCACCGATACCCTGACAATAATACAGGATTAATATCAGAATTGTGTGTGTTGTGGGTATCTTGGGTAAATAGGTATCATCATCAGCATCATCATCACTACCACCATCATCATTACCATCATCATCACCATCACCATTACCGTCATCATCATCATCACCATTACCGTCATCATCATCATCACTACCACCATCATCATTACCATTACATTCAACTTCACTGTGATTCATCATCATAATTACTATCATAATCATTATAACCACCAACACTGTCAACACATCATCACCCCAACACATTATCATCACAACCACTACAGACATTCCCTGCTACTCTCACCATCACCACTACCAACACCACGGTCAGTCTTGTATGCATTACTACTACCAAGTCACCATCACCATCACCACCAAAGAGAAGAGCTAGTACTTTTTCCAGAGCAGACAATATACATTTTCAAGGAAAAAAGAAAACATTTTTCCTACTTACCTTGAGTTTAGCAGCCTGGTGGAAGTAAGCCGAGCAAATACACTTCCTAATCACATCCCAGTCATTACCACAAGACTTGAGAGGGATCTTGTGCTGAAGCATGATCTCTTTAAGTTGACCTCTGACCTCACGAACCTGAAAAGAGAATAAGATTGAAGTTGTTCTTGGAATGCAAGGAATACCAAACAACCAGAGAGAAAATCCTTAAAAGTATTGTTGCAAATTGCATACCAAGCCCGAAATGCATTATGGTAGATGTGAATGCAATCAGCGAAAGCCATAGCATGGAGTTTTACCAAACTTGGTCTGCACGTTTTCCCCGTATATTTTCTTGTTTGCGGACATTACTTACATATGAATATAATCAATCTTGGTATGCAACATCCAACATGCAACACGCAACATCCAACACGCAACATACAACATATGCAACATGCAACATACAACACGCAACATGCAACATACAACACGCAACATACAACATATGCAACATGCAACATGCAACATATGCAACACGCAACATGCGGCATGCAACATACAACACGCAACATATGCAACACGCAACATGCAACACGCAACATGCAACACTCAACATGCAAAACGCAACATGCAACACGCAACATGCAACATACAACATGCAAAAAGCAACACACATCATGCAACATGCAATACGCAACATGGAACATGCAACATGCAATACGCAACATGCAACAGGTAACACACAACATGCATGCAATACGCAACATGCAACATGCAACACGCAACATATGCAACACGCAACATATGCAACACGCAACAAGCAACGCGCAACATGCGACATGCAACAAAACCTTCACCAATCTTATTCGAAATAGCTGTATACGATACACAGTTTGGGAGTCGCAAAGTCGCAGAGCATTGGCTATGGGCAGACACTCTCATGCTTATGCTATCCATTCTTACGGAACTCTTCGCCTAGTGATGTTAAATCTGCTGAAACCATTGAAGAAATACAAAACACGCGCGCGTGCTGTGTGTAGTTATAAAGCACGCGGGGTTTGGCAGAACACGAGAGAAGTGTTAGGAGAAGCACGACGCGTAGCGGATTGCTTCTTGAAACTTCTCAAGTGATCTGCCAATCCCCAAGTGCTTTATAACCGCGCACAGCACAGCAAGCAAGTTTTTTTTCTTTTTTGATTCATCAATTTTTCCCAAATTGGCTCCTAATTCATAATTCTTACTCACTGCTCGCTATGATAGTTTCTAAATGAGTCTTACACAGCTCTTGATAGATCTTACCTTTCTCATGGCCTTGACATGAATGAAATGCTCGTTGCTCCACTGAGCTGAATAACTGGAAAAAAAGAATAGAAAGGAAAATAGATTAATAATCATTTCAACAATTTGAGAGAAAATATATGGATAGCAAAACAATGGTAAAATGGATACAATATATCCGAGAAAAAGTTAACTAACAAAATTGTACAAATTAGTGCAAAGTTTTGTAGGTCTACAGTTTACTGAACTTACTAATTTGTGCAGGTTTGTGCAAGAATTTCTTACAAAGGTTTTCACAAATATATGGTATGCACTCTAGCACGAATTTCGTTAAAATAAAAAAATGCAAAATTTCTCTATTAACACGAATCTCTTTAAAATACAAACATCAAATTGTGTATTTTATAATACACTCTACAAAGTTACTCGATTCTGATTGGAATCCCAAATTGTACTCTGTAAAGTCCCAATTAAGTTGCCCAATTTTGTTGAGTGTATTATAAACTAAAAATCGCACAATCCTCTCGTCCAATTCGGAATTTATAGATACTCGTGATGTTTTGAAAGTTCTCAAATTAAACTCGCCCAAACGGCTCGTCCAATTTTGAAATCTTTCAAAACATCACTCGTACCTATAAATTCCGAATTGTATTCGAGATTTCCTATACAAATCTAACAAATTTATTCGTCACTTGTGTAAATAAAAGTTTCGATTTCTTGGCCATACTTATTTGTTTTCCATTGCAGGTAGACGTTCAGGTACGTCAGATGGTCGCTCTCAGGCACGGCAAACTTCTCACGAGCTGCGTCGCTGTCCTCTTCTCTTCCTTTGGGACGATAGAATATCGCTGGCACAGACAGCATTGAGACTATTGTCTGTAGTAATACCAAAAAGATATGACTGCCTTGTAAAATATCGAGCAAAAAGGTGGTGGTTCACGAATAGAGTTTTGGTACCATCACGTGCCCACGTCCATGCATAGTATAGCTTGGGCTGCCTATGGTTAGATGGCAGAACAATAAAATCCCTTTGCGCTTGGGAATTGAACTCTTTCTTATGTAAAACGATTGTATTGTTCCTGTCATTCAACATGGCTGCCGTCACGTGATGGTGCAAAATCTCTATACTGGTTTCTAATCTAATTATTAGTCATTCAGCGCAGTGGAGTAATGGGCACCGTCAGCCAATCACAGCCCCGGCGCGATCCTCAAGCGGGGGCAGACTGACGGTATATAAGAAGACCACCTTCCAGTCCACCGTCGCCTGATAAAGACTAGAAAGAGTAGTCGAAACGTCGCGGTCCACCTAAAGGCCCTGTTACACGTTGAAACTTTAAAATGAAACTTGTGTTCAACGGCGTTGCGAGAGAAGATTCAGGGGGGGGAGGTGTGGGGGAGTTACAAGGCGCAATAGCGCAGCGCAGCCGTGACGTCACAAAAACGAAGACAAAGGCGAAATTCGGACAAACAAACTTACAAGTTTACTTTCAGCAGATAATTTTCACAGCCGATCGCAGTTGATCTTAGTTTACATGGGTTATTATTGTAACTTTAAGTAAAAATAATAAAATCGGTTCGTATAATCCTCGTAGCGGTTAAACAAAATGCAATGTTGGTGCGAATCTTTAAGCTATTTTTAGAATCAGTGCGCTGCGCTATTTCCTCCTGAAACTTGACGAAAGTTTCGGTTGCACGAGTAGAAAGCTGTTCAACGTTTTCCTAAAACGTTCTCGCGACGAAAGTTCCAACAAGGTCAAATTGCGCAATTTAACACCCCCGTGAAACTTGTCTCACAACACCGTTGAACTCTAGTTTCAGCTAAACGTTTCAACGTGTTACTGGGCTTAACTGCTACAATCGTGAGACAAATAAATATAATCTTTCATCTATTTTTGACGTACCAGTACTTCATCACTACAGTCCATGTCCACAGAGACTATCAGCATCTTTGACATGGCCGGGTCCAGAGGGAACTCTACCATTTGTCTTCCTAGTGGAGTTAGTGCGCCTGTGTTGTCTAGTGCTCCTAGTATCCATAGCTGATACATTGAGTTGAGAATATTGTCCTGGAAATATCAAAAGTGTATAGTTGTTGAGAGAATGAAGACATTTCTTTTTGCTTAAAGTTTTTGTTTTCCTTCTACTGAGTCTTTTCCATCGCCATCATCATCATCACCATTATCCTGGTACCATCATCATCACCACCATCATTATCATTACTATCATCATCATAATCACCATCATTTTCATCACCATCATCATCTTCATCACCATCATCATCTTCATCACCATCATCATCTTCATCATCATCACCATCATCATCATCATCACCATCATTATCAACATCATCATCATCATCATCTTCATCACCATCATCATCATCACCATCATCTTCATCACCATCATCATCATCATCTTCATCACCATCTTCATCACCATCTTCATCACCATCATCATCACCATCATCATCATCATCACCATCATCACCATCATTATCATCATTATCAACATAATCACCATCATTATCATCATCATCATCATCATCATCTTCATCATCATCACCATCATCATCACCATCATTATCATCATCATCATCATCATCACCATCATCTTCATCACCATCATCATTATCATCATCACCATCATCATCACCATCATTATCAACATCATTATCATCATCACCATCATCATCATCACCATCATCACCATCATCATCATCACCATCATCATCACCATCACCACCATCATCACCATCATTATCACCATTATCACCATCACCATCATCACCATCATCATCATCATCTTCATCATCATCATCATCACCCTCATCATCTTCATCACCATCATCATCACCATCATCACCATCATCATCATCACCGTCATCATCACCATCATCACCATCATCATCATGGTTGTACTAAATTAGATCAATGCATCTTTCATTACATTTCATTTCAAATGAATTATCAGGTGAGGATACCTGTGGTGGTGGATCCATGAAGTGAAACTCCAGTAGATTCTGCACCCCGAGTGACTTCAGTAACAGTACGACGTTAGCCAGGTTTGTCCTCTGGATTTCAGGGACAGTGGTGTACAGCAGCTCGTTGTTGTAAGAGTTCTCAGTGTACAGCCTGAAGCACTGTCTGTGAACAAGACAAGGTATGAATAACAATATTTTAGTTAACGTACTGGCTCTAGGGAGTGTCTACATGCCACGTCCCAGACAACATGGATCTTTCTCATGCAGCAGCAGCCATATTGATTGGATTAATAGATGTTTCTCACGTTGACTCACATTCAAGCGTTTCAGGATGAGGTCAACTGGGATCAAACAAAGGTCCATTTAAGCAAAATGTGTCCTCATTCCTGGTGGTGATTGATATTTATGACTTACCCTGGACCTGTTCTTCCTGCACGACCAGACCTTTGGTTGGCATTGGCCTGTGTATCGAAAAATATGATCAATAAAAGCCCTACTGACAACCTTCCAACACCCTACTGACAACCTACCAACACCCTACTGACAACCTACCAACACCCTACTGACAACCTACCAACACCCTACTGACAACCTACCAACACCCTACTGACAACCTACCAACACCCTACTGATAACCTACCAACACCCTACTGACAACCTTCCAACACCCTACTGACAACCTGCCAATACCCTACTGACCACCCACCAAAACCCTACGGACAACCCACCAAAGCCCTACTGACCACCCACCAAAACCCTACTGACAACCCACCAAAACCCTACTGACAACCTACCAACACCCTAACGACAACCTACCAACACCCTATTGACTTCTAATTAAGAGTAAATGGTTTGAACCCAGGTGTTGAAGTTTGTTGTGAAATGCGATTGTCAAGGTGAGTGTAGTCTTGAGAAAGACTGTTGTTGGTGGTGACTGACGTTTGGACAACCTGAGGGGAAGTCATCTAGACTCTTAAGACGGCTTCCCTTCAGGTTGTCGAAACGTCAGTCACCACCAACAACAGTCTTTCTCAAGACTATACTCGCCCGGATGACCACATTTCACAACAGACTTCTGATCGCTGTTAAGAGCATTACCTGGCTGATAGGGTACACTTGAAGTGCATCCATACCAATCTTGGGATTGTAGACTTTAAGTTTGCAGTACCCAGCATCGATAACAAACATGATACCATCCACTGAAACACACAAACCAATTAAATAGACAATAAGCACTGTGCTCTCTGATTGGTTAGTACCTGTGACAAATAAAACATACACAAAGCACCCCATTTTTTAACCAAGGGCACTGCAAAGAGGTGTTATTGAGGGAGGAAAACTGGAGAGCCCAGAGAAAAACAATAATCGATTCTAGAGAGAGAGCCAACAAACTCTTCTTGAATGCAGTGCCAAATCAAGGATTTGAGCCCAAAATCCCAGAAGCGAGAGGCAAGTTTCAAAGATGGTGCCTATTTCATCCTCTAAAATAGTCCCACAATGCACTGCAATACCAACCTGACCCTCAGGTTTTTCCTCAAACTTAAAATGGTTAATAATGACAAGCTGAAAAAGAAAGACTATACAAACCTGTCAATGAAGTTTCTGCAATATTCGTGGCCACCACACATTTTCTGACGCCATCAGGAGCCTTTTGAAAGATCTTTGCCTGTAAATCTGAAGGCAGCTGGGAGTAGATGGGGAGTACAGCTAGTGGAGGCGCTTCATCTACTTCACTCAGTCTCTCTGAGGAAACAAATAGAATATTTATGGGTAAACAGTTATAATGATGACGATGACAATGACGATGACGATGACCAAGACAATGACGATGACGATGACGATGTCATGACGATGATGATGACGATGACCAAGACAATGACGACGAGGATGACGATGACAATGACGATGACGGAAATAATGATGATGACGATGACAATGACCAAGACAATGACGACGAGGATGACGATGACAATGACGATGAAGAAGACAATGATGATGACGATGACCAAGACAATGACAATGACGATGATAATGATAATCATAGAATAAGGAGAATAGCAATAATATACACCAAATATATACAAATTAATGGGAATATAGAACAATAGCCAAACGACGAACAAGTTGCCAACAAACCTGTGATGAGTTCACATGTCACTTCAATATCCTCTTGCCCAGGCATGAAAATCAGAATGTCTCCTAAAATGATGTTTAAATGATTTTAAAACATTCTCTACATTCAATACTATGTAGTTGGTGTGGAAAATGTGTGGTTCCAAAAATATATCCATACCCCACCATGGAGGAAATCGAAAATTCCCCCAGGGGGTGGGGGTCAGAGCAAAATTTCAAAGTTCGTTTGGAAGAAAATTGGAAATTCCAAAAGGGGTGGGGGAGACAGGGTAGAAAAACGGTTTTTGGCCTTTCGCCATAAGGACAGCTTTACGTATTGAAGCTCAATATTTTGTAAACGCGTTCTTTTGGAGCCAAATAGCAAAATATAAAAATGCGACCAAAATTTATTGAATGCGTACTTGAGATATAAAGCCGTGTACTTTGGGAGAGGTGATATTTTGATCAGCAGAAAAACTGACGTTTTCGTGAATAATAATAAGTAGATTTACAGTCTAATTCGACAAAATTTCCTCACTAGTTTCGAGCAGCAGTGACACAAATGAAACTCTTAAACATTTGGAGTATTAAACTCAGTTAAATTAAAAAATCGTGAAAGTAGAGGGCTTGTCGTTTTTCTACACTGTCAGTGGGGACCTTTTTCAAATATCCTCTATTTATTACACTTTTAGGGTCGATATCCGTGTGATAAAGCCGTGAATAAAAGCCATATCAGTGGAGTGATATGATATCACTTCATGGTGAACTGAAAATTGTACATTTTGTCATTTTATCGACCTTTTAAATGCATAATAAACAAGTTATCGCATGTTAAGAGCTTGATATCTTTCTTATTCACTCGTTTTCCATACCATACCATCTCCTTTGCACTGGATGCACTTGAGAGAGATATAGCTTCATCTTTCATTTTTTCTTATTTTATATACTTTATTTTTATATCGATACACTTATTTCAATAAAGTTAGTCACCTGAAAAGCTACAAAGCTGAGACCGACAAGGATTATGGATAGATACATTTGACATGTTTCAACCACTTGATAACTGTCGATGGACTCGAGATCTTCTACCAGTTACAAGTTCACCTCCTCTGAGTATCCTCAACTGCTGCAGTTTGTGTCAAAAGCTTTACTTGTTGGATATAAAACATTTCCCCATGATTCCCAGCGATTACAGCTTTCTAGGTTTTTGGTGTCTGACTTTATTGAAATATGTATATCATCATCATCATAGTAGTATATTTATATATATATATATAATTAATAGATATATTTTATTCTTAATTATCTTACTGTAAAGCGCATCAAGGTTCTCAGGATGCGCTAAACAAATACTCTTTTATTATTATTATATCACTCACTAGCTCACAGATCCCCTCGTTCGCGATATCATATGGAAACTCGTGAATAAAAACGATATCAAGCTCTTAACATTTAATATTTCCAACATATTTGCACACTTTTATTCATAGGCGCTACAAGCTGGCTCTATTCTAGAGGTTTTGCGCCATCACGTGAAGCCAGCCATGTTAGATGACAGGAAACATAAGAAAGAATTCAATAGACTCTTTTCGAATTCCAAATTACCGCTGTGTTTCTTGATTACAGACTCATTTACTCAGGGTTAGCCTCGAGTTTGTGTAGAATATTCACGTGTTACAGTCAAGGTCCATCGAGTTTCAAAGTGTTTGTATTGTTGAAGTTGTGCATTCCTTACTTTACCGTTGGTATTTGTAAATATTTAGACACTGATATGAGGCTAGTCCTGTAGTAAATAAGTCTGTAATCAAGGAACACAGCGGTAGTTTGGAACTCGAAAAGGGTCTATCCATGGAAGCAAACGGATTTTATTGTTCTGCCATTTAACCACAGGCAGCCCAAGCTGTATGTGATAATATCTATGTACCTTTGGTTGGAGTCAAGTGAATCTGCAGAGCTTGTTTCACGGCACTTTCAACGTAGTCCTCCAACACAGTACGACTGAAAAATATTTCTACTGGAAATGTTCTCCCTGGAATCTAAAACAGAGAGGAAACTGGTTTGACTCACAAGCTCATATTCATATAAATTTAGAGCATGAGTGGGCACAGGTAGCCCAAGCTTGGTTTCTGTGGTGTCCTGTTATAAGGAAATGTATGGGGATTCTTCAAAAACTTCAATAAAATCATTGAAACGTGAAATGAAGCCTCGAAATTTTACCCGATCATTGAGAAATAGCACTTCTTTCGCTCTGTGTGGTTATTCTTTGAATCACGTTTCAATGATTTCATTGAATTTTTTGAAGAATCCCCATACATTTCCTTATAACATGACAACACAGAAACCAAGCTTGGGGTACCTGTGGAGTGGGAAGCGATATGGTAAATTTGTAGCCCTTCCATATCTTAGCTTTAATACGCAGCTGTAACTACGCGTTGTGGTTGGATGAAATACTGAAAGACAATGGGAAGCCATTTCAATGTTACGGCATGTCGTGCCGTGTATGTGCTGTAAGTCAGTACCGTATGTTTCCCACTCATACGATAACCATTCTTATGGGAAGCCATTTCAGTGTTACGGGATATCGTACCGTGTACGTGCTGTAAGTCAGTACCGTATGTTTCCCACTCATACAATAACCATTCTTATGGGAAGCCATTTCAGTGTTACGGGATATCGTACCGTGTACGTGCTGTAAGTCAGTACCATATGTTTCCCACTCATACGATAACCATTCTTATGGGAAGCCATTTCAGTGTTACGGGATATCGTACCGTGTACGTGCTGTAAGTCAGTACCGTATGTTTCCCACTCATACGATAACCATTCTTAAGGGAAGCTATTTCAATGTTACGGCATGGCGTACCGTGTACGTGCTGTAAGTCAGTACCGTATGTTTCTCACTCATACGATAACCATTCTTATGGGAAGCCATTTCAATGTTATGGCATGTCGTACCGTGTACGTGCTACAAGTCAGTACCATATGTTCCCCACTCATTAAAAAACGTTTCTATTCAAAACTAGTTCAATTATACCTTATATGTTGGTACGTTGCCAAAGAAGTCTGCAAACTTTTGTGCATCCATAGTAGCTGAGGTAACTATGAGTTTTAAATCACGTCTTCTGCTTATTACCTGTAAGGACGATTGATGGATGAATCATGATTATATTGGTGATGATGATGATGATTGTGATCATGATGATGATGGTGATCATGATGATGAATAATGATGATGACAATAATGATGATGACGATAATCATTATGATGATGATTATGATGAGGGAGATGATGATGGTGATGATGATGATGAATAATGATGATGACAATAATGATGATGATTATGATGGTGATGATGATTATGAATAATGATGATGATGACAATAATGATGATGATGATTATGATGGTGATGATGAATGCTGTTGATATATGATGATATGATGACAATATGATGATGATTAGATGGTGCTGATGAATATGATGTGATACTACTGATGCTGTGTGGTCTGTGGTGCTGCCTCCTGCTGCTGCTACTTGCTTGCTGCTGTCCTGCTGTTGCTCCTGCTGCTGCTGTGCTGCCCCTCTGCTGCTGCTGCTTCTGCTGGTGCTGCTGATCCTGCTGCTGCTGCTACCTCCTGCTGCTGCTGCTGGTCCTGCTGGTGCTGCCTCCTGCTGCTGCTGCCTCCTGCTGCTGCTGCTGCTGGTGCTGCTGCTGCTCCTGCTGCTCTGCCCCTCGCGCTGCTGCTCCTGCTGGTGTTGCTCTGCTGCTGCTGCTGCTGCTGCTCCTGTGCTGCTGCCCTCATGCTGCTGCTGCCCCTCCTGCTGCTGCTGCTTCTGCTGGTGCTGCTGCCTCCTGCGTGCTGCTCCTGCTGCTGCTGCTGGTGCTGCTGCTGGTCCGTGCTGCCTCTGCTTCTCTGCTTCTGGTGCTGCTGTGCTGCTCTGCTCTGCTCCTCCTGCGCTGCTGCTGGTGCTGCTGGTGCTGCTGTGGCCTGATGGTGCTGATCTGCTGCTGGTGCTGATGCTCTGCTGTGGTGCTGCTATCTGCTGCTGCTGCCTCCTGCTGTGCTGCTATAATGATGATGGTGATGTTGATAATAATTATGACAATGATGATGATGATTACATCTTTATTAAAGCAATCGAATTCAAAGTGGCCGCCATATCTGTGAAAAGGTCAACCATTACCTCTCTCAACAGCCCAAATAACACATCTGTGTTCAGTGATCTTTCATGGGCTTCGTCCATGATAATCACACTGTAGTGGTCCAAGTCTGATTCCCTGAGGGACTCCCTCAATAGAATACCATCCGTCATGTACTTTATTATTGTTTTCTGAAAAAACAGAAAAATTAGTAAATAGTTATTACTCAAAAGGAATCAAAAGGAAGAAACAAGAAAAATAATCAATTTAGCGTAAAGGTGGTGCAACAAGCACGCATCAAGATAGATCATTAATACTCTTTGATACGTAACTATACAGCTATTTCAAAAGAAGTTGGCGAAGGTTTTGTTGATGGATGTTGTACACCAAGCCCAAAATGTATATTGTTGATCATTTGTAAATGAAATCAGCACTCAGAAGAAAGCTTGTTTTGTGAAAATGCTGGGAGTCTGAGTCATACAATTAGAGATGTGAGCTGTTGCTGATTGCATTTGGAACACCCTATGTGCAATTTGGACTTGGTATGCAATACGCAGCAAAACAAAGACAATCAGCATCAATGTCATTATCATCATTATCATCATTATCATTACCATCATCATCATCATCACCATCATTATCATTACCATCATCATCATCATCACCATCATTACCATCATTATCATCACCATCATCACCATCATTATCATTACCATCATCATCATCATCACCATCATTATCATTACCATCATCATCACCACCATCATTATCATTACCATCATCATCATCATCATCACCATCATTACCATCATCATCATCATTACCATCATTATCATTACCATCATCATCATCATCATCACCATCCATCATCATCATCAATCATCATCATCACCGCCCTTATCACCATCATCATCATTACCATCATCATCATCACCATCATCATCACCATCATCATCATCATCACCATCATCACCATCATCATCACCATCATCATCACCATCATCATCACCATCATCATCATCATCACATCATCATCATCATCATCGCCATCATCATTACCATCATCATCACCATCATCATCATCATCATCGCCATCATCATTACCATCATCATCATTATCACCATCATCATCATCATTCAAACCTTCACCAATATCATTTTTCAAATAGCTGTATCAAATAATAAACGGTATCTTACCTCAGACGTAACATCTTCAAATCTAATGGCGTATCCCACTTCATCGCCCAACCGACAATTCATCTCTTCGCTGACTCTTTTAGCAACTGACATGGCAGCAACACGACGAGGCTGGGTACAACCTATCATACCGTAGTTAGTATAGCCATCCTCATGCATGTACTGTTGATAGAAAACAAACTGCTTCGTTAGGATAAATGAATGATTTGAATGATTTATTTAGTGCCCTTTCTATATGGATACAGAGGTGACCGTAATATAGAGGTGTCCGTAATATAGAAGTGTCTGTTTATATAGAGGTGTCTGTAATATAGAGGTGTCTGTAATATAGAGGTGTCCGTAATATAGAGATGTCCGTAATATAGAGGTGTCCGTAATATAGAGGTGTCCGTAATATAGAGGTGTCCGTAATATAGAGGTGTCCGTAATATAGAGGTGTCCGTAATATAGAGATGTCCGTAATATAGAGGTGTCCGTAATATAGAGGTGTCCGTAATATAGAAGTGGCTGTTTATATAGAGGTGTTCGCAATATAGAGGTGTTCGTAATATAGAAGTGTCTGTTTATATAGAGGTGTCTGTGATATAGAGGTGTCCGTAATAAAGAGGTGTCTGTAATATAGAGGTGTCTGTAATATAGAGGTGTCCGTAATATAGAGGTGTCTGTAATATAGAGGTGTCCGTAATATAGAGATGTCTGTAATATAGAGGTGTCTGTAATATAGAGGTGTCCGTAATATAGAGGTGTCTGTGATATAGAGGTGTCCATAATATAGATGTGTCCGTAATATAGATGTGTCCGTAATATAGAGGTGTCTGTAATATAGAGGTGTCCGTAATATAGAGATGTCTGTGATATAGAGGTGCCCGTAATATAGAGGTGTCCGTAATATAGAGATGTCCGTAATATAGATGTGTCCGTAATATAGAGGTGTCTGTAATATAGAGGTGTCTGTAATATAGAGGTGTCTGTAATATAGAGGTGTCCATAATATAGAGGTGTTGGTAAGGAGAGGTCTCCACTGTCATTAGTATATGTAATAGGACTCCATGCTGTCCAATTAAGAAATAATTGGACGAGGAAAATTCCAACTGACAAAATTGGATGAGGCCGTAGGCTGAGTCCAATTTGGCAGTCAGAGGAATTTTTCGAGTCTAATTATTTCTTGATTGGGGAGCATGAAATCCCATTACCTATTAATTATATAGCTGTGTAATTAATCCCATATCAACAAGACCTGTCCAATTAAGAAAATAATTGGACAGTTACCTATATGGGATTAATGAGAAGCTGTATAATTATATAATAAACTAGTTGGGACTGGGTGTAGATGATCCAAAGATGTAGAGTACTTACTTGTGTAAGCTGAGTAGTCTTGCCTGAGCCTGTCTCACCAACGATAATCACTATTTGATTATCCCTCACAATGTTTAGCAACTGCAAGAAGACAATAAAATGATGACAGTTAAGTGGAAACTGCAGCTAGAAACATTTTTAGATAAAAAATTTCATTTCGCCAGGGCACAGGTTCAAATCCCGTTCAAGACTCAGAATTTTTCACTAGGTAATTTGCACAAATCCAACTACGTAAGGGTGTTACTAACCTCTTGTCTGACGGCAAATATTGGTAGGAACTGCCGCTGCTGAGCAAAGCTTTTCTTTGTAGCAAAATCACTTGTCGCTTCACTTGAATTGCTTGACATGTGTTCTGCAAATTTCTGATTCTTTTTATAGTCATCGTCCTTGACATCCATTTCCTGTAGTTTTATTATTAATATTAATAATAATGATGATGATGATGATGATGATGATGATGATGATGATGATGATGATAATAATAATATATGAGTTAGTTTCTAAAAGGCAAGATGAGTATATTTCTTTAATTTCTTTCACAGTTCTATATGTTCTATACTCGAGGGGTTGGAAAGCTGTTCTAAATGTAGATGGTCTGGGAAAATGGTAATTCCTAAGGAAGATATGCAAGTTGTATGCTTCAGGTAATGGGCTCCTGCCATCTTACATTCATTACACCCATTTTCAAAATTACGCGACCAAGGTGGCTTCAGAAGTCTGGAGTTTTGTCTTCTGTCAATCAAAGTTAGCAAGGGCTGAGATAAAAAGAAATTCCCGCTCAATCAATCACAGACAATGAAATGAAAAAAGCACTTTAATGGCTTTCGAGTCGAGGGGAGTTCTTTGAGCTCAGCCCTTCTGGTAACTTTGATTGATGGAAGCCAAACAAATCCAGACGAATGCCGTAGAAACGTCTTAGGTTGCATTATTTTGAAAATGGGTGAAAAGACATCTGTTTTCCCACTATTTTCTCTTAAAAAGAGATAACTAGCTAAAGACTAGTCTAATGAAACAGTAATGATAAAAGGGTAAATTTTACACCGTGAAAAGATGAAAAAACTTACTGACATTTCAGACGCTAGTCCTTCGTCGGAGTAAAATTTTCTTTTAATTATGACATTGCATCGCATCGCATTCATGAAATAGCATCTTACCTCTCCTTTGTCTTCTTTGATTCCCATGATGTTACCAAGCTTCGTACCAGCAAGCTCCCAGTGCTTGTGTTGAGATTTCTTTTTCTCCTTCTCCTCTCGGAATCGACGGACTACTAGACAACCCTTCCTGGATATGATGGCCATGTCAGATGTGGCGTCCTATTAAATGATAAGCAAGTAAAAAGCAGAAGTTCATTCTATGTTGTCTTCCTCCTGAATTTTATCGATACTCTAGGCTGATCTAAGTCAGGGCATGGCTAACTCACAGATAGAACCCTGAAACAACCTCTGGGCTGATCTAAGTCAGGGCATGGCTAACTCACAGATAGAACCCTGAAACAACCTCTGGGCTGATCTAAGTCAGGGCACGGCTAACTCACAGATTGAACCCTGTAACAGCCTTTGGGCTGATCAATTTAGGGTTTTGAGAAGGGAGCAAAACTGGAGAAAAATCAAGGGAGCGACCTAATACACTCTACTCATGTGATGGTGAGTCCAGGAATCGAACCTGCAACCCCAGAGGTGAGAGGAAAAACGCACTACCGCTACACCACCCTTGCTTCCCATCATTGCAAAGTTGTCCGATGAAGTACCGAAAGCATACTTTTTTCATGCTTATGTCACTTCCTGCACGCTGTATCACTGAGGAGAGAAAACTTGGGGGGGAAAAATGAAAACTTTAGTTTTTCTTACCTTGACTGGGATAACAGGTTCTGGTTGCTTTGTGAAAACAATCCTTCCATCAAGAAAAGGTGGTACAATATTGTGAACCAACAAATGAACTTTTGCTTCATTTTCTTCCTCAAAGTCTTCATCCACTTCAAGCTTTTGTACAACACCACTCGTTAACATACGATTCGTCTCCCACATGTCATTGTCCTGTCGACAGAAGTACAATTTAAGATTCTTTTCGTATTCAAGCAGTGAGCACCAAAAACTATTTTCTTATAGACAGGCTGTTGTACAAGGCTAAAATCTTGTTATTCAGAAAGTTTAACTTGTTTGGAAGTGGAGATGACCAATAAAAGTGGAATCAAAGTGTTAACCCAAAGCAAAAATTTTATTCGAAAATGAGGTTTAGGCCTTCATTTGCTTATTTCCCATATATTTTCTATAAAAAAGCCTGACAAAGCAACATTCTAACACAAATGCAACAAAACATCTTCGTACAATTGAAAATACCACTTCAAACAGGCATTTTATCATAGTACATCAGTTTCTAACTGTTTAAAAATGGTTTTGAGTGTTAACCCAAAACGAAAATTGGGAACAAAACTCATATGAAAGTCTAGTTTTTGGTGCTCTTTGCCATTATTGCTCATTATTGAAAAACATTTCCTCCTAAAACAAAAATTTATGATGTAAAGGGGCAATTACACAGAGCAATTTTCTCTGCAACTTGTCTCTAGCATAATCTTAGACTTGGATATCAGGGAAAAGACGAAAAAACATTTTGGTATTACTTCACTTTAATTTGCAAACTTGCAGCAGTGATTATAGTCTCAGAATCACTGGTCACTCAACCAATCACAGCACAATAAAGTCTAATATTCAAGTCTAAAACTATACTACATTCAACAAAATATTCACCTTATTGTATTGTCTCTGCTGGGCTGAAATTCTCTTGACTGCCTTCTTAGCCAAGTTTTCTTCTTTTTTCTTGGTGTATTCCTCACTGACATCAGCAAATGGATTATGTGATTCATCGTATCCATTGTCCATGTCGTACCATGCACGATCCAACCTCTAGTTTAAAATGTTATAAAAATTTAATTGGTTAGATTAATTGACCTATAACATTGTGACGTCACAGCTTGTTTACATGGGCAAGAATGATAGGAATTTAGAAATTTTCTTTCATTCAGGATATTTAGTACAACATTTATCTATTAACCATTTTTTATTGTGATTTTATCCTCTTGCGACCATGATCCTTAGCATTAAAACAATAGATTAATTTGATGTGACGACATAGCGTTATAGGGCAATATTGTTTTATCAACTTTTTAAAGGGAGACTAGCATGAAAATCGTCCAAAATTTAATTTGGTTGAAACTTCAATGGAAAAATACAATAGCTGTTGTCACCTTCTGTTCTTCCTCCCATTCTTCTTGATCAAAGTCGTCGTCTTTACCATGTTCCTGTCTGTCTGGTGAGTTTTGGCCTTCATCTTTATTTCTTCTCCTAGCTTGAATCACAATAATGTGTGCACTTTTAGTAAGAAAGCAGTCCTGGTTATTAATATCATTGTCATCATCATCACTATCACATCATCATCACCATCATCACTATCACCATCATAATCACCATCATCATCATCGTCATCATCATCACCATCATCGTTATCACCATCATCATCACCATCATCATCATCATCACTATCGCCATCATTATCACCATCATCCTCATCGTCATCCTCATCAACATCATCATTATCACCATCATCATTATCACCATCATAATCACCATCATCCTTATCGTCATCATCATCACCATCATCATCATCACCATCATCATCATCACAATCACCATCACCATCATCACCATCATCATCATCACCATCATCATTATCACAATCACCATCACCATCATCACCATCACCATCTTAATCATAATCAAATCATAATCACCATCATTGTCATCATCATCATCACCATCATCCACTTATATCAGACTGCCTCACAAACCCTTACCTTTTCCTTTAGAAAACCTCGGTGTTGCTCCTGAGTGCCTCCTGTCATCTGCCCATGCATTATACTTGTGTGTTGGAGTAAAACGAGGTGTGTCATCAACAAGCCGAGTGTATCTAAAAATATATTAAACAATATATAACTACTACTGTATAATCATTTTATTCGCCTTAGCTTTCGATGATTACAGTCATCATCAGAGGCTATGTTCCAAGTATTATAGGATGCATGCATATTTAATTTAGCCTCTGATAATGACAGTGACCGTCAAAATTCATTTTTTATGACGAAAAAATATATAGCATTTAAGGGGGGGCACCCCAAAAATAATCAGATTTGGAAGGGGTCATACAATTTTTTAAGTACAATTCAGAAAATCCCACCAGCCCTCCTATGCCCATAAAAAATGAATGGTCCCTAATGTGACCAAGTGGATGTTGAACGGCAAGAATGAAACTCATTGCAGGTCTTTTCCAAGATAGGTCGCAGGAAAATAAGTGAAACTAAAACTAAAACTTGAACTAAACAAAAACACAACTAAACAGCACAAAATCTAGTCTCCCCAAGAGAAAGCGTTGCGTGACGACACTGAAAGTGGTTGTGGGGGAGACTACACAAAGTCTGGAGCAGAACTGATTTATTTTTCCAATTACAAATACTATTGCGTGATCACTTACATCATCATTCCAAATATGGCTAGTACAAACGTAACACAACAAACTCGAATAAATCTTCAACCAGTTTGTTTTCAACCAGTTTTCAACTTGGTTAAATGATTGTGCAGTAGTGTGTGGCCTCAGTTATCTACAAATCACACATCAACCCTACTGAATGACAACCTCATTCTCCTTTAACCTATTAAAGCCTAATATCTCACCCTTTATCTGTATCGTCTTTGATGGATCTTGTTGGTGAAGGCATTTCCCATTTGGACCTGGATGGTGACATGTCTTCGTCATCCCATGTACTTCTAGATGGTGTTCGTAAACCTCAAAGAAGTATAAATTGTACAAATGTGAATTAAGTGATTGAAAATTACTCATGTAATGTGGTTATCATTAAGCAGAGTATAGCTGCAGTGAAATGGCTTCCCATAACAATGGTTATTGTACATGTATAAGTGGGAAACATACAATACTGACTTACAGCACATACATCTATAAGTAAAATAATAAATAAATAAATAAATAAAAAATAAAAAATACACGGTACGACATGCCGTAAGATTGAAATGGCTTCCCACAAGAATGGTTATTGTATGAGTGGGAAACATATGGTACTGACTTACAGCACATACACGGTACGACATGCCGTAATAATGAAATGGCTTCCTATAAGAATGGAAATTGTATTACAATGAAACATACAGTACTGACTTACAGCACGTACAATGCTACAACATTGAAATGGCTTCATCCAATAAAAAATGCTTAGATAACATAAGATTGGGTAGAGCTCCAACACAATATTAAAAATCATGCACTCATGTGAAAACTGCTCTGCTCTATATCTGTTAGGCAACACCCAAAAAGAAAATACCTTTTGTCTTATGCTGTGGTGTGTAGTCATCCCTTTCTGTCGACCGTCTACTCCTTGATGGCGTATCTTCCCAGTCACTTCTCCTAGACCTTGGTTCTTTAAATCTCCTATCGCTCCTATCACCATACCTCCCTCTGTCATCACGTCTATCCCCACCCCTACCTCTATCTCTATCTCTATCCCTGTTCTTGTCACTTTTGTCCCTAGACTCAGCATAAACTCCCTGACCTCGTCTCTCTCTTTCTCTTTCTTGTCGTCTGAGTTGTTTCTCGCGTGCTTCGTTGCTCACTCCACCAGTATGCGATGGCGTATCCTCAATATGAGTTCTATAATGGCGCGACTTCTCCTTCTCTCGATCTCTAGATGAGAAAATTTTACCCTTGTCCTTATAATCTTCGTCATCACCATCTTCCCAATCTTCTGATTTACTCGCTAACTTTGATTTCTTTGCATCGTCTCTAAGTAACTCTTCTTTCTCTCTTCGCTTTTCTTTGGCCAGCTCTTGCAAGCCAAGTACGCTTCCTTTAGGCTTTTCAAACTTGTGTTTACTGGTAGGCTTTTTGATGATTAATCCTCCTACTGTTTCATTTGTTCCTTCGAGTCTGTCGCTAAATCCTCCTTCGAATGCAGAGGAAGACATCATAGACTCGTCCAAACAACGCAAAGATTTTTTGACTAAATTATTTTAAAAAATAAGACTATTTCCATAAAATGAGCCTGTTCAACAATCTTTAGCTATATTCCTATAGTCTATCATTCAAATTGGTTAAAATTCTCAAATTATTTGGTACAAAACAACGCAATTACGAAAATTTGACGACATTTTTGACAGAGTTTGTCAGCCATATTGGTTACCTTCAAAGCGCATGCGTACTTTGGTAATCCGCTGATGATTTTCAAAAAGCGTTCTGCAATCAATCGATAATATTTCGAGAAAATGCTTTAGCCGAGATTTCAAAAGATTTTGTAATCATAGTAAGTTGTTTTCGTTGGGTAGAAATCCCTAACTAGTAATCTTTTGTACGTACGCCAAAACGACAAATAAATATTCAGTGGAAACTAGTTTCCTCTTCAGTCCACTGTATTCGAGAATAATTCGGGTATTCGTAGTAGCTTCGGAGTAGGTTCGGTGCATGCTCAACTTTAGGAAAAGGACGGAAGGAACGTAACCGAATAAGAAAGTACAAATCTTTCACAATGGGTGAAATAGTAGAAGATGTTGGGAGCAAAAAAATCGATAGAAACTTCAAGCTTACCGTATACAGTAAACTGAACGAGCTACGACAGGAAGACATTTTCTGCGACGTGTCCTTGTCGGTCGAGGATCAAATATTTCCCGCTAACAAAATTGTATTAGCTGCAGCCAGTCCCTATTTCTTTGGCCTCTTCACGAATGATTTGCTTGAAAAGACGTCAAATGTTATCAAGATAGAAGCTCTTAGTGCTAGCATGATCCAACAGGTATTACACTACATGTATACCGGCGAGGTAATCATCGAGTTTTCCAACGCTAAAGAGATCATTATGGCAGCAGATTATTTGATGATGCAGAGTTTGAAAAGTTTGGCTAGCTCTGTTCTCCTAGAAAACCTGTCATCTCACAACTGTATTGATCTCTTTGGGTTTGGGGTCAAATATTCATGCATGGATCTCGTAACGCGGGCCTCTGACTGCATGCTTGAGAAGTTTGAGAATGCTTCGTTGTCTGAATACTTTAAAGAACTGGATTTTACAGGTCTGGAGAGTTTGATCAGTGAAGATGATCTCGAAGTTGAGAGAGAAGAACACGTTTTGAATAGAGTGCTAGATTGGGTAAAATATGATATATCAGGGCGTGAGGAGTACCTACCTCAACTTCTAAGATCTATAAGATTGTTCTCGATGTCAAAGGAATCATTGACAGAATATTTGGAAGAAGAAGATTTGATTAAGGAAAATGCTCTGTGCACTAATATCTTGAAGAAGAGTTTAGATATGCATCTTTTTCCAGATTTGGCTCTAAATTCATACCAACATCCAAGGAATTGTGTTAAGAAGAATATTATAAAGGTTGCGATAGTTGTCGGTGGGCACATTGCAAGAATGAAGTCAATTCCACGCCTGGTTGCTTATGCATTACCCAATGGTGATTGGTATGAAATAGATGCAGAAATGCAAGAGGGAAGGTCGCGCCATTGTGCTGCTGTTTGCAGAGGCTCGATATTTATCTTAGGGGGAATATCATCCATTGGCATGGAAATGATTGACATACAAGACAAAACATGGAACTCATCAATCATTAAAACCCAAGTATTTTCCTCAACAAAGCATTCAGCTATCGTATCATTTCAAGAAAAGCTTTTGCTTTTTGGTGGACAGAAATTAGAATCTAACGTTAGAGATGAATTTCTAGTTCTTAATGATGTTGGGCTATATGAGCCTCAAGAACACAAATGGAAGAAGTTGACACCCATGAGTTGTCCACGCACAGCCCACTGTGCTGTTTTAGTTGATTCATTCGTGTACGTCGTTGGTGGATGTTCAGCAGATGAAGTGTATCAATCTGGAGAAAAGTATGATATAGAGAATGACCAATGGGTACCAATTGCTGCTATGAATGAGAGAAGGTGTTATGCCGCTGGAGCAAATCTTAGAGGGAAAGTCTTTATTGCTGGAGGGTATCATGCAGATGAATGGGTGGCGTACAACAGTTGCGAACTCTACGACCCTGAAACTGATCACTGGGATATTATAACAAGCATGCCAATACCAAGAGCAGCTTGTGGTGTCGCTCAGGTGGATGATGACATATTCCTATTTGGCGGCGAATGTGATGGTACACCTAATGGCAAGCTTGACAGTGTTGTACTTTACAATAAGATAGAAGACAGTTGGAAGGAGGTAACAAAGATGCCAGTATCAAGATCATGTCTCCAAGTCTGTCTTCTCAATCTACCTAAAACTGCTCTTGTTCCCCTGCAATAAAATTGTTCTGTAGCATTGCAAAGGTACTTATTAGTAATGGAATTGACACTTGCTCAATAGACCCCTTGCAGCTCATCCCAATGCAGCTCAATTAGGAGGACATAACAATAGGTTTCCAATTCTCACGAGATTGAAATTCTTTTGTGTTGTCCTCCAAATTAAGCTGCTTTGACGTCACATGCAAGGGGTCTATTCGGAGGACATAACAATAGGTTTCCAATTCTCACGAGATTGAAATTCTTTTGTTTTGTCCTCCAAATTGAGATACTTTGACGTCATCTTTATTTTTTTATTTTAATTAAGAAAATATGGGATGTCGAGGGGACAAACATTGGAAAATTCATAGACTGTTCTGCTGTCAGGGTGTCTTTTTATATAATTTTTATGCTTTTCAATGAGAAGCACATCTAAAAAGCAATCCAATTTGATGGTAGTTGGAACAATATGCGAAACACCAAGACTTCAAATTGTTTTAAAATTGAATGCCACTCTTTATGTTTCCTGTTTGCCCCTCGGCATCCCATAATTTAAGACGACTGCTGTATCAGTTAAAAGGTGTGTATTGTACAATGACATTTTAAAATTATGTTTCCCTCACGACAGGTCAAAGACCCAAATATGTTAAAGTCATCGGTGGTGGAGCTGTTTTAAAAGTATAGTAGGTTGGATGAGGTTTGACAAATACCCAAAACGTGGAGCCCTGGATTCAGAGATCTTTCATAAGTCGAACTGCTGAAAAGTAAGGGGAGTTATTGATTTAAAACATTAGATTTTATTGTGTTAGGGGTAAATTTTTACAAGAGTGATGGCCTTGAAATGGAATATCGCAGAATGTTTTTCTGAGAAAAATATCCTTGAAGAAACACGAAATTCTTAAATTATCAAAATAGTTTTGTTGTCAAGTTGTTTAATTGTTTCATCAGTGAATCAATCTCTGGTTGGTATAGTAATGACAATAGCTTACGTCACAGCAACTAGCACTACAGTATATGACCATCACAAACATTTTATGTTCATTTTTTTATTTCTTTAACAATTAAATTTTTCTATTTTTCCATTTCTCCCTTCCTTCCTTTTTTTCTTTTCCCTTTTTCCCATTTTTTAAAGTAAACTACCCTTTAATAGCATTTTTTGATTGATGCTTAATAATAGTTATATAACATTATTACTAACAGTGCTTTCCAATCACACGCAAAGTTGCACTATTCTCACTGAATAAATTATCACCAAGCAGTATAAATCAAGTCAACACAAATGGCTCATAGCATAACATCATTTGGAGCTTCGGAAAAGAGTTTTGCCCCACCCACCCACCCCTAAGTCTGGTGGCGGTGGTGTTCTCGTTTTCCCTATTCTCGTTGTTTGCCCCATCTTCGTCGTGGATCTCGCCCCATAACTTAATCATACTGCGACGTGATAATGGCTTCAGTGAGAATATATTACAATTTTCTGTCTCAACAAAATAAGATTTTCGTGGACGTCATTCAAAGTGTTTCCATGACAATATTGAAAAAAACAAAGTTTTCAAGAGCATGTGCCTATGGAATGTCCTGAAAATGCCTTGATTGACGTCCACCAAAACTGAAATTGGGAAGCCCTGTAAAGCCTTTTTCATTGTAGAGTTAATTAGACAAAGCATGTTCTATTTCACCCAGAGCAAAGATGTTCCAGACTCATTCTCAGCTCAAGGGAGAACGAGCCAAGCTGCTTTAGCATGTAGGAGAAAAGACAAAATGCAACAGCCTTATAAACTGAATTGAAATATTGACACCCATTTGGATAATTATTGTTCTGCACAGACTGGCCTCTCATGCATGTGAAAATACTTTTGTTTCCACATCACTAGTCAGTCGCTAGTCAGGCCAGAACAATAGTCATTCAAATTGGTTGCCATATTTCGATTTGGCATATAAGGCATTCATTTTTTGTAACACTGATCAAGAAAAAGATAATATAAGATCTTAGTAGATGCTTCCATTTTCTAGATATTTCTTAATTTTTTTAAAATAAAAAGAGTTCAATTAGACTAGATTATTAACTAGAATATTCTTAACTTTTTATAATAAAAAGAATTTAATTTTCTACATTCTTGGCACAGTCTTTTTTACTATAACACTACTATGTAGTTGCGAACAAGTATAACAGTCCTTTAGCAAAATGGACAATTTCACTACCGCCAAGTTTGGATTCTCCATAAACTCTGTCGACAAATGATATTGGTACCTGCAATGAAGTAATAATATCCACAAATCATTGAAAGGTAAAGAGTCCTTAAATGGACCCATTTCATTTTCCCATTTCAGACCACGTGCCATTCTCTTGAGAATATGATCCTTCGTTTGAGTTGTAACCATATTCGTGCTCTTCTCATTTGCAACCAATAAGGGTGCTTTAACTTATTAGCGCATTGGGAGGTTGGCAAAAATTGTAAGGGGTAACGTTATTTTAAGAAAGTGGTTAGGGGGGTTATCACATATTAGAGAGTTTTAGATTGACAATTTTTTCTCCCCACAAACGGCAAATGTGACCACGTTTTCAAAGTTTTCGTGTATTTTACTTTACCTTTTACAAACCTTCTCACCAAGCGCAAATACTCTTTTGTTTTTCTACTACTTGGACTTTTTTGCGATTCGTTTTCAGTAATTTAAAAGAATTTTTTACTGGTCAGCTGACGTTTCACATTTGCCGTGAATGTAAATCTAAAACTCTCTATCGAGGAAGGTTGAGAACTATTGATTTCATTGTGAACTATAATTTTAAAAGTAGCTGATGATAGGACAGGCTGTAATTGGCCTTTTCTGAGTTCGATTCAGTACAAACAACAAACAACACCATATAAGGTGTGATGTTTGTACCGAAGCTAGATCACAATGCACCATGTTCACTATCTCAAAAAATGTCTATGCCCTTGTTGTTGGATTGTCAAGGTGGGAACCCCGTGCTGACAACCTATTACTTCCAGCCAATCAGAATGCACAGTGGCGTGCGTTGCTAATGCGCCGCCTCTCACCAATGCGGCCCGAGTTCAAGTCCTGCTGATCTTAATGTCGTATGTGAGTAGAGTCGTTTGTTGGTTCTCTCCTGTGCATCGAGGGTTTTTCTCCCTCCTCAAACATCAATTTCTAAATTCTAATTCGATCTCTGGGCTTTCACTTAGTTTGGAGTCTAGCTCTGTTGTGATTGTCCCACACTGTGATACAACAGCGAAAAGCTTTGTAGATTTTTTTTATTTAGATAACAGTCATTTCACAATTAATGTTTTTGTTCATACCTCTCCAATAGTATATCCTAACTGTCTTCCTCGTACAATCATTTCCATCTGGAAGACATAACCTTTAGAAACACAAGCGTCTACTAACTTCTGCAGCACTTCTTTTTTGTATAACCTACAATAATTTATGAGAGTTTTAATAGAGGTTTTACACCATCATGTGCCGGCACCCAAAATAGAGCTTGGGCTGCCTGTGGTAAGATGGCAGAACAATAAAATCCCTTTGCTCTTGAGAATGGAATTCTCTCTTATGTAAAATGATTGTATTGTTCCTGTCATCTAACATAGCTGCCGTCACGTGATGGTGCAAAACCTTCATAGTCCAGGGGCGGCGGAAGCTAAAAATCTTTGGGGGGGGGGGGGGCACTGCAAAAATCTTTAGGGGGCACTGAAAATTATATTTAATGCTATGTGATAATGACAATGTTTCGTTTGATTGCAGACATATGTGCCGTAAAACAATGACTAACTAAGAACCAATATTTTTGGGGGGGGGCCAGGCCCCCCCAAAAAATTTGGTAAGGGGGGGGGCAAGTCCTTGGGAGTAATGTTTTTATATTTCAGACCACATGTCATTCTCTTGAGAATAAATTTTGTATGTTTGAGTTGTATCCATATTCATGTGTCTTCTCATGCACAACCATTAAACAAAGAAATGATACTCTAGGGAATGACATGTAGCCTGAAATGGAAAATCATTACCCCTAGGTGAAGAGGTCTATTGCAGCTCACGTCATCGCAATAAGTAATAATTTTATAATCAAGCTTTAAGATTTTGCAGTATGCCATCACCAATTGAAACTGATCATACCAGTCTATTACAGGTACAATAACATTTACCTGAAGCTTCCAGTTAAGTCTGAGGCTCCTGGTCGTAGAAGGACTTGGGTGAGATAGTTAGCTCCACGACTGTTGAAACAAATAAAAACAAGATCATTTGTAATGAATAAAGTGCACGAGGTCTTGTAAGGTTGCCCAGGTTGAACATCTTGCTAAGATCAGGCAAGGTCATGGCAACAAGTTCAACCTGGGTGGGTTCTATATTCTAATAGGATTATACGAACCAATTTTATTATTTTTACTTAAAGTTACAATAATAACCCATGTAAACTAAGATCAACTGTGATCGGCTGTGAAGATTATCTGCTGAAAGTAAACTCGTAAGTTTGTTTGTCTGAATTTCGCCTTTGTCTTTGTTTTTATGACGTCATGGCTGCACTGCGCTATTGTTTCTGGCTGACAGCACATGGTGGTCAGTGTTTGACCACCATTTGAAGCAGATAATGACATTCAAAAACTTTTATCAACTGAATGAAACCCAGCAATCCATAGTGCCGACTCCCCTTAGTTACTGTTGCTATGTCCCACAACCTCAACAATTTAGCTAGAATTTAAAACTCTGATCGTGGAAAATGGATTATAAATTGCATCAATTGTTTCATGTCCTTTAAAAATTAAAAAAAATTGCCTTTGTGGTAGACTTTAAAACAGATACTGTGTAGTTGTTTGTGGGACAAGATTTTAATTTCACTTATCAAACTTATTAATAATTTGTGAGGAAAACACGACAAAAATCATGACCGTGAAGATTTTTGTAAATCAGATACAGAATCGTGTTCATTTGCATAAACTTTAAGATGGATTTTCTTGGGCAGATTCACTTTTATCTTGAAAATTTTAGTGAAACACAAAGGAACTAACCTAGACGTTTGACAAGCAATCTACAGTATTCGTGTTTGTGTTGTATCCAGTATACAAACTCTCAGCTACGTATTAAGTACTAGAAAAGTACTGCTGTTTCTTTAATACTCATTCATATAGCATACCTTATTAGTTTTCTCTTTAAGTCCCATCCAAATACACCTCCGTCACCACTGTATCTTGTACCAGATACAATATCGTAATCTTTTTCTGCTTGTTTCCTAAAAATGCATTCAAGAAAAGTGGCATGCAGCAAAACCTTCAGCCAATCTTCCTTAAAATAGCTGTACATCTGACTGACTAGAGCGAAGTCACTAAACCCGTGCAATAGATATTAGACTAATACACATTAGGAGACCCTAATTCCATTGTTTTCTTTTGTGTCTATTTGACTAGAGTGAAGTCATTATACCTGTGCAGTAGATATTAGACTAATACACATTAGTAGACCCTAATGCCATTGTTTTCTTTTGTGTCTATTTGACTATTACATGTTGACTAGTATGTTTTATTTCACGGGTTAAATGCCTTCACTCTATTGTTGTATATAATTAGCAAAAGTAAAACAAAGAAAACTTTGTATACGACATTTGTATGTTAAATTGGTATCATTGACCTCTACTTCCAGACTCCCTTGCACACTTTTTTTTGTTCAGTTAATTAGCACCAATTGTCTTACTATTCTCATGAGGGAAAACAAATTTAAATAAGAAAAAAATTTGCAAGCATCTTGGTAGTGTTATTCGAATGACGCCATCATGCAAACGTCTTATTACGTTGACTATTCTTTCACAGACAAAAGAAAATCACTTCATATTCCCCCAGTAATACAAACGTCTATAAATTTGTCAATTTTCAACTTGTGTTCCACGGCTTAGTGCCTTATTCCTTGCTATTGTATTCCGTTACAAGCTTTATTTAACTGGAAGTGAATTACCAAGTAGATTTACCTGATAAATTCTGGTATAAACTTGGGCTGTGAATAAGAAATTTGAGAAAATATATCAGCAATCATACAAAGACCTTTCCAGAATTTACTTACTTTCAGAGAAGGCACAACAATAGAATCTTTTCACCCTTGGGAAAGGGAATTCTTTCACATGTTAATCAGATAAGACCAGATTCAATTGTTCCTGCCTCCTGTCATGCCTGCCATCACGTGATGGTACAAAGCCTCTACTTCCAAAAATACCAACATACACCTCCCTCGTCTTAGGTTCTACCTTCTGCATTAACCTATCATTTCATAATCTTAATAGGGCATAGGAGTCATCCTGTTCTTCCACTTGGATTTGTTATTGGCTTGGTATGAACAAGATAAAAACTAATAGACAATGAATATCTTCTTAACTCAGATGAATGATAGTTTAAGAACATTTAATTACTTGATTTTTTTGACTAATTACATTTTTAAATCATCATTTTTTTATCTGCCTTTGCATAATCAAGAGTCCATAACGATATTATGACCTCTTATATCAAACTACTGATTTTTTTCCCCTGTACGTTTATTTTGTTTTATGAAATTTCTAGTTGTTCAACTATGAAAACTACTGTACTATATATGATTCTTTCCATCTTAAATATTTGTAAATATTACTCATTTTCATTTTAAGGGTGTAAGAGCTTGTTTAACCTCTGAGGTTGTTCTCTTGTACCCCCCACAATATTTATAACTTATTCAATTTATGTATGTATATATTTTTTTGTGGAAATAAAAACTTTTGTAACTGTTGTTGTAAGGGCATTTCGAGTGGAATATCTGGCCCAGCCTTAACCTTCTTCCATCATCTTTTAATCAATATTGTGTGGGAAGAGTATGGAAGAAAGAGAAATTAAAAAGTTAGAACAGTAATAGCTTACGTGATGTGACAAGTCAGCATCCATTATGATGATAAAATCCCCTGTTGCATGCTTCATCCCATGGATGTATGCCGTGCCTAGATTTAACAAAATGAAAAATGAGAAAAAAGGATAGTAGAAGGAAAGGGAAAGAAAAGCTAATGGTAGGAAAGGGGAGAGAAGAAAATGAAATTAAACAAAGTCAAAAATCACACTAATATTGTTTATCATTCATTATAAAATAACAGTTCTAAATCCCACGTTCTGATTGGTTGGGAGCACGTGCTTTATGAGAGCACACAGCACGCTCGCGTAGTTTCAACATCCTTGCAATTTGTATTTTATAAAAGAAATAAAAAACTTGCTTTCTGTGCTGTGTGGAGTAATAAAGCACTCAAGAAAATTAATGTTGAGAAGCACTTCGCTATGCGTTGTGCTTCTCCTAACACTTCTCTTGTGTTCTGTTAACCCTGCGTGCTTTATAACTGCACACAGTACGCACGCATTTTATATTTCTTCATTATTATATATCATGCAGGACATTAAAGTAGGAAAACAATATGAACACCTTGAGCTAAATAAATTGAATCTTACCTAAACCTAGCTTTCTTTCTCTTGGTCTTAAAACCTGCAGATTGGATAATTCAGAAGATTTAATTTTGATAATGCAATTTTAGAACATGATATGCTTGCTAATAATGTGATTAAATTGACACTTAGAAGTGTAGGATCCTGGGGGGGTGGGTACTCCCCTATATTCGCTATACTGGGACGTGCCGCCAAACAGGGTATGGTTTTCAGCGTTTCTACTCTGGAACAGAGTATATAAAATCGTGCTCGCTCTGGAACAGGGTATATGAAATCACACTCTCTCTTCTCTGGAACAGGGTTTTCAGGGATCTTGCTCTGGAACAGGGTATGAATTTCAGGAATTTTTACTCTGGAACAGGGTCAGGGTTCAGAGGGCTCAGCGGCACATCCCTACCCTAAACGGGCAAGAGTCCCCCCCCCCCCCCCCCCCCAATGTAGGAATAATCAGGGGACTTTCATTTCCACCACATAAACATTTCTCCAATGTATGACTCACAATTTTATCACTGCCGTAAATATTCTCAAGCTGCTTGGCTGCCTCAAGGGTTCCATCAGGACTTCCATCGTCAATGACTATAATCTCAAAATCATGTCCACTATAAAAAATAAAAACACCAGCTTACATATTGAATCAAATTTTGCAATGTTTTCTTCAAATTGTCTGGTTCGTTCGTTGTTTCACAAGCAAGAAAGCTACGTTATTATCTTTACAAAACAAGATAAATTCAATTTCTTTTTGGATATGTCTTCTTTTCAGCTTCGATTATTTCTTTTCCCTGTCTTGTCCACGTAAACAACAAAGACAAATATGCACAAAGTCCAACTTTGAAGTTTGAAAACTAGGCTCAAATCTCGTTAGAACTATAAGAAATAAGAAATAAAAGGTTCCAAAGGGAAGTTAAAAGTTATTATTTACCTTTCTGTGAAAGCTTTAACAATTAACCAAACGATAAGCGGTAGATTTTCTCTCTCATTGTAAGTGGGAAGAAGCACAGAATACTTGTTGGGCGCCATCTTGGATCGATTTGACGTGGCACCGCACCACAGGGATCCCACTACCCCAACCAAGGAACTTCCTTCAGTCGCTGAAAGACTGAAACAGCCTCTGGGCTAAGTCAAGGCATGACTTACTCATAGATAGAACCCTGAAACAACCTCTGGGCTGATGTAAGTCAGTACATGGCTAACTCACAGATCAATTTGGAATTTAGCATTAGATTTTGCTGAGAGAAATGCCGAAAAAACTCCCAAATCAAGGAAAACCCAACCAAGTCTACCCAAGTGATGACGGGTCCAGGAATTGAAAAGGGGCTTGAGCCCCTTATGCCCAAAGAAGGCAAGCCCTCTTCTCTCAGGTCATTTAAGACCCAAGTATTTTCCTTCCGTTTGGAATATTATATCTTTGTTCAACAAGCCCAACTGAGGACATAACAATAGTTTTCCAATTCTCAGGAGATTGAAATTCTTTTGTTTTGTCCTCCAAATTGAGCTGCTTTGACGTCACATGCAAGAGGTCTATTTGGAGGACATAACAATAGGTTTCCAATTCTCAGGAGATTGAAATTCTTTTGTTTTGTCCTCCAAATTGAGCTGCTTTGACACATACAAGGGGTCTTTACAAATGGAAATCAAACAAAGAACAATATTTTCAAGAGATCAGTGACACATGGTCTAAAAGTATTCACCATTTTCCATACAATCAGTTCACTGGTCAAACACAAAGAGCTCAAGCGAGGCACCAAGGTACTTTCAAAGGATTATTCAAATTTGAACCTTGCAACCTGGACTGAATGCTTTGTGTTTGACCAGCGAACCAGTGTATGGAAAATGATGAATGCCAACATTAAAAGAAATATAGTATTTTTTGCATGCTCTGTTCAGTAATACAGAACTTGGAGTACCAAAAGCACTCTTTAAAATAAGAAATGAGAAGCACTCACTAGGTTTAGAAATAAGATGCTTTGTAGTTTTCAATGCTGTCCTTTTAAAGGATATATCTTTGCTAAGGTGTGAGAACATCTGCACTGTGCTCTGTTCCCCAATGCAGTACGGTTCTCAACCAATCAGAGCATGCATGATATGCATAAGTTATTCATCTAGTTCAGAAAAGTTGTTGATCAGAGATCTGAAATCTTGCAATTTTGCAACAAACCGATTAACAGCTTACAACCCATAATAGACCTTATTCTTCTTGGTGTAATGTTTTCCCATTTCACACCATGTCATTCCCTAGGGTATCATTTTTTTGTTTAACGGTTGTGCACGAGAAGACACCTGAATGTGGATACAACTCAAACAAAGAATCTTATTCTCAAGAGAATGACACATGGTCTGAAATGGGGAAACATTGCACCAAAAAAATTTAGGTGTATTCATTTTGGTTTTAATTTTCAGATCTCCAACCAACAATTTTTTGAAATAGGTGTAAAAATATTGAGTAGGTAATGTAATAATTATTGACAATTGACTTCAGATGTAACAAATATTTTATTAGGATTCCAAAGAAGGTCACATTTAAGCACTGGCTTCTTTCTTCAACTTCTTCACTTCCGATCTAAGGATGCGGTTTTTCTGTGAGCAAATAAACAAAAAACAATTATTTTCCAATTGCTTATGGTAGTAATTCATGCTGTCCTATTTTGTCGTAAATGTGCTGTTCAGAAAAAATTCTTCAATAGACCAGTTTCGAATTCCAAATTACAGCTGTGTTCCTTGATTACAGACTCATTTGCACAGGGTTAGCGTCGTATCAGTGTCTAATTATTCACAAATACCAACGGTAAAGTAAAGAATGCACAACTTCAACAATACAAACACTTTGAAACTCGACGGACCTTGACTGGGACACGTGCATATTCTGCACAAACTCAAGGCTAACCCTGTGCAAATGAGTCAGTAATCAAGAAACACAGCGGTAATTTGGAATTCGAAACAGGTCTATTGCTTAAGGTAATTCAAGCTGTCGTATTTTGTTGTGAATGTACTGTTCAGAAAATGCGATAGGAATCATGTTGTTCATAACCCAGTGCAATTCATCATGACAGTAACCTTTCATTTTGTTCTTTTAAATTAAATTAAAATACCAACAGTAAAATAAAAAATGCACAGCTTGAGCAATGCAAAGACTTTGAAAATCCACAGACCTCCAATGAAATGGATGACTAATTCCATACAAAATCAAGACTAACCCTGAGTAATTGACTGTTTTCTCAAGGTTGTGTGTGCATCCAAATTTAAGGAAGTTGACGGGCCGCGATACCAGAACACGAGTATTATAATGCATTGCTATGAAATTTTTAAGAATTTATAAAATCGATTATTCTCCTCTTTAAATATAAAACTGGCTTCTCAATTTTACTGAATTTGCGTTTTTCAGTTTTGTGGCCTGTCAACCTCGAAAAAATGGTCTATATAAGATCTGAAACTCAAGAGTTAATACAAAGCAATTCTACTTAAGCCAATTAGGAGCAAGCAAAGAATCCTACACCTGGTTACATCACATATTAATGTAGATATTATCAAGAACGATTTGATTTTTGAGGGGGAGGAAAACCGGAGAACACGGAGAAAAACCCTTGAAGCACAGGAGAGAACCAACAAACAACTCTGCTCACATACGACATTGAGATCGGCAGGACTCCAACTCAGGCCACATTGGTGAGAGGCAGTGCATTAGCAGCGCACGCCACCGGTGCTTTCCACAAAATGAGAGATTGATTGGCTGAGATTAAAATGATTGTGGTTCTGCTCTCTCCTGACTGGGTACAGTTCTCACTTTTAGTTGTCAAGATTGATTAACTTTATAAGAGTAATACTAGTTGGTGTGTGTCTGCATTCCAAGTCACAAAAACCCACAATATCATTTGAGTTACGGCCATTTTCAATCACACCTGCAGCTCTAGCAATTGTTTCTGTTGCAATGAAGAAGCTTTTGGTGGACATCAATCAAGGCGTTTCCATGACACTTTATAGGCACATGCTGTTATAGTTTTGTGTTTTCCAACAATGTTATGGAAACGCCTTGTGATTGACCTCCACCAAGATCTTCTTCATTGTGTCAGAAATAATCGCTAGAGGGCGCGTGTGATTGAGAATGGCTGTAAGGTGGAACCAAACTAATTTAGATCAAATATTGGAAAACAATTTTCTGGCTCGCTTCACAAAACTAGTGTGTCAATTTAACTGGATTTTTCATATAATGTGCTTGGATTATCTAAATTCTAATAGTGTATTTTATTTTAAGATTTTTTAAGTATTTAGCCTATGATTACTGAAAATCGAATAGTTCCATTTTTTAGTTTTTGGCTTTTTCTCCTCATCCTCAGGTACAATTACATGAAAAATAATTTGATATGGTTTTGCGAGCATTAGAAACATGAAACAGGCCAGAAAACAAACCTTTTGCTTGGCAAGCTTGAGCTTGAAGCGGTCAAAGTCAGTGAGAGTTGTCCTCTTCTTGCGCATCGTTAACTTCTTACTCCAGGCAGTGTTTTCCCACTTACCCTGGATGTCCTCTTTTTCAAATGCCTTTTTCACTGGACCACTTCTAGCTGACCTGCTGACCTTGATCTTGAAGTCAGTGAGGGAGAGGTATTTGAAGTTGATAGCTTGACGACATACACTGGTGCAAGGACCATCAACCAAAGCCTTTAAAAACAACATAAAATTAATATTAATATTATAAATATATGCTTTGTATGCTATGTGGAGTTGTAGCCCTTGAGAATTCACCTTTTCAGCGCTAGCCGTCACGTGGTATAAGTTGTGTTGGATTGTGTTACGGTCGCCAAGAAGTTCGGACATTGCTCTTGGATTTCCGTACAAATGTACTGACTTTAAATGAACTATTTACTTGGTTTGTTTAGTTAGTTCTCTAAATACAAGTAAAATATCATTTTTCTAACTTGATTGAAGCTTTTCTTGTTGCTGTTAAGAGAGCTAACTAAAGAAATCTATCTAAATTTTCTCTTTAAACTCAGTGAATTTGTATGGGAATCCAAGAACGATGTCCGAACTTTTTGGTGACTGTAACCTAATCCAACAAAGTGTTTACGACGTGACGGCTATCGCCGAAAAGTTGAATTGGCAGAACACTTGAGAAGTGTTGAGAAGCAATCTTATGTTTCATGTTTCTACGTATCTGTTTTTCCAAATCCTGTGTCTCTTATAATTGCACACATTATTTGCATACATTTTCTATTTTTGACATTAAAAACCAACCAGAACCAACATAATAAAGTCAACTTTGCATGCTAAGAGATTCCAGAATTTAAACTTTTCAAAATGAGGGATATATAAGTAGTTTTGCATGAGGAAAATTAGAACCTTCTAGTCTTGCGTTGTTCAGAATATGCAATTGGAATCATCCTTATCATAACCCAGTGCAATTCATCATGACAGCAATTATGAAGGCTATCTGTGAATTCTCATTGTTACGGCATGTCAGGTTATATAAGCGCTATAAGTCAGTACCGTATGTTTCTCACTCCTATGATAACCATTCTTATAGGAAGTCATTTCAATGTTACAGCATGTCATACCATATACGTGCTATAAATCAGTACCATATGTTTCTCACTCCTATGATAACCATTCTTATAGGAAGTCATTTCAATGTTACAGCATGTCATACCATATACGTGCTATAAATCAGTACCATATGTTTCTCACTCCTATGATAACCATTCTTATGGGAAGCCATTTCAATGTTACAGCATGTCATACCGTGTACGTGCTGTAAGTCAGTACCATAAGTTTCTCACTCATACTATGACCATTTGTATGAAGAGTCATTTCAATGTTACAGCATGTCGGACTGTGTATGTGCTACGAGTCAGTACCATATGTTTTTCACTCATACGATTACCATTCCTATGGGAAGCCATGCAAGTGTTACTTCACGTCACACCCTGTACGTGCTGTAAAGCAATGCTGTATGTTTCACAATCACATGACAACTATTATTCTTATGTGAAGCCATTTCCGTGTTACAGCAAGTTGTACTGCGTACGCACTGTAAGTCAGTACTGTATGTTTCCAACTCACAAAATAACTATTCTTATAAGAAGCCATTTCAATGTACATGCTGTAGGTATTATGTTTCCCGCCCATAAGATAACAACTCCATTGCTTTCCACTTATTTGAAACCAATAACTACAAAAAAAATTTTTTTAGTGCGTTTCCATCCAATTGAAAAATATATCGTGAAGTAAATAAAAAAGCAGTAAACATTATCTTTAAAATCAGATATTAATTATGATTCCTATAGTTTTAATAAAATTATCTTCACTTAATAATGATTTTGATTTTGAACATGAAAAATTCTGAATTTAATAAAATTTGTTTAAATTTAGAGTAAAAATGAGTACTAATATTTCAAATAAACTTTGGAACATAGCAAGACAGAGATTCTTAGAGCTTTGGAAAATAAAAATAGGTTTTTAAATATCGTTTGGCGGTAATTTTTTAGGAAAAAACGTACGAAAAACGTAAGAGAAGACGTATGTATAGCGAAGAATCTTCAATAAAACGGTACAAATTTCTTCACCATAAGCACTAACTGATACATTTAAACACATAATATTATTAGACAGTCAATTAAAGTTCAAACTACACCAAAGAAGGTTCATTTAAGTGCCAAAAATATATAAAAAAGAAGACTTAATTCATGAAAATTCGTAAAAATTTACGAACCCTGTTCTGGTCGACGACATCAACGATGACACAAAGTTTGCCTTCATCGGCTCCACAATTGATCAAGGCGACTCGGCCGACCTCTACAAAACGATTGTACACCTAAAGAACAAGTGTGCAAAATATTATTAGGATCGGAGGATTTTTTGGGGGAGAAATAAAGGCCTAAAGTCAAGTATTCTGTCTACACGTGGACCCACCATTTTGGATTGAAGGAAAGAGGAAGGTAAAGGAAGGTCCCGGATCAATGAGCCCGCTATGGATTCTGGGTAGTATACTCTCCACAGGAAGCCCAATTTCGCATACTTCGCGCTTTTGAAGGAAAATCTTCTTAAAGTCATTTAAATTTTGCTATTTCATTAAAGAGATCGTCCATAATTTGTTTTCAAACACAGATTCATTGCAGTAATACATGGACTGTCAGCGTAGCGGCAGCCAAACCTCGCCTTCACATTGCTTTCAAATTCTTTCGGTCCAACTTTCATTTCGACCACGTTGAGCTGTTCCACTGCTGTACTTGCGCCCGGGGGGGGGGGGGGGGGGGGACACTCCCCTATATTTGCTATACGGGTATGTGCCGCCCTATAGGGTATGGTTTTTCGGCTTTTGGGTCTGGGATAGGGTATCATTTTAGTCTGGGATAGGGTTAATGATTTTGTCGTTTTTGTCTGGCGAATAAGCTGCGCTTTCTGCCGACCAAAAACAATAAAAATGTTAGTAAATATTGATTGCAATCGATTGTAAAACCGTATTTTCCGTCTTTTAGTCTGGGATAGGGTGTATAATTCTTAGTTTTAGTCTGGGGTAAGGTATGTAAAATCAAAATTTTAGGTCTGGGATAGGGTCAGGGTTTTGAGGTCCTGGCGGCACACCCCTACCCAAGTTGGGGTGGTAGTACCCCCACCCCCCCGGGTACTTTCGATGGTGGATTACCGATAAAACTTTTTATTATTATATGAAACGACTTTTTTACGTACTGTAACAACAAAAATTAAAATATTTCTGATACTTTAAATATTTTAAAGGGTTTAAAAACTCTGAGTTTAACGATTATTTCATTACATGTCGAGCTTTCAACCAAATGCACATGTCAATCGACCACCCCAACCCCCCCCCCCCCCCCAACTGAGTGGACAGAGGGGGGCGGGAAGGGGGGTTGGAGATTTAACTTTAGCACTTTCCCCGGTTTGCCGGGAAAAGATTTGCCGATTAAAATTATTGAAGTTGTTGCTGTTACATGTTGTTAATCTGTGTTCGAGTAGGCGTTAAATCCCCTTATACTAATGCATTCACGCTGTTTTGAAAATGCGCGTTAAACCCTGGTTCTCGCCGCGTTGATTCCTCGCCCTGTCCAGGGGGTTGGGGAACAGAGGTTTCCATTAACTAGTCATAATGGGTCATCTTTAGCCTGAAGCGTTACTAGAAAACAAGGAAATAATACTCAAGGGAATTAAATGAAATGGAGAAACATTATCAAGAACTAGACCGGTCTAGTGGAAATATTCCATTTACAATTTAAATATCCAATCTCTTTCTTTCTACATAGTTATTTATTTATAAAAAATTACACATATATATCCTAATTTATTATCAAGTATTATGCATAAATTGAGATATCTTTGCCTTTTAACAAATACTAATTTAATATACACTTATTTCAATAAAGTTAGTCACCTGAAAAGCTATGAAGCTGAGGCCGACAAGGATTAGGGGTAGATACATTTTACACGTTCAACCGCCTGATAACTGTGGACTTGCGAATCTCTTACCGGTTACAGTCTCACCTCTTCTGAGCATCATCGAGCTGCAGTTTGTATTAAAAAAGCTTCGTATATATGTGCTTTTGTGATATGAAAAGTTTCCCATGATGCTCAGTGATCTCACCTTTCTAGGTTTTTGGTGACTAACTTTATTGAAATAAGTGTATACAACAATTTTTGGAATAATTTAACGATCAAACGTGTAATTTGTAATTTTTTATGTATATTCACGTCATATGATAGCTTTTCCTCTAATGATTTATTGTGATTTATAGTGCTACTCTGACGAAAATCGCTCAAACTCAGCTGAAACTGTGTCATACACTCAACATCAAACATTGCTACATATATTTCTTTGTATATAAATCCTTAATTTATTTTATTCTTATTAAGCCCAAAGGGTGGCTAATGTGCTTATTTCACATTACTTGTGACTATAATTTATATTTTGGGGTGTTTGGGTATTTCTTTCTCCCTTTACTACTGATATTTTGATGATAAACTACAAAGAAATGTATGGAGCGATATTCGATGTTGAGTGTATGACGTCACAGACTCCAAAAAATAATCGTAAAAATATCATAGTTTCGTCCTGAATATCGAGAAAACACTTCATACAGTGGTTATTGAAGAAATAAAAAACTTGCTTGCTGTACTGTGTGCTGTCATAAAGCACGCGGGGATTGGCAGAACACGAGAGAAGTGTTAGAAGAAGCACGACGCGTTGCTGAGTGCTTCTAGACACTTCTCTCGTGTTCTGCCAACCCCCAAGTGCTTTATGACTGCACACAGTACAGCAAGCAAGTTTTTTATCTCTTTTATAAAATACAAATTACAATAATAGATAGGAATGACGCAACGGAAAGTGAGCGCGCGTGCAATGTGCTCTCATAAAGCACGCGCTCCAAACCAATCATAACGCGACATTCATAACATTTATTTTATAATGGACCTTTAAAAAGGATTCTTAGGAAGTTTCAGCTGAATCCAAGTTTGAGCGATTTTCGTCAGAGTAGCACTTTAACATAATGTAATGTTTTTGATTTGTAAACATGAGCCTGCCCAGATTAGCTGTGCTATTTGCGGGCTCTTGTTTTCTACTACATATTGTATTAAATTTTATGAAATAAACTGTAAACTATAAACAAGGATGTGTTCAGGAGGGAAGGGACATAAGAAGTCTAGTATCCCATTCACACCAAGGCTTAAACATGTTTTAAAGTGGTTTAACTAAACACGTTTGAAAATCTATCTACGAACACTGCACAATATTTGGTGAAATAATTTATGTAAGCTATTCTTTGTCTTGCTCTGACAATATTTCAGAAAGTTTCATTATATTGTAGGTTTCTAGTTTCTCAAATTTTTTCCTAATGAAAACACAGTTTAACTAAACACGTTTAGGTGTGAATGGGGTATAGGATTTTTTGTTCCTCTTGTCATTGGTAGAAAAGGCTTGGCGGAATCGACTGGGGGCCGGTTTGGGAACTTATCGTGGCACGGGAACTGGGCAACGATTCTAGTGGGGTAGATAATAAATATTTTCAGTAACATATGAACAGAAAAATACAGCAAATAATAATATAATAAGAATAATAATATTCATTCATAAAGCGCAAATACAAATTTGTTCTAAGCGCTAGTAAAAAGGATTATTACAAACAACAAAAACAACAACAACAAAAAGTTATTTACAAAAAAAAAAAAGCTAATTTGAAGAGATAAGATCTTGCAGCTGTGAATCTCTACTGGACGCAGTAAGCAGAACAGGTTTGCAGATGAACGTTTTTTCAAATAAAAACTTGCCCCTATGGCTGGGATTAGTGGTTGGCGAGTACTTTTGTAAATACTTTCATGCGAAAGCAGGGACGTAGCCAGGAATTTGACTGAGGGAACCTGTTTTTAGAACATCGTTAAGTCTTAAGTATTTAACACGTGAATTTATTACTCTACTCTTCGCTACTCTGCTCTGCTGTACTCCATTCTGCTTTTATACTACTCTGCTCTGCTAGATACTGCAAGTAGATACCGCATAGCAGAACATAGCAGGCTGCGCAGAGTAAAGTAGTGAAGTAGTGTAACTCATAGCAGAGAAGGGCAGAGCAGAGCAGAGTGTATGGGTGAAGGATGGGTGAATGAGTGTATGGGTGGGGGATGGGTGAATGAGTGTATGGTAAAGAGATGGGTGAATGAGTGTATTGGTGAGAATTGGTAAAATTAGTGTATGGATGAAGGATGGGCGAATGAGTGTATGGCTGAGGGATGGGTGAATGATTGTATGGGTGTGGGATGGGTGAATGAATGTATGAGTGGGGGATGGGTGAATGAGTGTATGGGTGAAGGATGGGTGAATGAATGTATGAGTGAGGGATGGGTGTATGAATGTATGAGTGAGGGATGGGTGAATGAGTGTATGGGTGAGGGATGGGTGAATGAGTGCATGGGTGAGGGATGGGTGAATGAGTGTATGGGTGAGGGATGGGTGTATTAGTGTATGGGTGAGGGATGGGTGAATGAGTGTATGGGTGAGGGATGCGTGTATTAGTGTATGGGTGAGGGATGGGTGTATGAGTGTATGAGTGTATGGGTGAGGGATGGGTGTATTAGTGTATGGGTGAGGGATGGGTGTATTAGTGTATGGGTGAGGGATGGGTGAATGAGTGTATGGGTGAGGGATGCGTGTATTAGTGTATGGGTGAGGGATGGGTGTATGAGTGTATGAGTGTATGGGTGAGGGATGGGTGTATTAGTGTATGGGTGAGGGATGGGTGAATGAGTGTATGGGTGAGGGATGCGTGTATTAGTGTATGGGTGAGGGATGGGTGTATGAGTGTATGAGTGTATGGGTGAGGGATGGGTGTATTAGTGTATGGGTCAGTGATAATAAGATAAAATAATGATTTAGTCATACTCTTAGAATACGATTTTAATGTCTATTTACTGTTGATATATAAAAATAAAATTGTGTGTCTAAAGTATATAAAAAAGGATTAAAATGCTAGCTTAAAATGTTTCTCATAAATAAACAAAGAATTCTTATCTATAGGGATATTTATTTTTTGAGATAAAGGGAGAGACATGCAAGGCATTTCAAATTTCCTGATAAAAATGACCATCTTAATGTCTGCAGTTGACACAAAAAATATATAACTACATCAATAGGCTGTTTATATGGGATCATTTTACTACCAAAATGCTTGGCGATGTTTTTTTCTTATTCAAAATTGTATTTCCTCATGAGAATAAAAAATAAAAAATTATATAAAATATAAATTTAAGGTATACATGTGGTTGTCGCAGTCTGAACAGGATAAGAAGCCATATCATCACATAAAGCTAAATTTAAATGTAAAAAACACTTTTTGTCATTATTAACAAGTTAGGCAAAGTTAGGAAGAGAAAAGTGCGATAATCCCCACTTCCTGGCACCATCTTGAAAGGTAACCGTGGCTGTGCATTGAAGCTAGGACTGCAGTAGCCTTGCAATGATAGAGACGTGAATAATTCACCTTTTCGGCGCTAGTCGTCACGGGATATAAATTGTTTTGGATCGTGTTACGGTCGCCAAAAAATTCGGACTTTGTTCTCGAATTTCCATACAAATGTACTCACTCTAAATGAACTATTTACTTGGTTAATGTTTAGTTAGTTCTCTAAATACAAGTAATTAAACATTTTTCTAGCTTGATTGAAGCTTTTCTTACTGCTGTTAAGAGAGCTAACTAAAGAAATCTATCTACATTTTTTCTTTAAAGTCAGTGAATTTGTATGGAAATCCGAGAACGATGTCCGAACTTTTTGATGACCGTAACACAATCCAAGCTAGCGCCGAAAAGGTGGATTGACCCTTCTCAAAAGTATCCTGGATGCGAGACTAACGTGTAATTACAAAAGAAATGACACTTTTTCTCGCTGGCATTTGTGGCAATTCTTTCGTATTTCTGTGTTAACCTCGCATTCAAGACAATTTTAAAAACGGTGTCTGTCTAAGGTGTTAAAAGGATCTCTATAATTGGAAGATCACTGCTGTTCTCGCTTTGATGCACAGGAATGGTAGCCTTTCATGATGGCGAAGGAACAGTGAAGTTTTCTATTGATGGGCTGCAAGCAATCATAAGAGAGTCAAAAGACAAAAACATGGCGGCCATTGTGGTGCCGTTAACAATGGATGCTAATGAGAAATCTTGCGTTAAATGGCGCCAACATGGCCGCGATGACGTCACGTGCAATCAAAGAATTAGGAGATTCTCATCGAGGGTTAAGTCCATCTTCTATTGCTCTGTACATCTTATTACTATATAAGGGTCAATCAGCAGATGCAGCATTTCCCCATTACAGACCACATACTATACCCTTGAGTATCATTCCTTTGTTTATGGTAATACTTCAGGAAGCACATCAATATACATGGGGCTTAAACAATGAATGTCATTGTCAGGAGAATGGTAGATGGTCTGAAATGGAGAAATATTACACTCAAGACAAAACAGGCCTTACTCGGCACCATGCCTATTCCACCAATAATGAAAACCTTTGGGTAGTTGGGCACCCTGTGGTTTCTACGTGACCCTTGATTGCGAGTCTACGCAGAGGAATCTATTTTTGCGACCAACATGGCCGCCGCATGAGAAAAATCAATAAGCATTATATTCAATGAAAAGAGGTTTTGCACCAGTACGTGACGGCAGCCATGTTAGATGGCAGGAACAATACAACCGTTATACTTAAAGGCCGGTTTAGACGGTACGATTTTCGCCTACAACTATCGTATACAACACGCTCGCGTCTGTCGTAGGCGAGTCGTAGGCTTGATTTACACGCTACGACTCGAGTTGTAGGATGGCGCGAGCTTGATGTATACGATAGTTGTAGGCGGAAATCGTACCGTCTAAACCGGCTTTAAGAAAGAATTCAATTCCCAAGAGCAAAGGGATTTTATTGTTCTGCCATCTAACCACAGGCAGCCCAAGCAGTATTATTGGCGTGGGCACGTGATAGTGCAAGATCTCTTTAAAGCTAATGTCTTTCTTACTACCATCAAAATATTATGTACGAACCAGTTTAACTGTGTCATTTAAAAACCCTACCATAACGGGGACCACCTAGACAGCAAGAACCAATCAAATTTCAGAATAAAAACAATATCTTCCAACTTTGGGAAGTGGAGCCAATCAGAAAGCAGCAGAAAACTATAGCCTTTCAACAATAGCCTTTCTTATTCCCACGAGAAAATGACGATGGCTATATTTGCTTACGAGTAACATCAGGGTCAAATTACCATTCTGGTGCTGTCTATGTTTCTGATTGGCTTCACTACCCAAAGTTGGAATGCATTGTTTCCATTCTACGTTTTAATTGGTTCTCTTGTCTAACTGGTCTAGGTGGCCCTGGTTATAGTAGTTGCACTGTAAATTCCCTAAAATTTATAGACAAAGTTGTAATTGGGTGGATCGCTAGGAATAGGTGGGGGGCTCTCTGGTATTTGTATATTTTCCAGATCTAGGAGCCGAAGTTTGATCTCCATATTGAGCAGCGTTTCCAAATCTTCTTTTGATTCTTTGGATGGCATCTTAGGACAACAGAAGAAAAGAAGTCAATGATGAAGACGAAAATTATAGAGCATAATGGCATAGATTTGTGATGCTGTGAAAAAAGTGTTTCTGTGAATACACCAGTTTCGCATTCAAAGCATACCGCTGTTTTTGAAGACTACAGACTCATTTGCACAGGCTTAGCCTGGTTTATAAGTCAGCTATTCACATATACCATTAAAAGTCCATAAGGTATTAAAACACTGGTATTGTTTGACTTGCAAATTTTTTACATTACAGTTGATTTTTGCAAATGGTTTGCTCTTAAACCAGGCTCAACCTGAGCAGATAAGTCTTTAGTCGAAATGGTCGAATACTACGGTGATTTTGTACTTTATAATTGGTTTATCCCCGGTGGGGGGTACTCCGCCAGAATTTGGGTATGGGTGTTCCGCTGAGATTCTGAAAGGGGTACCCTGTTTATGATGAAAAAACCTCAAATTTGTAGACCCTGTTTTTGACAAAAGATATAATTTTATTGTATTGAGTTCCTGTTTCAATTATCATGTCATCTCGTGTATCGTTTTTTTTTTTACGACCATAATAACCAGTTTCGGTCAATACGAAAGTAGAAACCCTGGATATGACAGGAAACTCAGGAAGAGCTTGGAACTTGAGTAATTGCATACCCTGTTTATGACAAGAAGCTCCAAAAACCATACCCTGTTCAGCGGATCACCCCCGTATAGTACATATATGGGAGTACCCCCCTCCCTTGTTTATCAAGCATCTTTAATTCTGTACCGTTGCCGTGTCGTGTTATTGACGTTTCACTTAACGAAGTCACGTGTGAAAACTGTGAGCATTGTTAAGGCCGGTTTAGACAGTACGATTTTTCGCCTACAACTATCGTATACAACACGCTCGCGTCTGTCGTAGGCGAGTTGTAGGCTTGATTTACAGGCTACGACTCGCATACCCCGAGTTGTAGGATGGCGCGAGCGTGTTGTATACGATAGTTGTACACGAAAATCGTACCGTCTAAACCGGCCTTTAGGTGATAGCCTAACATGTACAAACCTCTTTATTCAGCAGCGCTGATAATCCATCGACCCAGATATCAAACTGAAAACAATGATTTGAAAAACTGAATCCCTAAACCTAAATTTTATCAATAACATGAAACTCGCAGATCAAACCCTGAAACAGTCAGAGTATGGGTAACTTACAGATCGAACCCTGAGACAAACTCTGGTCTGATCTAAGTCGTGTGTTTGTTTTACTTACCACTTTTTGGTTGGTTGCGATAAAGTTTAAGCTCTCGTCTCCGGCTTCACGTTCAAAGGTAAGTGAGAAAAGTAGATATGCCTAGAAAAGAACAATAATAGTTTGATACCGATTAGAAACGTTTTTGAAACCAGACGAAGCCATTTCAATGTTACGGCATGTCGTACTGTGTACGTGCTGTGAGTCAGTACCGTATGTTTCCCACCCCGTTCGATATCCATTCTTATGGGAAGCCATTTCAATGTTACAGCATGTCGTACCGTGTTTGTGCTGTAAGTCAGTACTGTAGTTTCCCACTCCGTTCGATATCCATTCTTATGGGAAGCCATTTCAATGTTACAGCATGTCGTACCGTGTTTGTGCTGTAAATCAGTAACGTGTGTTTCCCACTCATACGATAACCATTCTTATGGAAAGCGATTTCAATTTTACGGCATGTCGAACCGTGTATGGGAAGCCATTTCAATGTTACGGCATGTTGTACCGTGTACGTGCTGTAAGTCAGTACCGTACGTTTTCAACTTTCACGAAAACCGCTCTAATTTCACGTAGATTCAAACGTAACATACCTTAACTTTCTTCTCTCGTGCATGAGGACAATCTTTACCGACTACTAATTGCTTGATCCCTGAAATGGGCACTGGAAAAAAGAATGACAAATAGCAGAACATTAGTTTGAGGACTTCCTTTTGTATTTTTCATAACGGAGATTATTCTATCTGGCTTCTTCTTCTTCTAAGCTCTAAAAATACCTGACATACCAAAGATTTCTGTTCATCGACCCGTAATCAGGAAATGCTGTCGCCACCCGTGTTCGATTCCCGAAATCGGTGTCGAATGCGAGTAGATTTGCATCGAGGGTTAATCTCCAGGTTCTCTGGTTTTCCTCCCTCCTCAAAAATCAACAGCTGATTTCCAATTCACCAGTTTCGCATTCGATGTATACTGCTGCTTTTGAAGACCACAAACTCATTTGCACAGGATTAGCCTGGTTTATAAGTCAGCTATTCAAAGATACCATTAAAAGTCCGTGGGATTTCAAAACATTGGTATTGTTCAAGCTGCACATTCTTTACATTACGGCTGACTTTATCATGGAGGGCCACGGGTTTGTTAGCTATTAACTACTACCCTAGTAAAACGAGGACTAGCTATTCTTTTAATATTTTTCTATATGTGTAAGAGAATATATATGAACTATATTTGTACTGCGGTTGCAATGTATCCGAAATTGAGCTGATCCTCACAGTGTAGGAAGCAACTTATGCAGCTGCAAATTGAAAGACTCAGAAAACGGGATTTGAACCCGTGCCCTGGCGATTCTAGTATATAGTAAATATATAGTCTATATATATTCTCTAGTGACTTACATTTGTTAGGTAGTGCTTCCAGTGAAGGGGTTTGTCCTTCTTCACAGTCACCATAATGAAGAAACTTCAAGTTGGGAGACAAACGGCAGTACCAGAACTTATCTGAAACGAATATGATCCAAACCAATAACCAATCAGCACGTAGGGTTTAGGTTTTATGATTGTCCAATATTTTGTCTCTGACTTAGGGGCGAGGTCAAAACAGTGGTTCAAAATAGGGCCCCGATTTTATGAATTAAGGTGGTGGGCACCGGTATCATCATCGTCATCGTCATCATCGTCATCATCATCATCATTACCGACTTACTTCTTTTTGCTTGTCTATCAAACACCCTGCCCTCAATAAGTTGGTCCAATCTCTAGAAACAAGCAAAGAAAAAACAGTCATTAGACAATCCTGTTGGAACTGTTAATTCTAGACACTGAGATGGTGATGGGACAACAGGTTAAGAGTTTTTGATGAATAGTATAGACCAAATTCAAAACTCACACCGATGTGAGGCTTAAGTTGTGAACAAAGGGATCTGGCGTGATTCAAAAGTCACGAATCACGCCAGATTCCTTTGTTCACAACTTAAGCCTCGCATCGGTTCGAGTTTTGAATTTGGTCTATTTGTAACCTAAGTTACTTTTGCCTTTTTCTGCACACCATTCTTCAACATCAAAACTTAGACAATCAAACATTCTGCCCCTATACTCTCCAATAGAGGCACTGCAACATAGCGTGATGGCAGCCATGACCGGAGGCACAACAATAGTGTTCTCCCCTGGGAAACTGGATTCATTCTCATATAAATCACATTAGACCAGATTCAATTGTTCCTGCCTCCTGTCATGGCTACCATCACGTGATGGTGCAAAGCCTCCATTTTAACATTTTTCCAAATCACCCTCTCAACCTTACATGGCGACAAAACTTTCCTACCTGTCGACGGACGATTTTCTTTAACTCGGGAAGGATTTGTTCCTTCAGTTCACTAGGAACAAAGAACAAGAAGAAAAAAAGCAATGAAAACCGAACAGAGGACTGCAAGCAAGAGAAGCATGGGTGATGTAGGAGTGAGGGGAAAAAGCGCTCGCCTCTCACCAATGCAATCCGGGTTCGATTCTCGGGCTCGGTGTCGTATGTGAGTAGAGTTGTTTGTTGCTTCTCTTCTGTGCTTCGAGGGTTTTTCTCCAGGTTGTCTGGTTTTCTTCCCCCTCCTTCCCAAATCAACTCCTAAATTCCTATACACCAGTTTCGCATTCGCGGATGAATACCGCTGTTTTTGAAGACTACAGACTCATTTGCACAGGCTTAGCCTCGTTCATAAGTCAGCTATTCACAGATACCATTCAAAGTCTGTAGGATTTCAAAACATTGGTATTGTTCAAGCTGCACATTCTTTACATTACAGTTGACTTTTGCAAATGATTTGCTCTTAAGCGAGTTTAAGCCCATGCAGATGAGTCTTCAGTCATAAAACACAGCGGTATTTACAGAATGACATAAGGAACTATTCGATCATGGAACAAGGGCCACGGCTTTGTTAGCCACTGGTGCTGCCCTCGTAAAGCAAGAACGATTTAATGGTAGACTTACACCACAGGTCGAGCCTTTAGTTCCATGATATTTCTCTCGTGGAATTCCTGTTGCATCAGCTTGAGAATCTGAGTAAACCCGAGATTGAAAACGTAGTTCTGAAGAAAGAAAGAAAGAAAAAAGGATTAAACCGAACTACATCGTTCAGCTCTTCTGTATGCAGTACAAATCAGATATAAATTTAAAAGCATGTGAAATTACAACAGACTTTTATTTATCGCAAGCGAAACATCCAAGCGAAAGCTCTCTGCAGTTTCCGTTCAGAACGCCATGTTTGGTAACACACTTACGGAGACTTGTCTATGGTATCATATGTCGTTTGTATGTAGAAATATTGCAAAGAGGGTGGCAACGTCAATTATGACATCGTATTTCTATATATTGACGACATAGGATACCAAATAGGGCCAAATTATATAGGAAAACAAAGGTTCGTGCGAAAACAACTATTAATGGTAAAGCACTTTTGATCGATTTGTTTTACCAGTTAGAGTTATGGTGGACGATTTTATCGATCTTCATAGCAACGGTAACTAAGGGGAGTGGGAACCATGAATGTAACAAGTTTGTGCGTATTTTGTTTGTTTACCTTGAAAGCTTCCATAGTTGGTTGTCTTTCTCCAAGTGATCGAACTATTTGTTCTCTTACCACAGCCATCACCTAGGAAATAAGCCATAACGATATATTGTGATTATACGAACTTTTACTTTTACTATAAAAGGGCATTTATTTTTAAGGAGGGAGGGGGAGGGTGGGCCGGAGGAAACCCTTAAAATAATAATAGGGACCTTAAGCTGCCGGACGGCAACGACGACGCCGATGGCAAGCAATACAATAGCACTAATTGCGCTATTCAATAGACTCTTGTTCGAATGTACGAAACAAGTTGTGCATCATTGCCGTCTTATGCTGAAAGTAAGACGTGAAATGTCCTATTTTTACGTACTAAAGAGAACAGCTACGCCAAAAGCTTGACTTTGCTGATTTTCGTTTTAAAAGCGCTCCCAAAAGAAGTCATTTTAATCTAAAACGGGGATGCTTATAGAGTAAAATACTAGGTAAACACGAAATTGAATTGAACTTAAGGTCACAATATGATTGGTTCATGATACTAGTTTATAAAAGTAGTCGGGGTTGGAGTATCCGCACAACAACAACAAGAACGACCTTTTCTTACCCTGTTGAAGTCATTTGCCGTTGCTCTCATCTCTTTCCATGTCTTGTTGACAAGTTGGATGCAAATGCAGAAAAACTCTTCGAAGCCATGGTCAGTTGTAAAGAAAATGGGGTAGTATTCTTCGCTGGAGTCAGCAGCTGCAAAAATAAAGTCAACAATAAAAATTTTAAAAGATTTGTTCTCGTTTCTGGCTCTTGAGGGGAGAGAGAAGTGCCCTGTCAATGTGCACTATGGGAAACGTGCGGTACCGACTTACAGCACGTAAAGGGTGCGCTCTGATTGGCTGAGCTACTATTGGTCTATTAGTGATAGACCAATAGTTGCGAAAAGAAGCTGTTTTGAAAACTTAAACAACGCAAAAATAAATTATTTCAACCTAATTTTATCATTGTTTGTATGCATCTATTTGACCAATAGACCTTAATCGTAGTGTGACAATGTTTTCCCAATTCAGCGTGACAAACTTCCAGAGAATTCATTTTCTTTTGTTTTTACTCTCGAAAAATTCATGAGTATCCCAAAGGATACGAAAGGAATAACGATGATATCCCGACGAGTTGCAAAACGATAGCTCTTCATTCCCCCCAGAGGTTTGTCACGTTGAATTTGGAAAACATTGTTACACCACGAATACGGTCTATTAGTAGGTTTATACTAAAATAATAGATCTTTTTCCCTTATGGTCTGTGAGTCAATATAGATAGACCATTCAGGCCGCCTGTCTAATAGACCCCTTGCATGTGACGTCAAAGCAGCTTAATTTGGAGGACAACACAAACGAATTCCAATCTCCTGAGAATTGGAAACCTATTGTTATGTCCTCCAAATAGACCCCTTTGCATGTGACGTCAAAGCAGCTCAATTTGGAGGACAAAACAAAAGAACTTCAATCTCAAGAAACCTATTGTTATGTTCTCCAAATTAAGCTGCATTCCAACGTGCTACAAGGGGTCTAATCGTTAATTAGTATAACTTACGCGGTTCTCCGTTGATCTTGAGAACTTCACACAGCATTTTGGTCAAAGCGATACTTGATCGCGCAAAAGGACATTCGTAATCATCACCACGTGACAAATTCTCAAGGACCACCTGAAAAAGGGAAAATAAATTTATCAGATAGACATGGACCTTAGCGACGTGCAAGAGAGCATAAATAAGAGAGGGAAACTTTTTAACATCGCGCGCTCCATGTAAATTTTCGGTTGGGCTATTTTTAGAAACCGGATGCGGTTTAAATTTCGCCTTACCCTACTCCCTTGCGTCAACTAGCGCGCTCTCGCGCCCTTTCCGTTTGTCATTTTGAGCTAGTTTTTAGTGAATTTAGAGGGCGAGCGCAATTTTAAATAGTTTCCATCTCTTATTTATGCTCCTTTGCGATGGGTAATTAATTATCGTCTAAAAGGAAGGGGTAGGGAGGGGAGGGCTTGGCTGATTTTTGTCAGTTGCAAAATCATAAAGAATTAATGATCTGGTCGTTCTGCTCCAAGTCTGTATGCAAATTAGTCAAAACGTCTTCATGCTTTTGACCGTTTTCTCAAGGTTGCGTGTGCATCCAAATTTAAGGAACTTGACGGGCCACGATACCAAAACACGAGTATTATCATGCATTGCTATGAAATAGAGCCTGCGTTTTTTTCGGCCTGCAGCGAAGAACGAGGGCTCTGGCATAATCCATTTTTGGCGCATGCGCAGTTTTCCGGAAGTGAAACATAATCAATGAGAATCATGATTTCAAACCTGCTTTCAAACAAAGTTCTGTATTTACTTCCGTTCAAAATAAGAATTAGAAATAGGGGACATATCTTTTTTTATTTTTGGCAAGTCTTTTAACGTATACGCTCTTATACCGAAAGTCCAAGAAATCCTGGTATCAAAAAATGGATTATGCCAGAGCACTCGTGCTTCGCCGCAGGCTAGAAGAAACGCAGGCTCTGGGTACGAGATTGTGTCAATAGCGTACCTTTATATATTGATCTTGATGTTTCCTCGCGAAGAACAGCATGGCGTGAATGGGTAGAAGTCCAGGGGGAACCTCGGAAAAATCTTGAACAGGATTATTATATTCCTACACAGAAGAAACAAAACACAGAAAAGAAACAGAGATTAGAGATACGATAGAGAAACGATAGGAAACTTGTTGTATGTTACGTGTTGTGATTGGATGGCAACATGAAACAGGGGTTAAAAAACCGGCCGGCCATCGCACAATGTCCAGTCAGAACTCGGACTTTGGTTCGGGTGAAATCTTTGCCTTGCCGGTCATTTTGACCAGAAATGTTTACCCAGCCGGAAATGAAGTATGTCTAAGCTAAAACTAATTTGGGCCTGTAATCGTGACCCGCGACTAAAAGACCGTTATTTCAAGCCCTGTGAAACGAATCGGAAGCCAATTGAGTGTTACGGCATGTCGTACTGTGTACGTGCTGTATGTCAGTACCGTGCGCTTCCCTCCGCATACGATAATCATTCTTATAAGAAGCCATTTCAATGTTACCGCATGTCGTACTGTGTACGTGCTGTCACCTCGGTGCGGTAAGTCAGTATCGTACGTTTCCCTCTCATACGATATACATTTTAAAGGGAAGCCATTTTAATGTTACCGCATGTCGTATCATGTATGTGCTGTATGTCAGTACCGTATGTTTCCCACTCATACGATAACCATTCTTATGGGAAGCCATTTCAATGTTACGGCATGTCGTACCGTGTATGTGCTGTAAGTCAGTACCGTACGTTTCCCTCTCATACTATGAACGTTCTTATGGGAAGCCATTTCAATGTTACAGCATGTCGTACCGTGTACTTGCTGTAAGTCAGTACCGTATGTTTCCCACTCATACGATAACCATTCTTATGGAAAGCCATTTCAATGTTGCGGCATGTCGTACCGTGTACGTGCTGTAAGTCAGTACCGTACATTTCCAACTCATGCGATAGCCATTCTTATGGGAAACTATTTCAATATTACGGCATGTCGTACCGTGTACGTACTATAAGTCAATACCGTACGTATAGAAAAGTTTTGTCCCCGAGACAACTTCTTTCCACAATTGGGCCTAAGTCGGTGCCGTAGTTTCATGCGATAAATAATACTTACAGTAAATCCAAGTCTTTTGAAATCTTTGCCAGGATGACCAGCCTGTGATAAGGGTCTTCCACAACTAGAAACAATATCTGATTCAAAGGCTGTTTTACGCAGAATGTCCAGACTTTCTAATAAACTCTGAAATAAAATACACAATCCAACGAAATCAGAGTTGATTTTGCATACAATGTTATGGTTGTTAAAGTGAATCCATTTAGCAAATCAAGCTCCCTTTACTATGGTCTGTACTTTTACTGAACATGGAATGGCGTCAGCATATGATCCAAACTCAAGTGGAACAACGAGCGCAGCGCAGCATGGACGGATACAGGATTTCAAAAAGGGGAGTGGATAATTTTCAAAAAGTTCTTTTGAGCCTTCTTTTTCCAGTACAAAAGAAAAAATGATTAAGTTATAAAATGAAGTGTACTGCATACTTGTTGTTGTTGACTCTTGACATATTTTGTAATTAGACACAACGATATTCCTTCTTGTATAAAAATATTCACTTTTACTCTGAAAAGTGTGTGTGTGTGGGGGGGGGGGGGGGGGGGTTGGAAATCCACCCAATCCACTACCCCCTGTACTCGCCCATGCCGCAGGGTTTTCAGCAGAGGGAGGAAAACTGGAGAACCGGGCGAAAAACTCTCGGATCAAAGAGGAGATCCAACAAACTCTACCCACATGTAATGCTGAGTCCAGGAATCAAACCCAATTTAGACCCAGAAGAAAAATCCTTGAATCAAGGGAGAGACCCAACAAACTCTACTCACATGTGATGCTGAATCCAGGAATCAAACCCAATTTAGACCCAGAAGAAAAATCCTTGAATCAAGGGAGAGACCCAACAAACTCTACTCACATGCAATGCTGAGTGCAGGAATCAAACCCAATTTAGACCAGGTAGAAAAACCCTTGAATCAAGGGAGAGACCCAATAAACTCTTATCACATGTGATGCTGACGATCTTACCAACTGAGCTAACGGTCACTTTTGATTCCCCAGGGTACGTTTATTACCAAGAGGTTTTGCACCATCACGTGCCCACTCCCATAATACAGCTTGGACTGCCTGTGATTTGATGGCAGAATGATAGAATCCGTGCTCTCGGGAATTGAATTCTTTCTCATGTAAAACGATTGTATTGTTCCTGCCATCTAACATGGCTGCCGTCACGTGATGCTGCAGAGCCTCTATTAGAAAAAAAAAAAGATATCGTAGTTCAACTGACCTGGTTGTTCCTTCCCCCTTTTGTGAGTAACATATCATTTTGTAGACCGAACATCAAGGCCTGGTACACGTATAACTGGTGCGCCATCTCTCCTTTGATTGGTTTATTGGCACGGATCACATACTGAAGAAATGAAATAATGTTTTAGCAATACTTTGATTTTTAAGGTTTTAGGGTGTGGCGAGAGGAGTAGGGTGCCTCTAAGATTGAAATCAAGGACACCATCAATTTTCACCCATTTTCATAATTATGAGAATGAAGACATTTGGGGTTTGGATGATGATGATGATGATGAGGATGATGAGGATGATGATGATGATGATGATGATAATGATGATGATAATGATGATGGTGCTGGTGATGAGGATGGTGGTGGTAATTATAATGATGTTGATGTTGATGATGATAAAGAAGATGACGTTGATGTCGCTGGTGCTGGTGCTGGTGCTGGTGCTGGTGCTGGTGATAATGAAGGTAATGTTGATCTGTGATGGTGATGATGATGATAATGATGACGAAGACGTTGGTAGGAAGAAAACCTAAGAGCGTGGAGAAAACCCCTCGAGGCACAGAAGATGCAACGAGCAACTCTGCTCACGACGCCAAGGGAAACAAACTGGGAACCAAACATGGGTCTCCTTGGTGAGAGGCGTTAAGGCCGGTTTAGACGGTATGATTTTCGCCTACAAGTATTGTATACAACATGCTCGCGCCATCCTACAACTCGATTCGTAGCGTGTAAATCAAGCCTACAACTCACCTACGACAGACGCGAGCGTGTTGTATACGATAGTTGTAGGCGAAAATCGTACCGTCTACCGGCCTTTAGCTCTTTCACTGATGTAAGCCCAAAACCTGCCTCGAACTACAGCTATTTATCTATTTTGAAAATGTGAGAAAACAATGAAAGAACAATTATCTCTTACATTTAATAAAGCTCCTCGTACTCCTGTTTTTATCATACGGTCAGCAAATTGCTGTGGAATGAAACAGATAGAAACTGTTAACATACAAAAAGTAAATAGAATGGCTTAGGAACAAAAATAAATAAATAAATCACACGAATTTTATTCCTTCATTAATTTTTTTTCTTCATCAATTGAAATTCCTGTAAACAAGTCTTTTTTATATATGTATATATTTATAGATATTCGTATCATAGTTTGTATTTTCATATTATAGTACACGCAATTCAGCTCTTTAGCTGCAAGGTGTTATTTCTTAATATACATATTTATCTATACTAGCTTCAAATTTAGCCTACTGTCATTCACGCACACTACCAACATCAGTAATGACAACCAGAAGGACAGCAAAGATAACATTATTCTCCATAGCGAATGCAACTTACTCGTTTATGCGTTTGATCTGTTTTAAGAAAAAGTCCATTTATGAGAGCTATAGCATTGAGCTGGATCTCCTGGTTACCACTGTAAGAAAACACATAAAATAACTGTTATAAATCTCACATTCTTATTGATAAATGGGAGCGCATGCTTCATGAGAGCACACTGCATGTATGCACCCTTGTATTTTATAAAAGAAATAAAAAACTTTCTCACTGTGTTGTGTGGAGTTCTAAAGCACTTGGGGATTGGCAGAACACTCGAGAAGTGTTGAGAAGCACTCTACTACGTGTCGTGCTTCTCCTAACACTTCTCTCGTGTTCTGCCAACCCCTGTGTGCTTTATAACAGCACACTGCACACGCACGCTATTTATTCAATAACTCAATCAACAATGAATACTGGCATGCTAATTCAGTCGTATTCAAAACTTAAATTGCGAATTTTTTTGTTATCTAGTTGTTTTCAAAATTGTACCACAATATTTTTTATGTTAACCCAGCAGATGACCATGGAGGTCAAAAGCTACAGGTTATAATAAAACAATTCTGGGTCAATGAAACAAACCATTTATTCTTTATGAGTCTTATTGTGACCAACAAACACTTATTTGATTTAACTTAATCAGTCATACAAATACTCCAGTTCTGAGTGCTCAGGGTTAGCCTCGACTTTGTGCAGAATATTCACATGTTCCAGTCAAGATCCATGGAATTTCAAAGTGTTTGTATCGTTGAAGCTGTGCATTCTTTACTTTACCGTTGGTAATTGTGAATATTTAGACACTGATAAGAGGCTAACCCTGAGTAGATGAGTCTGTAATCAAGTGTAAACATAGTGGTAATTTGGAACTTGAAAAATGTCATTTTGCTCCTTTTTTATTGTCAGAAGATTGTGTTACCATGGGTAAGTGGCAGAGGTGGTGGTGGGGGTGGGGGTGGTTGGTGTGCCTGTGTTAGTGTGTGTTGGGGGGAGGGGGTGGGTAAAACAGTTTAAACAATTGTAATCACAACATATACTTCACCTATGCAGATGCTGAATGAAATAAGTGGTGGTGGTGGTGGTAGTGTGCCTGTGTTAGTGTTGGGGGTGGGGGGTTGAAACAGTTTAAACAACAATTGTAATCACAACGTATACTTCACCTATGTAGATGCTGAATGAGATTATCAAAGATTACTTCTTTTTCAACTAATGGATAGAGTGTAGAACTATGATAAAAATGAAATATAATATAATTATTAGTTGTAAAAGTCAAGGGTCATGCGCTATGACACTGTGTCTCAATGCTGTTTAGTTCACACCTGGGTCACAGGTTACATTCTTCAATGAACTCCAATAATTTTTTTTTTAAACTTCAATTATTAGCTGGAACTCCACCTCCTTAACAATACTGAGGAAATTGTTTTAATGGTGGTGATAAATAACAATAATAAGTTTCTTATGACTGCTCGTTTTACCATGAGACTTGCAAAACTTGCATACTTTCATGCACAGGGTTTTGTATATTAACAGGGCTGTAGCCACCAATTTCTAACTGGTCAAGTTTTCGAGTGTGTTTTTGGTTTTTCTTATATTTTTAAAATATTTTTCTTATATTTTTTCCCTGAAAGTTGGTAACCAGACCAACCGTATGGTGCTACGGCCCTGATTAAACCGACACATTTGAATGCGAATATGGCTTGTTTGTAAAAGCTTTTTCGGCAGCAAAAAGCCAGTGCATAGATGTATACGAATACAGTAATGTGGTCATACTTTTTCACGTCACTCTCAAATGGAATAGGGTCATGTGACCTGCTTGTGCCAATGACCTTTTCTAATGATTAGCTTACCTGTTGGATACAATGGATTCTAGTATTGATAGGCATCTATTTAAAACTGTAGGATCAGTCAGGCTCTTCTTATTTACAAATACAGTCAACTAGAATGATAGAACACAAAGTAGGCTTTATTTTTTATGCCAAAGGATGCTTCAACCAAGCTTCACTGTCACTTCATTCAGAGTCAGCCAATGATTGGCCAAGGACAGCAAGACTTGAAAAAAGCATTTATCTGATGATTTTATGGACAAAATAAAATGTAGATGTAGATGTAGAACGCATGAACTTACATTTTTGATGAATCCATGAGTGAGAGTGTCCCAAGACACTCCAGGATGTTCCATTAATTCCTGAAAGGCTTTCAAGGCACTGGCCATCGCTTCAGGGCTTCTCAACAAAAAATTTTTAATTATCAATTTTTATGTTTAAGTCATGTACAGTAGAGTACAAACACTAAAAGTGTGCAACACTTTGCACTATTTAGTAGTAAATAGTGCTAATTAAACAATATAAAACAATAGGATTAGCATTATTTAGCAGTATTTAGTGGTATTTACACACTTATAGTGTTCGTACTCTATTTGGAGAATCTGTTTACTGTTAAGCAGTATACTGGTATTTAACAACAACAACAACATTGATGATGATGATGGTGATTATGATGATGATGATGATGAGGGTTTATTAGCCTAATACAAACACAATTTAGCTCTTACAATGCAAACTATCTATAGACAAAGATAAATATGTAAAAATACAGAATTGAATCTAAACTATATATATACACATAATTAGATTTATATATTTAGCAATTAGTCCTCGAGCATTAATGGGCTGTTGACTAATAAATAGGCCATGAGGATGAGAGGAATAATTGCTTTAGTCAAATGCGACTAGTGGGTCAAACATTCAGATGCAAAGAAGTGTTGTATCAAAGTTAATTTAAAAAACTCATTAATAATTCATGAAGGAAACACAATAGAAATCATGACCATGAAGGAGGTTTTATATCTGATATAGATTCATCTTCATTTGCATAAACTTTAACTTGGATTTTCTCTATCAAACGTGGTTCATTTCGTAAAGAATTCAGTACAATATGAGAAAATACGTCATGAGTTTTTTAAGCTGTTCAATAAACTCGCAGATCGTGTTTTATCAGGTCTAAAAACACTCGGCCTCATGTCTTTAATTCCTGATAAAACACTCCTGCAAGTTCATTAAACACTGCATTCAATTTTTGGCTTTCAAAGTTGACATTTTTTGCTACTAGTATGTTATAACTTATAGTCTAGTAGTAGCTCATCCAATCAGAATGCAGCATTGATGATGGACTGCAAGCTGAATTTGACTAATTATACATATCATACGATTATATTTTCTTTAGAAACTATCAGCCTTGCAACAGCTGGGTGCTGGTGGACATGCAATTGAGTAACAGTGGGATATTGACCAAAAGATGGTCAACACTCATTTGACAGGGCACCTCAGCACTGTTCTACAGTAGAGTATTACCTATAATATTAAGTATTCAGCCAATCACTGCACAAGTACTTACTCTGGTCTTTTTTCAAGTATACTGATAATTAAGCCGAGGCCTTTTCTTTTGATGAATTCCCCAGCGAATGTAAGATCCTGATATAAAAAATAGAATAGCTCTGATTATGAATCTGGGTATCACGATTCCTCCTACTGGCAGTAAAAGTTTTATTGGGAGAAAGCTGTCAATATAAACCCATATTGTTGGCTCTTCTTAATAGAAAGATGGTCTCAAAAAGTGCAAAATCTTGTGCTTATGAAGTTACATGTAATTATCATTTACCTCTGATATGCTTGAGAGCTGACTGAGAGTATTCCTCTTGTCTTCTATTGCAGGGGATTGCAGTTTGTCATAAATTTCTTGAGCTAACTTGGCCTGAAATATGAGACAACAAAAAATGGTTACCCAGTTGTGTTATAATGCATTAGTTTATATACAAGGTTCGTGCTGAGGTAACCACTTAAAATTCAAGGACTATTCAAGGAGTATGCAAGGACCCAAAAATGAATTTTCAAAGAGTGTTTAGCTAACTATGCCAAGGTTTTACACAGTGGTTGCACATGGCCAACTTTCAGATTTTCCAATCTTTCTGACTAGATCTATTTCAGAACCATGCAAGTAATGATTGAAGCAAAAATTCAAGGAGTTTCGCTAAAATCATAAAATTCAATAGCTTTTCAAGTGCCCTTGAAAACGTGAATTAAATTCAAGGAGAAAACCACCTTACATATGCAATGTTGCCCAACCTACTGGATGGCAGCTCCCAACTGTTCGGCCATGCAACATTGCAAGGGGGAGGGGGTTTGAAAGAATAAACTTGTTATCTATAGAAATTGGGCTTCCTGTGTTACAAGTCTCAAGGTAATTTTTCACCCATTGTAGCTCAATGGAGTTGAAGGCTTGTAAGTAAGTAAGTAAGTAAGTAAACTTTATTTAAAGAAGGTTTAAAAAAAGTATTTATAAAATACACCAGTTTAGCAAAGCTAATCTTACACTGGGCCTTGTAAATGCATACTCGGCCATTACTATTGGTTACCAATATTTTAGACTCAGCCAGGCTCCCTAGTCAGACAATCTTTCAACTTGGGCTAGACATTTTTCTTCCAGACCGTGTCATCACATAAATGGACATAGATATTAATACATGTACCCTCTTAAGTGTTACCAGTTGAACAAGACAATATTAATGAATGAATGACATACGGTCTTACAGTCTATCAGACGACAATGGAAAAGCTAGCTTACGAGAATGCAAGACATTTTCCAGTCAAATTTGGCACTTTCTAGTTGTTATTTTAGGGAGCCAAAGGGGTGTTGGCATCAAATTTCACGCATGGATATTTCAAAAATTCCCGCATCACATATGAAGCGTACATAAAATGTAAACACAAAATTCATGAATCATGCTTTATATTTGTCACTTTCATGTAACATTCACTTATTTTAGTAAAAAACATGCATCACATGTAACTCCACAGGGCTCGAAATAGAAATTTTTTTTAGCCTGTCATAGTAAAGGAGTATGGTAAAAAGAAGGTCATTCCAGTAATATTTGCATGTCATTTGTATTTATTCATTTGGCAGCGTGTCGTTATTTTCGCCTGCCAAACCTGAAATTTGTCCTGTCATTTGGCCATTGGCAGGCCACTTTTTTGAGCCCTGATCCGGTACCAACTAGTTATATACTTACAGGTGATAGCATAAGCTTTAACACTGTACCATTCTTTATTTCAAATCGATTCTGATAATCAAACAAAACAACAATGTTCAGAATTTTCAATGAAAACACAGAATATTCTAGGTAGATTCCATTTTTCAGGTAGATTGTAGCTAGCTACTGTAATAATAATTGAAGTTGATATTAAAAAAAGTGTGCAGCTTGACTGCCGAGAGAGGCATTTGATATTTTCTGGTACTACACAAGTTTGTACACAAGTTTTCAACAACTACGGCAACTACACAAATTTGTAATGATATTATTTATTATTTAAACCGCCGACCGGTTAGCTCAGTTGGTAAGAGCGTCTGTCTGTCATGCAGGAGGTCGTTGTTAAAGCCTCGGCTGGACCAACACTCAGGGTCTTAAAATAACTGAGGAGAAGGTGCTGCCTTTGTAATTACATCTGCAAATGGTTAGACCTTCACGTGGCTCGGATGATCACGTTAATGGTGGTCCCGTCCCTAATTAACTAGAGACGTTAACAGAGGACCACAAGTTTATCAGTTGAATTACTGTCAAGTGTTATCCTCTATAAACAAAGTCCAATTTTTTTTTTTTAATGTAAATTTTCATTAAAAAAGGGAAATAAAACATTACCGCTGTACCAGGGTCAAATAAATCTTTGCCACAAAATCCACAAACATAAAATATATGCATGTGTAATATGAAATCAATCATGATAAGCTATATCATTTTCACTCTTGTGGCTACCCTCTCGGTCCCCTCATTTAAGATAGAAATTTCATTCTCAGTTATTAATTAATTATTATCAATCAATGATTTAATACCTCTTCTGTAATATAATTGTTGAAATCAGCATACTGCAATGCATACTGCTCTGGAATGCTCATGTTCCACCTATAATTGCACAAGGAAGTTAGAGAAAGATAAACAATATCTGACTCTTGAAACGAAAGCTGAGAACCATGGGCATTACTAGACATTAATAATAGAATTAGGAAACATAATAAGATTAGACACTCTTATTTTCTGTCTATCACTAAGGACATGATAAGATTCAAATTGACAGAGGTACTTTAACTTGATCTAACATGCACACCTACATAACTTACTATACACTGTCAAAACAAAAATACACCATTATAACTTAATGTTCATTAAACGTTTTGATAACAGGTTTTGAATAAAAAATGATAAGCATAATGAATAGTTTCAATATAATGATTTTTCTTTCGTTTTTGAGAGGTAAACTTTACTGGAATCTAGAATATTTTCAAAGTTATGGTGATGCTTCAACTCGAAGTACTCGCGAAACTTAGTTTTATCTCAGGCTTCATTTCAGTGAAAAAGCGTAATAAAATATTCAAACTTACTTGGCACAAGCATCTTTGATAATACTTTCTAACGGTTGAGACTATAGAGGAAAGAAAAGTGTTAAATCATAAGCTTAACTGAGTCTACATAACAGTCTTGTGTGAAGCTGAGTTTGATAAAGGAAGCTTCACAATATATTGATCATTTGATTAAAATGTCGCCTTACCTGATCGAATAAAATAAGCTGAGGAAGTTGGCCTTCCTTTTCGATAGCTATACGTACTATTCCACCTTCCATTGCTCAAACAGTGAGGTCTTTAGCCACAACTTTCCTGTTCCAAGTTGCTACAATGAAGAAACCGAAGGGGAGTGACGACAAAATAGGACTAAATTCCAACAATTGTAAGGACTTAAAATCCCTTTTTCTGGCTTGAGAGGATTCAGTTTGCATCAGTAATGACCAACAGAGGCTAAAATCTTCATTTTACCTCGCTGGGAATTTAATAATAAGTAATTTTTGAGCAGCAGATTCACAGACAATGAGTTTTGACCTTGTCTTCTAATTACTTCCGACTTGCATACCAATTTTTGATACTATCCCTACCCTACCCCGGGTAGTAGTTAAAATACAAACCAAAAAAAAAAAAAATGAAAAATACATATTTATAGAATAAAAATAATGGAATTGGTAAGTTTATACTTACTTAATCATAATAAATATCAAGAATAGTTTTTTGGGTTTTTTGTTTGTGAGTAAGGGGATTGTAGTAAAACTGACTCGTAGGGGGTAGGGGCTGGGTGATATTGGTATGCACAATTTACCCATGATGACATTCGTGTCATTCAAAGATGGCGGAAATTCCTTCACTTTTATACTTCGAGCGCCAACTTCAAAAATAAAATATTTCTCACGACATATCATAAATATGATTGAAGTCGAGAAGAAATTCACTGTTCCGCCATCGTTTGAGGATGTATTAGCAAGAGTAGGAGCCGTCCTAGTCATGGAGAAAGAATTTTTAGATTCGTACTACGATTTTACTGATTTTAAACTGAGTTTGCAAGATTGTTGGCTCCGTGAGAGAAATAATTCTTGGGAATTGAAGCATAGAGACAAGCATTCTAAATCAAGATCAACAACCACGGACTCTTACTATGAGGTTGATAACGAAAAAGAAATTTTAAGGTCGGTAGCAACCTATGTTTCCATGGATACAAGTGTGAAATCCGTTCAAGAGTTCGTCACAGGGTCGAGGTTGCGAGTGTTTGCATCGTTCAAAACGAGGCGAATGAGATATGAGATAGATGGATTGTTTATTGATTTAGACTCTGCAAGTTTTGGCTATAATGTCGGGGAAATTGAGATGATGGTGGGAAGTAAGGATGACATTGCTGGTGCGGAAATCAAGATTGAAAGTCTAGCCAAAAGACTTGGTAAGAAGATAGCCTATCATTATTCACATAAGGCCTGGGGTGGGATGGGTGAAGGGATTTGAGGTCATTTCCTAGCACTTGTTAGAGCTGTGCTTTGAAATCAAGCCAGTGCCATTGAAAAAAAAAATCTTACAGTGCGACTACTCCAACCAAAGCCACCTCGACAAATTTTTGACAAATTAGCCAATCAAAAGTAGGAATCTGAACAATAGAATTGCTACAAATCAGACAAATATCCATGGGTTTACATGGCTTAGAAGACTGCCGGCACCTTTGTTGTCGAATATAAACGTGCTGTCACATAGCAACATAGTGAGTGATAAGATCTATCAGCCTGATAATATCTTTGTCTGTAAGAAACAAACTGTAATCATAAAGACTGTACTATACGGTCTCTATAATTTGCTTTCCTGTCGTATTTGAAGTTGTACATTACTATTTTTCTATATCTTTGGTGACACAAATCACTAATTTGCAAAGAAAATATAATACAAGCTCTTCTTCATCATTTAGTTTTACCAACCGGAACAACGGAAGAATATTTAAATTCAAAATTTGCCGCTAATCTATTGTCTAAATACTCAAACACTATTGGATGATTTGTGAAAAATTTGTCGAGGTGGCTTATCAAGGTACACCCATGACCTCAACTTGTCCCATAGTCCCACCATAGTCAATAGTTTATAGTTAACGTCTCTCTCTTTTACTCCGATGAAGGACTAGCGTCCGAAATGTCAGTCAGTTTTTTCATCTTTTCATGGTGTAAAATATACCCTTTTATCATTACTGTTCCAACTATGGTCCCACTGTTCCCACTCTTACATTAAATAAACATAATCTATCATAATCTATTGTCTATTTTGTTCTTGACAGGCATAAACTGGAAAACCAAACAACATGGGAAATTAGGAGAATACTTATACCTCAATAATCCAACACTCTTCAAACAACTAGTGGAAAGTAAGGTTTTAAGAGGCAAGTGAGATTGTTACATACCAAGTATATTCACCTCGGGTCAAACATTTGTCGTCGAGGGACCACTAAACACACTGCTTTCCTGAGGCTCCAATCAATATAGTTATGTATGTCAAAGCCCAATTTCTCTCTCTTCTCATTGGCCAAGATGGTGCCACGTGATATTTATCAAATTGGTACAGTTTCCCAGCAACCGTTCTGAGGGCAACATTACAAATTAATTCTCATGGAATAACAAAACTGGAAGTGAACATAGTGGAAATGAAATTACTGGGTTGCCTGTGTGTGGCAGTCCAGCTGAGGATGTAATTCCGGACTTAAGAAGTAATATAATTGAGCAGTAAAAGAAGACTTTATAGGATTGTAATTCAGATATTTATTGGTATTAATACAGCTACTCAGTCAGCAGTAGTATGTCTTCAATCACATGGGTTAGTAGAGCCTAAAGGAAAATATAGCTTTCAGTCTCTAGTTAATCTTGAAGGCATACACCTAATTGAAAAACAGTAGTCGGGTTCGAGAAGGTCATATCATTGAAGCTAAGACCAAAAAGGATTTTGGGTACTCCAAAATGTGTATTATATTTGCATATAGACATGTAAAAATGCACAGTAGAGCAAAGTCGGTCGACCTAGATTAACAACATGCCAAAGCCATGATGCATAAAATGTGCACAGGAAGGGAAAACTGCAATACGCATGGAATTAGTATAATTGTTTGTCTTCCCATGCCCCAATTCGGTCTTATTTTTTGAATTAGGTGTATACATAAATATATCAATAAATACTACGCAGTAATAGAGCTGGTAACTTTGGCCATAAACACTTTTCGCTAAGTTTTGAATCCTTTTACTAACCGAGTTTCACAGTTCCACTTCACTGGTTTGGGTATTTGAAAAGACTATATTTGAAGAATATAATCAATAATGAATAGATCGAGAACTTCATAACAGTTAGTGAAAAACAAATGACCATTTAAACATTATTTCTAAACGAATTTATGTTGCTTATTTGGCCATGTATCTTGAAATAAGTATAATTATTTCACCAGCTCTTTAGGTCAATTTTAGTTGTTGTCTGTCAGTGTAATTTTAGATGGAGCCTATTAAAACTTTTGTGGTGTTGGTAACTCAATGCTGTTTTCTCCGGTTACAAAACCATATCTGTATAGTTTTACTAAACAATAATTGTCATTCCACTTCACTGGTTAAAAGATATACAAAATCGGTACATGTTTATTAAAATAAAACACATTTAAAAGTTGATGTGAGAAAAAAAACATGTTCGCAAGTCCTGAAAAAAAATAGACCTAAGATGTTCCAACGTATCTGCTCCTTCCAAACAGCAGTACATAACAAAGATTAGGTGTTAAATGACCTCCAGCATACCAGCATATTGGGAAAACGCAGTGCAAGCTCTAAGAGCATCTTAATGCATTTTTTTGCAAAATGTCCGAATAGAATCACTAGTTATTTATGATAAAATAAAAATCATAGAATAAAAGCTGCAAATTCGGGGTAAAAAAAACGTCTATGTTCCGTACGAACCAGCCAAACGAAGTCCAGTCCATTCCAGCTATGTGCGGTTCTGGATTTTCCAAAATTAAAAAACACTTAAAATTCGGGCTTTTAGAAGAGCAAAACAAGTTTTAGAAATTGGGCATGTTTTTGCTATAAATTAAGATTATCCATGGCCTTTCAAAAGGTGAAAATTCAAAAAAAATAATTTTGTGATTCAAGATCCAGTCACTGACTGAGGCCCAGTCCTTTGAAAAACCTTTTCCTCTGACCGGCTTCACAGGACCTCAACCAGTGCCATGATTCAAAACGTAAAAAATGATTTCCATTTTTTTTGCAAGATTTTTTAGAGTTTTTTCGAATGAGCTATTAAAAAATAGAGAGTCCCGTGCAAAATTTGAGGGTTTTGCCCTGTTGAAGCTTAAAACGCGTATGGTTCTTCAATAAAATCTTGTAGATTTTTCAGCGGTTTTTGAGCGCGCGCACATCGTGGGCTCAAATCGAACGTTCAAAAGTGGGCAGTCACCTTAATATCACGCGCGCCACACAGCGGACAGTGGTGGGGGCACTTACCTTTCATTGTTATATTATTTACCGCCGTACATAATATGAGTAAGCTTGAACCCGTCGTCAGATACCGCGCGCTTGAATGTGCGCGCTGTGCCTTAAACATAACGGTTGCTTGTCGGTCACACGAGAGGGGAAAATGATATTACACCAAGCAACTGGAACCGTTAGGTCCAAGGCACAGGGCGCGCATTGCAACGCGCGGTACCTGACAATACAATACAATAACTTTATTTCAAGAGAGAAACGCCATAACTTTTTACAATTTTCTAACCTACGGCTTTCCCAAAAAATGAATAGCTGTACCAGATAAAGTATTAAATGATATATGCAATAAGTACTGGTATATATAATATTGTTTCGAAGCATAAATATAATAATACGAAGTACACGCACGCTGATTGGTAGAAAACTGTGCTGCTAGATCCTGCGATCGTCTTTCTTTTTGCGTAAATAAATTAAATACCGAAATAAAATAAGTGACAATATAATAAAACGAATAAAGCAGCTTTGTCCGTGGTCCTTCCAGTAATAAAGCACTTAGGAAGCACCGTAAGCACTCGAGTGCTTCTTCTTACACTTCTTTCGTGCTTACGTCACTTCCTGCGTGCTTTATTACTGAACGGAGCACGAAAAACTATTTTATATGTTAAATAATACATAGAATAAATACCATAGATTGGTTTGAAATAAAATATATAGACAACTGTTAAATATGGACAATCAGTTATTCTATTAATACTTATTCATAGGGTTTCGCTGCGAAACAGTTACAGCTTATAGAGTAACTAGTTGGAGCACATGAGATCTTGCAGATGCTCAACCGAGGATATGCGCGAATTAAATAAATTGCGTAATTTAAACTTTATAGAGGAATGAGTGGAAGCCAGAGGTTTAGGAGTCAATGACGACGAAAGAAAAGAGGGCTATTTGAGATAAGAACTAAGACCATTGTAAAGTTTAGTAGCATTATAAATTAATGTTCGCTATCCAGAGTTGCTGCAAGGATATGGCACCTTTAACTCGTAGCAAGCTGCCCTGGTACGACGGCTTAAAGTATCATGTGTTTCAGAAAGGAACTGAATCTTCTTTTGAGACAACTTGTTGCACAAGAGTTTATAAGTACAACGACAACAACAACCACAACAACAACAACAAAAAAGAAGTGCATAATGAAAAGAAGTGTGAGTTTTCTGGATTTAATGAGATCAAAGATAGATATCCACTGTAGTTTGGAGAATAAGGAAACGACCGACTAAGAGAAGTCAGTGTCAAGGAGTGTACATACAGCCCACCCTTGAAGAAGAAGGAGTCGCACTAGTAGCTGATGAGAGCATGAAGCAATATATGAAGTACTTGTTTATGCAAGGAGTATAGAATCGTAAAGCAGAGTTAAAGTTTAGATAGGGTTGGATGCGACGTAAGAGAGCGTACTACTAAGGATGGAGCAGATCATGGCAATGTGATGTTCCCATAACATGCTACTGTCTGTCATGACACCAAGCATTTGCTCTACTTGAGTGTTGAGCCACAGGGAGCCCGGCGGATTTGTACATGAATAAATTAATCAATAAGGTGCTTTGGGTTTCCTGTGTTGAGATTTGAAACAAGGCGCTGATACGTTGAATTTCCGGTAATCGTACTAACCAGTAACTTGATAGCAGATTAACGTAACGTATTGTAACGCACGTACCATTTACTAGGGCGTGCGTTACACTAATACGTTAAATTTGAATTATAAGCACAGGGAGCCCGGCTTGGTGATGCTAAATCGGTAAAACGATCACGTTTCATATGTTGATGACATTACATAATAATCGTAACTCAATACACCCCTATTACAAACGGTCACTACATAATAAGAACTTGTAATGCAATAGTGGTAGACGCTCTCTTCTTAACGCGTGCGTTACGTATTTGAATTTATCACGGTATTAAGTTACGCGTTACAAACACTGGTGTTCTATTATGTAGTGACCGTTTGTAATAGGGGTGTATTGAGTTACGATTATTATGTAATGTCATCAACATATGAAACGTCATCGTTTTACCGATTTAGCATCACCAAGCCGGGCTTCCTGTGTTATAAGCTGCTCTGTCAAGTTACCAAATCTCAATACAGGAAACCCAAAATTAATTTATCATTGGCGTCTTGTTTCAAATCTCAACACAGGAAACCCAAAGCACTTTATTTATTTATTTATTTATTCATTTACAGATTCCAAAGCCGGGCTCCCTGTGGTTGAGCTAGTTAATGTATGGCGTTTCTGAAAGTCGTGATTAGCAAAGATTTTGTTATTATAGTGTTTAGTGACATCTTATTATTATCAGCCAAAGTGGAAACAAATGTTCTAAAACTCATGAATATTTAATGAGGAGAAAACAAAGTAATAATAATAATATTTCTTTCTTTCAACAGTAAACCTATGTCACATTAGGCCCCGTCCACACGTATCCGGAAATTTTTGTATCCGCAAATTATTTTTTGCGGATACGAAAAAGTTTGCGTCCACACGCAGCGTATTCGAATCGTTTTCACCGTCCACACGTATCCGTTTTCGTAAAATTTACGGATACAAAAATTTGCGGATACGTGTGGACGGGGCCTTAGTGATTTACAATAGGAAACTGCAAATCAAATCAAAGCAAATCACTACTGTGACGGTGGTTTGGAAATGTGTTCTTAATTTGCATTGAATTTCGTAAACTTTTTCTTTGATTTTCTTCAATAAATATTCATGAGTTTGAGAAGTAATTTGAAACACTTGAGAGAGTTCTACCTTTGATTTCCGGCTGCGCCTCGTTTTTTCAACTCACTTTTCGGTTGGAAATCAAAGGGAGAACTCTCTTGCGTGTTTGAAATATTACTTAATGACTCCATTAAACTGAGTACTCATAGAAGAGAAAGCAGGGCCTCGGACAAGAATAGTTGTCTCATCGGCTAACATACTTGAGTTAATGTCATGAGGCAACTTTAACGGCAAATTATTAATATGTACAATCATAGTTAATAGAGGGTTCCCCTCTATTAACTATGGTACAACATCCTAGCTCATAATGTTCACTATAGGAGAAATGACATATAAGGATGTGTATGGATGACATTTTCCCATACAAATGATCACAAAATAATAAATATGATATAATTTCGTCTGTTTTAAAAGCTGAAGCTTTGGCTTCTCACTGATATCGAGGCGCTCTTTCCATTTCTGACGTTAATTTTTACACAATTTATCTTTTTATGGGGGTTGAGTCACGTGACCTGTTGAAGCAAAAGAAATTAACGCGATTGACACGTCAGACTTGACAAGTTAGCTCAGAAGGAATTTGATGCATGCATGCTCTAATGATAAAGCAGTTGCATGTTATGTCATAGTCGCCATCTTGGTTGACGATAACAAAGCATTCCTCATTAGCCTCTCTTGTTAGATCAACCAAGATGGCGGTTGTTTCATTGTTATTAATATCTCAAGGGATTTTGAATCACATGGTTGCACACACTCTGTGTGGGTGTTAACTAATAGACAGATTTGGATAAAGATGCAAGAAAACATGTTATAAAATAGATGTTATGAATGTCGCGTTCTGATTGGTTTGGAGCGCGTGCTTTATGAGAGCACATTGCACGCGCGCTCACTTTCCGTTGCGTCATTCCTATCTACTATTGTAATTTGTATTTTATAAAAGAAATTAAAAACTTGCTTGCTGTGCTGTGTGCAGTCATAAAGCACTTGGGGGTTGGCAGAACACGAGAGAAGTGTCTAGAAGCACTCAGCAACGCGTCGTGCTTCTTCTAACACTTCTCTCGTGTTCTGCCAACCCCCGCGTGCTTTATGACAGCACACAGCACGCGGGCGCGTTTTTTATTTCTTCAATAAAATGGCGCTCCACAATTTTGAAATGTAACGGAGATGTAAGACCTCGGCTCGAGCGTAATGTTTTCCCATTTCAGACCACGTGTCATTCCTTTGAGAATATGAGTTTTTGCTTGAGTCGTATCAATATTCACGTGTCTTATCACTATTCACTGGATAAATTTATTGGATAACAGCATCAACTCACCACTGGATAAGGATATCCATCGGGATAGGGCTATCCGGGCCTCCCTTCGTACAACCGGGCCCACTGTTGCAGTCAAACGACCAAAGAAAAATTGTCACAACAATAGACCGTTTTCTCAAGGTTGCGTGCACATCCAACTTGATGGGCCACAAAAATGAAAAACGCAAATTCAGTAAAATTGAGAAGCAAATTTTTATATTTAAAGAGGATAATAATCAATGTTATGAATTCTTACCGAAAAAAAAATTCATAGAAATGCATGATAATACTTTCTGTTTATCGAAGTATTTTGATCATCCGGGTGGATGTATTCCTGAGAAGGGATGTTCGATGCGACTGACGATTCGAACTACATGACCGTAACCAAAGGAAGATGTACTCTCTCAAAAGCTGAAGGTCATCTGACCATTCATTATTATATGACGTTGAAGCCAGTAAAATGTTTCAAGAACGCACCGGTTTAGAAAAATAATTTCCCGCACTAAAAAGTCGTAACTTATCGTCGTAAACTAATAAAGTCGCTTAAAATAAATGTAGATGAAAGAGTCGAATCTATTAAGATATTTGGAGAACTACACTGACCGTAACCAAAGAGGGATGTATTCCCTCAAAAGCTGAAAGTACAAGTCATCTGACCATTCATTATCCCCCCCCCCCCCCCCATATGCAAAATGTAGTATTTCATTAACGCTTACCCATTATTGCATATATTTTTTTCGTTTGCTTCAAGAAATCCAAGGTTATTTTCGGTTATTGGTTATTTATCCTTGGTTATTTGATCGATCATTCATGTTTTTTTCTTGAGTTCTGCAAACGCACTACAACGTTATTGCAAGTAGGTGTACACACTTCCACACACAGTAATGATAAAAAGGTAAATTATACACCGTGAAAAGATGAAAAAACTTACTGACGTTTCGGACGCTAGTCCTTCGTCAGAGTAAAAGAGAAAGAGGTGGTAGAAAGGAGTGCTTATATGATAGAATAAGACAAAAGAAACCAATGAGAACAAGGTAGGCAAGGAAACAAAAACTAACAATCAAAAGACAAAAGAAAGGGTTAGTTGAAAGTAAAGCGTACCTACATCAAAGACACCAACCATGCCCTTAGAATCTTCAACGATTTTCGTTTTCAACCTGGATCTAAGTATTTGTTTACTTTGGATGTATGTCAAATCTCTTTATACAGTCATTCCTAATAACGAAGGACTTCTTGCTCTCAAACATTTTTTTGATCGCCGTACTGTTTTAGAACCTAGCACTGCTACTTTACTACGCTTAGCTGATCTCGTTCTTAAACTTAATTGTTTTTCTTTTAATGGCCGCTATTTTCAACAAGTCGATGGCGTAGCTATGGGCACTAAAATGGGTCTTAGTTACGCCAATTTATTTGTTGGTTTCATTGAAGAGCAAATTTTTCAACAATATACTGGTCCCAAGCCTGACCTTTTTGGTCGTTACATAGACGATTGCTTTGGTGTTGAATCTTGTAGTAAATCTGATCTTGAGGCTTTTATCTCTTATGTTAACTCTTTTCACCCTTCACTTGAATTCACCTCGGAAATTAGTGAAACCTCCATATCTTTTCTGGATATCTCTATCAGTATCACAGCTAACCATCTCAGTACTAGCGTGCATTACAAACCTACCGATTCTCATTCCTATTTATTGTACTCTTAATCGCATCCTAAGCACACGCTCAATTCTATTCCCTTTTCACAGTTTCTGCGTTTACGTCGCCTTTGTAGTGACGACATTGATTTCTCTAACAAATGCCGTGAAATGCGTTATTTTTTTATCGATCGTAAGTACCCGGCATCTATCGTTGATTGTGCTTTGCAGAAGGCATCTTCTATTGACCGTACCACTGCTCTCACACCTAAAACTCGCTCTGTTAATAATCGTATTCCGTTTGTTACTACTTTTCATCCTATCAATAATTCCATTAAACCCATTATAAACCGCAATTTTAATTTACTCAAATCAGATTCCACGACGTCTAATATTTTCAGTGAACGCCCCCTTTTCTCCTTCAAAAAAGATCGTAACCTTCGTGCTTTCCTAGTTAAAGGAATTCTTCCCTCTGATAAAGAACCTGGCGCCTTTCGTTGTTCTCGTAAACGTTGCAACACTTGTCCTTTCATCGCTCTTTGCACTTCTATCACAGGTCCCAAATCTACTTTTACCATCACTGACCATTTTGATTATACCAAATCTAACGTTATTTATTTCATTTCAATGTTCTCTCTGTAATCAGTTATACATCGGTGAAACTGGACGCCGTTTAGGTGACCGCATAAGGGATCATCTATATGATATTCGGACCAATGATCTTTCCAAACCAGTTTCCCGCCATTTTAATTCTCCAAATCATTCTTTCTCTGACTTTGTTGTTTTTGGCTTATCTTTAATTACCGGCGGCAACCATTGTCGCAAAACTAAAGAAATGAGGCTTATTCACACCTTAGGTACGCACAACCCTCTTGGCATGAACGAGCGCTTCGCCTTTAATTAGTCTATTGTTACTTTTAATCCTCTTGTTTTCTTTTGTTTTTCCGCTGACTTATCTCTCATTGGTTATTCACCTTCCACGTTCCATATATATATATACACATCTCCACCTCCATCACTTTACATTTACTCCGACGAAGGACTAACGTCCGAAACGTCAGTTTCTAAACATCACAAGACATACGGTGTATTAAGTTAAATCAATTCTCCTGTTCGATTCCAAACACCGACGCGATTAACTAGTTTATCTAGTCTCTACCATATTCTCTTTCTGACTTCATTGTTTTCGGTCTTTCTTTGATTATAACGGCAACAATGATTGGCGCAAGACCAAAGAAATGCGGCTTATTCACCTATTGGGCACTCTTAGTCCCGACGGGATTAATTAATTTTGTCTTTTGATTGTTTGTTTTTGTTTCCTTGCCTACCTTGTTCTCATTGGTTTCTTTTGTCTTATTCTATCATATAAGCATTCCTTTCTACCACATCTTTCTCTTTTACTCCGACGAAGGGCTAGCGTCCGAAACGTCAGTAAGTTTTTTCATCTTTTCACGGTGTATATTTTACCTTTTTATCATAACTGTTTCATTAGAAACACCGACGCAGCTCACCCTAGTTTTTAGCTAGTTATATCTTCTTACTTCCACACACACACAAGTTTACTGCAAAATTTGGATGACGTTCATCAAATACTCTAAGGTCCCGTCCACACTATGCCGGATAAATTTGAATCCGCAAACTTTCACACTGAAACGGAAAAAAATGTTCCGTCCACACATGAAAACGGAAAAAATGTTTCGAGTCCACACTAGTCCGATCAGAGGCATTGCACATTTGAGCATGTGCATCGATGCTGAAATTGAGCCCGCGGTGAATTTTTACCCTTTCCGTCATGTTCCCATGACAATCATGACGTCATCGTATTCGAAAAGTTCCGGATACGAAATGTTCTCTGTCCACACGGCTAGCCGGCGTTTTCAAATTATTTCACTCTGAAGACCGTATTCGAAAAGTTCCGAATTCGGTGAAGAATTGTTCCGGATTCGCCCGGACTAGTGTGGACGGAAGGCCTAACCGGATAAATAAAGTTCCGGATTCAAATTTATCCGGCATAGTGTGGACGGGGCCTCAGAGATATACCGCTAACATCTATGTCAAAAGAAACTGCGAGTTGAGATTATGACGTCATCGCCAACCTCCCAATTAAAACTTGAATATCTCTCGAATCCAAAATACTAACAAGAAATGAAAGACGCCAACGTTTTTTTAACACGCGGGAGTATTTGTGGGTCTATGGTATTACTTGGCTCATTTGCATATGATGCTGTTATAGTCCTCCGGCCTGCTTTGAGCGCTGTGTTATGAAACCAGTTAAACCAGTTTACCAGAGTCATTTGCATAAAAAACTGCAAACTAAACCAGATAAAACCAGTTTGCTCTGCCTCGTGTTTCGTATGTAGTAATTTTCCTTGGGTTTGCGTTCCTTCCTTGAACCAGACTATACTAATATTTCTTTTAATCTTCCAAACAAATCTGCTTTTTGTATAAAAAAGCTTTTATAGAGTCTCCAGCCTGCATTGCGTGCTTTGTTATGAAACCAGATAAACCAGTTTATGAGTCATTTGCATAAAAAACTGAGAACTAAACCAGATAAACCGGCTTGTTTTGCCTCGTGTAGTAATTTTCCTTGCGTTTGCGTTCCTCCTTTGGAACAGACTATACCATTTCTTTAAATCTTCTTTTACAAATATGCTTTTTGTAAACATTATTACCCAAACTTCTTTACAACAAATCCCCTTTTCTATTGGTTTAGCCTTCGCTTATTTCCGTATCTACATCTTCGTCCCCAAGCCCCTCAAAAACCATATTGGGTTGCCTGTGTCGAGACGCGTGGAAAATTTGCTTTGCTTGGCTTCTTTCACACGAGTGAACGTGGCGGGTGAGAAGTACCTGAAATTCTTTGTTTTCTTGTCCTAAACTATCACTTATGATTGATTTTGGAAAGAGAAGACGAAAATGAAGACTAGACGAGAGTATTTTGGTAGTCTTTTGGGCCAGATTATCGTGAAAGATGGATTTATTGAACGAAGACAGCGTGATTCAGGTAAGATGGCCGTTGGCGTGAACGAACTCACTTTAGACTCACTTTAGTTGAGGTCGTTTTGTATCCTTTTTGTTAACTTTGTCAAGTCTCAACCGGCTTGAGTTTAAGGATTAGCATTTTAGTGTCATAGATTTGATATTTGTGTAGATAAGCGTTCAAAGATCATGATTTTATGTGGAAATCGGGCTATTCTTTTAAACAGCTAAACCGAACGAAACCAACCGAACAATACGAACAAACAAACGGTTGTCAAGGTTTTTGAAACCTCAAATTTACTTCATTTGACCTTGATTTAAAAAGCATAACTATTAATTTTGTTTAAGATATTCAATAAGGTAAAGAAGTCTATAAAACATTTGCTTAAAAAACTTAGTTTATCGAGATTTCATGAAGAAAAATGAAAAGCGCGGGAAGATCTGCTTTGGAACCTTTGCATCAGTCATTGATTCGTAAACGGAAGTGTGTTTTCGTCTATTCCTCAGCTTTAGTTTTTACTTTTCCACTCGCTTTACACCAATATGACTAGCCCAAGACTACTTCAGCTTTTACAACGATTTGTACTCTTCATAACAGCTCATATTCCGTATTCGAACTAGACGCTTAAGTTTGTGCTCATGCTGCGGCCATGAACAGTTTTTCTTACACAAGGAAAGTAAGAAATTATGAATTTTTACACTTTTCATTAGCTTTTTATTTCATGATTTCATGGAAAGATATTCATAAGAACATTTTCTTAAGGGTTTATTGATTTTTTCCATTTTGGTGGGTGAGAACGACAAGATAATCTATTTTAGCTAAGTCAGCTAAAACATAATTTCAGACACCTGAGCTTGGCAGTCCTCTCTTTTTAAATTGACCATGAGCTTGGATCTTGTTGAGCTCGACCCTAGAGCTTTAAATCACCCTTTTCTTGTGAATTGCAAGGCATTTTTGCCTGTAATTGTTTTAATTGTTTTGACCCTATCTGAAACATGTAACAGTTACCTTGTAATTTTAGGGGTTTCGTGTTTACCCAGTAGGCAAGTTGTAACTCCTTAAAAGTTCTTGCTTTTTCTTTTAAAATCTGCTCTTTGTTGTCTTTTTTCTTTCCCTGTCTTTTCTGCTCCTCGTGTCTTGCAGGACCGTGTCTGACATTTGCTCTAAATCTTCCCCTTTTTGCGGTGTTAGGAAGAAAATTTTCTACTCCTTTTCTTTTCTTTCTCGTTTTTATAGAATACATCTTTAAAGTTTTACTATTTTTTGCCTAAATTATCCAAGGAAAAATGAGCTGCAAGCAGTCAAAACTAGTCTGTCATAAAAGAAAGCCACTTGTGTGGTAACCAGGCAAAAATAATTCCGGATACAAAGCTTTTTTAATGCAAAAAGGCTTAATAAGTGATAGTTTTAGATGTTTTTTAGTGGAAATGTCAATTATATTTGAAAAATCAAATGCATATAAAGATTTTATAGTTATAAGTAGCTATATATATTTCTAATTTGCTGCTTTGGTTTGAAATTGATATTTTAAGATCTTGGCAGCAAATTCCATTACGAAAGTAGTTAGATTATTATACAAGGAAAACAAGGCAAACAAATAATATTATTTGATATTTTAAAGATATCACTTTAATTTACATTTCAGGCTTGGAAGAGTATTTTATTTCACTTTTTTTATATATGGGGTACGAATACTACAGGGGGTACAGACACTACAAATCACATTTAGTTGCTAATTTCCTGAGAACTGAAAAACAAAATCTAAAAAATAAAATAAAACATAACTTAGTGTACATGCCATAAGACATGCTCAGACAAGTAGTTCTCAAGAAGTGGCTGGGGGCACAGACACTGCAGAATTTTAGCACATCTGATTCCTTAGCTTTGACTTTTTTTGTGGGAATACACAATCTAAAATATTAAAGAAGGTACGTTGCTTAACTTTGTATATAGCTCAAAAGGTACCCAGAAATAAACTTTCAAGTGCATAGCTGAAAGTGCATAGCTGCAAGCTCTGTTGCTAGTAAAACTGTTCTATTTCTGGCAGAGGTTTCAAATGTCCAATTTTCATAACATCTATACCTTTATCTAATTTGTGTCCACTGTTGCAATATGTAACATATTAGCTCACACCTTTTATTTCATACATTTGTCACCTTAAAATTTAAAAATACTGCGTTATCCATGGTCAATAATGAAATATTCAAATTTAAAGAGAGAAAATAAAAGTGACAAATTCCAGTTGACCCTGCATGGCACTCAATTTTGACACTGATTTTGAGCCTCTGGTTGAAAATATAATTATATATAAATTTATATAAAAGCGTGTGCACATAAAAAATATAAATATAACATAATGTATGATTTTCAATTTTCGAGTTTTGTAGCTCTGGGTATAAAAGAGTTTTTATGCTTAAAAAAAACAAACTTTAACTAATTCTTGTATAAGCTGTCTGATTTTTCTCTGATTTTTCTTTATATTTCCAAATAATTATATTTCCAATTTCTTCAATAATTTTCCCTGGCATTGTGCACTCGTTTTTTTTTTTGTAAACAGCTGAAAATTGATGATAACACATCAGATTTCTGTGTAATGGATTTTAGTAAGTTTTTGATCATGTGGATGTTTTTTGAAATAGAATATTTGGAGATCATCTTCTGCATCATCAAAAGTGCTATACCTTTTCTTCAAAAATTTCAAGCATTCCATGCGACAAGCAGTACCTGTAAACATTAACTGACAGCACTATTATTATTTGGAAACACGCACAACATCAACATTTGCAAGTGTATGTTTATATATGGATATTGTCGTGAAGTCGGGGAGACTGGTTAGAGTTTCCACGGGATCTTTATTGATGCTCACAGTCTTTAGAAAAGGATTTAACTGAATAAAGCGTCGATGATGGTCGCTTGTGTTTCAAAGAAGTCAAAACATACTATTCTAAGTAAACCAAAGTTTATACCAAAAATAAGGGAATAATTCTTAACTAAAAGTTTATGAGTAAACAACTATAATAAAGGACGCCAAAATATACGTGTCCTTAGGAAGTCTTTTCTGCGCAAGTCTTACTAAACTGGTTTTATGAACACCTGAAAGTCAAAAGGTCCAAGTCCAGATTATTGAGTAAATAAGAAGAATCTTTCATTATCCGGTGTATAGAATTCAATTACTGACCTTTGTTAGGAAGGCATTTTACAAGGTCAATACACCTAATACTTCTCGGACAAGTTTTGAGTTCCGTGAGAAGTATGAAATTTTAAGCGAAAGATCCAATGTAGCTCTAATTTTTGTAATAGGCCCTTTGCAGCTAGTGGTCACGTGCTTGGATACCGCTTAGCAACACAAAACTGGAGAGCAAGCCTTCCAGTAAACAAAAGTTGTAATAGGTCAAGCACGCGTGGTTTTATACGATAGTTTCATCGTTCAAAACGCTTAATCCTTTTGCCCTATCTACAAACACAGTAAGATAATCTTAAATTCTCTCCTTTGGACTCGATTTTTGGTTCGAAGTAACGATATTCTTCGCGTTATCGCGAAAAAATTGTCACCGCCGGCCCGCTCGACGGCTGAAAAACATGGCGACTTCGCAAGGTATGTACTTCAAAACTCTCCTTTTTTTTGGTTTCTTTTCAATTATTGGACTTCTAAAATCTCTAAAATAACAGTTTAGATTGTGAATGGTGATCGATTGTAATTGGACGGCATTTTAATGGACGATTTGTTTATTTTTTGTGAGAGTGATTCCACGTCTAAAGTCAAGACTAACCCATGTTTACATATATTCGCTGTAGATGTTAGAACTCCCGACGAGCCATCACATACCAAGAAAAATTCTTCGTACCATTGTTGTGTTCCCTTGTGTAACGGAGATTCTCGATATCATCCTGATTTAAAGTTTCACCGCTTACCAGGCCGTGCAAGGGATGAGCAATTGAAAAAGGAATGGCTGGTGAAGATACGAAGAGATGTGGGCCCACACTTCAAGGTATATAGGAATCTAACAATATCAATGCACAATACGAATTGCCTGTGGATCTTTAAAAAACTGTAATGAAGATAAAAATAGTTGAATACAGTTACATTGTTATTAAAAGGACATTTGATTTATAATAGGTTAACAAAAGTACCAGAGTGTGCTCAAAACACTTCACTGAGGAAGATTACAATCCTCCCACTGATTCTGGACGTCAGTTGCTAAAAAGAGAAGCTGTACCATCAATCTTTGACTGGTCAACCAAATCCAAAGCAAGAAGAAAGATAATTCGACAAGTAGATAGGTAATGAATATCACATATTTCTACTTCAATACATTTCATTTAGACTTGACTGATGGAATTGTACTTGATGTTTATTTTGGTTTAAACCAAAATAATTTTATAATTTTAATAATTTAGTCTTTTATAATTTTTTATTTAGTGTGAACTGAGTGTGAACTGAGTGTCATCATAATTTCAAAACCTTTTTACAGAGACACTCAGACAGATGAAAGTGATGACAATGAAGATAATAGTCCCAGCACTTCTACAACCTTCAGCATGGATGACCTACAAGCACAAGTCCAGTCACTCAGAGCACAGTTCCAAGATGCACAAAAGCAACTTGAACAAAGTAGAAATGAAACTGCAGCTGCCCTCACTGAAATAAAAAGGGTTAAAGTTGAAGCTGCAAAAGAAATTGAGGACATTAAGAGGCAAGCTGCAGAACAATTAGCACTTAATAAATTTGGGCTTGAGAGATTTGGCACAGACAATGAGATCATAAGATTTTATACAGGTTTCCCATCCTATTTACATATTCAGTTCTTTTTTAAGTTTTTGCAGCCATGTGCTGCACAAATGACATATTGTTATGCCTCTGGAGAAAGAGAAAGTAGACCAGACTCAAGAAATATGCTTCTTGTGGATGAATTGTTTATGTTTTGTGTACGCCTCAAACTAGGTCTATTCGGACAGGATTTAGCTCATAGGTTCCGAATACATAAATCGTCAGTTTGCAGGAAATTGATCACATGGACTAATTTTTTGTATTTTCTTCTTGGTAGTCAAGTGATCTGGCCTTCAAGGCAAGATGTTGATAGGTTTATGCCAGAAGGTTTTAAAAAGCTTTATGCAAGCACACGTGTCATTTTAGATTGTACAGAGATTTTTGTTCAAACACCTACCTCCCTACTACTTCAGTCGCAGCTTTATTCTAGTTATAAGAGTAATACTACACTCAAGGGTTTGATAGGCATTACCCCTAATGGAGCTATTAGCTTCGTTTCTAGCCTTTACACAGGGGGGATTAGTGATAAGGAAATCACAAGGTGCAGCGGCATTCTAGATTTGTTAGAACCTGGTGATTCAGTCATGGCAGACAAAGGGTTTGACATTGAAGATTTACTTAGGGAGAAGCGGGTAGAGTTAAATATTCCTCCGTTTCTTGAAAGTCAGGAACAATTCTAGGCCGCAGATGTTCAAAAAACAAAGACACTAGCAAGTCTTAGAATTCATGTCGAGAGGGCAATAAGAAGAGTCAAAGAGTACCACTTTTTTGATTCAGATGTGCCATTGTCCACTTTAGGTTCAGTCAATCAGTTATATACTGTAGCCTGCCTCCTTACAAATTTTCAAGGCCCACTTATTTTATCCAATGGTAATAATGAGGCATAGTGTCTGTAAGAAGTTGGTGAATGTATGATTAATGTGGCTTACATAACCCATTAGATAATCTTTAATGCAGGTTGGTTTATCATGTGTCTTGGATTGCTTTTTGTAACTATTTCAATTTGTTTGTAAATGAAAACTCAAAAAAAAAAAACTAATGAACAAACACAAAATCTAAATAGCACAAATAAATATAATACTAATATGATATAAATATAATAAAAAATAAATTAAGATTATGAATTGATTTGTCATTAATAAAAATAATATAATATTTGTTATCATAAGAAATCTGGCCATGGTTTGAGAACAACAACAAAAATCTTAGTGTATTAATGTAAATAGTAATTGAAGAAAAAACTATCAACTTTGTCCTTTGCTTGCTGGAAAAACACTGAATCAAAATTAATTCTAGAGCAAACAAACAAATTTTCGTCAATGTAACTGAAAAAATCACACCATTCTAATCCTGTGAGTCCAAGCTGGCACTGGATCTGGTAATAATAAATGTCTGTTGTTTTCAGTTTGTACTGGTTAGTGTTCTGGTCCTTGGTGAGATACCTCACATTGTCAAATGATGTTTCCCCCTCTTTAACGACCTTTATTTCTAACAAGCCAAAGGGATTCTGACCATTATTTACGGCATCAAGGTCATAAACTTTCCTGTCTGGGCTACAACCTAGCCATGGGCACTTTGGGTGGACAATCAGCCCAGATGGGAAGAGGTTTACTCTTCCACCCTTTGCATTGCTAGCATAGACCATGGCAGCATGTGGTTCAAGTTCAATGCCTCTTCTCATTGCTGCAGTTTGTACAAATCTGGTGGGGTTTAGCTGATTGACAAGGGTGTCAAAATGTGACACCCGGCGAGCGACAATGCCAAATTTGCTTGCTGTTACCCTTTTTTTTCTGAGCAGGTGCCATACATCACTCTGACTTTGAGTGACTGTTTGCTGCTGCACTCTCAGTGATGACTCTGTTGTCACAGACAATGTTCCAAATATAGATTGTTGACGACTGTCAAGACAGATTGACACATTGTTATTAAATCTGTCCTCTGCACTTGAGAGGGGAAGCTCTGGGAAAGAAGTGCAAGTAAAATCATTTATGATGTAGTCAGTTGACATCTTTTGTTGATATGACAGGACACAGCCTTTTGGGACATTTCCAAACTTGCTCTGTACAAATGGGATATTGCCAAGTTGATCTTGATTGGGCAGAATGGTTGTAAAGAGAGGATAAGGTGGTTGGAAGCCATTAAAGTGCTCTTTTGTGAGGGTAGGATACTGGGTAGATGGGGAATACAAATTACTCTTGATATATCTACTGTACGAAGCGCCAAGTTGGGGTTTTTTCACTAGCACGTCTTGTATTTCTTTTTGTGCGATTTTGGATCCTCTAGGTATGCTCCAACGCTGCTTCATGCTGGTACATGTTAGCTCATCAGGCAATGTCCGATGTCCCAGTTGCTTAAGAAGGGCTAAATAGTAAAGAAGCCCGATCACATGATGGCAGTATCCACCTGCCCCGGCTACACATGAGCACAGCCCAGACAGCAATGTCAAATTGTTGTTCTGGACTGACACCTCTAAAATGTGCGGTGGTTCAGACTTCCTCATTGAGCGGTAACACTTGCATTTAACTCTCACGCACTGGTCGGTATATATCACTAAAAAATTGGAAAAATTAGTGTGAATTGTCTGCCATTCATATCATAATGAAATAGAAAAAACATTTTGGCTATCAAGTACCTTTAACGTCATGTAAATAGCCTGGTTCCGCCATAAATTTGTACGCTTTCGAAGTGCTTGTGCAGCCAGACTTCTCTATAGCGTAGCTCCCTACATCATCGAAGGTGAGGGAAGGAAAGATAGAGATGTCTTGAGTTTCTACTTCATCTAAAACAAAAATAAATATAAAAATATCAGTACGAAGAATTTTTCTTGGTATGTGATGGCTCGTCGGGAGTTCTAACATCTACAGCGAATATATGTAAACATGGGTTAGTCTTGACTTTAGACGTGGAATCACTCTCACAAAAAATAAACAAATCGTCCATTAAAATGCCGTCCAATTACAATCGATCACCATTCACAATCTAAACTGTTATTTTAGAGATTTTAGAAGTCCAATAATTGAAAAGAAACCAAAAAAAAGGAGAGTTTTGAAGTACATACCTTGCGAAGTCGCCATGTTTTTCAGCCGTCGAGCGGGCCGGCGGTGACAATTTTTTCGCGATAACGCGAAGAATATCGTTACTTCGAACCAAAAATCGAGTCCAAAGGAGAGAATTTAAGATTATCTTACTGTGTTTGTAGATAGGGCAAAAGGATTAAGCATTTTGAACGATGAAACTATCGTATAAAACCACGCGTGCTTGACCTATTACAACTTTTGTTTACTGGAAGGCTTGCTCTCCAGTTTTGTGTTGCTAAGCGGTATCCAAGCACGTGACCACTAGCTGCAAAGGGCCTATTCCTGTAATGAGTAAATGCAATAAATATTTGTTAACCTTAAAAACTTGAAAACTAGTTAAGTAATTTAGAATAAATGTGATTTCATGTCGATAAATATGAAATTCTTTTGAGTGTGATAATCTTTTTTTTTGCTTAGATATGATCCCAACACCGAAATTTATGAGCCAAAAACCCTAATTAAACCCTAAAGCTAATAGATTAAAATATTCAAACATAAGAGAAAATACCTCTAGAAGTTCTTAACGTGTATGAATTCCGAAATTCTGTTCTAGAAGTTACAAGAATAAACGATTAAATATAGAATGACATATCATAAGGTATAAGTTGACGAAAATCGTCAAAGTTCATTTTAATTCCTTGTCTGGTCCATAGTTTTGATTTCGATGAGTCGTTGAAATTCAAGTGGTAGGGGACTCTTCATGAATCGTTGAGATCAGGCGTTTTCGACATTTTGGGTTTGTAAGTGTTCAGTGTCCTCTTCATGATAAGTTTCTCCACAATCAGGGCAAGCGTCAGTTTTGTGAAGAGTCTGTTCTTCTGGGATAGTTGGTAGAGGTCCGTCTTCAGGATCTGTGGCAATGGTCTGGTGGTTTTAGGTGCAACTTTAACATAGTGAACTAAGTTAAGGTCGGGTTGATGTTGTCTCCTACGGTGATGATAGCAACCAAGTACAATGAATATCAGCAAATTGATGAATGAGAAGCACAGGGCTAGAGAAGCAATGACAAGTACCAACGGGTTACTTGAAACTTCATGAATCTGTTTGATATCTTTGCAAGAATGCCGATCTTTTCAAACCAAAGTCTTTTTGATCCAGGTCTTTTCGAACCAGGTCCAGGTCTTTTTAAACCAGGTCCAGGTCTTTTCAAACCACCTATATACACGTATCAAGCTTCACCACACATCCTCTTTGTCAGTAAAAAGATATAACAACATACAGAAGACAATTACAACGAAATAGACAAGGCAACATTACAAGAAGAACAAAACAACAACGACTAGTCAAAGCGTGGACCGTCGATAGTGATGCCCAAGGCCGCAAGAGTAGCGACCTCTTCCAAATACGCCTTGAAGGCGCTCAGGTTGGGCCGAATGTGTGTGGATGAAATGTGATGTGGAGCGCTGCACAGTGGGCACCATAACCTGTCGGCGGCATTCCCCCTGTGATATGTGAGTACCAGGCACACCTCCTGAATTAGGTTGCGACAGCTCGGCAGGTATTTGGCGTGCTGCCCAGACCATCCCTTGGGGTGTTCCCTCTGGCAAACGGTGCAGTTCATGACTTAAAGAGAGAGAACAAACAAAAAATATTTTATAAAAGCGATTGTCTATGATGATGAAAAAAAAAGAAAAACCTAGGAGTACCGATTTTTAGATGCAACTGAGAAATACAAAATGCAACTAAATTGGACAAAACCGTCCATATCATAACCCGAATGCAATAGGTCAATCTGTGCTCTGTGTCTACAGTACTTCTTGGCTAATTGGTGATAACCATTCTCATAGAGCGTATATATAAACATGTGTTGTAAATAATCTTATCCGTGGGGTATGACTTCGGGATCAGGAAGTTGGCTTTCAACCCATGAATCCTGAATTCCGAGGTAACCACAAATTGTAACAACAGCAATTTGATCTTGCTCGAAAATATAACTTGGCATAGAGTCATTAAATAAGTCTATAAAACAAAGTATGAAAAACGAGCAAAAATAGGGGGCAGTATGACGACCCCTGAAACATTCTTTTGAAACTTTATTTTGTCTAAGCATGTTCCATGATTCCATGCTAGCATTGATCTATAATACTGGCTCAATTGAAACAATTTGTGATGTGAGACTGGTCGGAAAATATTCTATTCAGGTACTGAAATATTAGGCATAATCAAAATCTGTGGCTGTCAAGTGGTGTGTCATTGCAAAAAAAAGTCCTTGTCGGTAGCTGTGAAATCTGTATTAAAGCTTTTTATCCAGTTTATCAGAGTCGTAAATATGAGTTGTTGGTGCCATTGTTGTCCTAGTGTAAATGAGAAATAACTCAAAATAAATTTAATTAAGCAGAACAAAGAGGTCATTGTCATGACATGTGGCCTATTTCTCGGACTGTTGTTGAGAGCTATTAAACACCTCGATCAGAGAATCGTCAAGAATGTTACTAGCTGGTTCCCAAGTGGCTTCGTTTTCTGGGCAGTTAGCCCCATTTTACTAAGTATTGCCATCGAGATTTCTTTTTTTGTTTTGCTTACAAATTTTCAGCTTGAAAAATAGGCTCTGTTTCATGTAATTTATTTGGCTCACTGGCGGTAGCTTGTGTGTGCTTGGGCCGAATCCACTTACGCCACGCTGCCACTTGCATTCCCACAGCTCAACCACAGTATGTCCCTGTTCTTGGATATACTCAGTGTTGGCACATGTCTCTTCCCTCAGCTCAACCATGGACTTGTTGCGGATGGTGTTCACGGTCTTCCCCTTGTTTAAATGGCAGTTATGGCCATGCCAGAAACAGGCTAATAAGAATGAAGAAAGAATATTTGTTATAAGACAGGCAGCCCAAAGTTCTAGAAAACATAAAACCACACGAAGCCCAGTTTTAAGAAAGAATAAAAAAACTTACCATGAAATTGAAAGACCGTTTGACTTTCACTGTGGAACCCGTCGACGGGAAGACGATGATCCCCAATTCTCTTCTCGGTGTTATTCAGCTGGTGTCTGATCTTGATTCTCCGTTGATGGGCTTCCCAAGCGATCCACTCATCTGCCATCCTTCTGGAATTCTTGGGTTTGAAGTGGGTTTCAGCATGTCTCCGTTTATGAGACCCTGCAGGCATATCCTGCATGATAGCCCACAAGTACAAAGCATTGGCGTCATAGCCAAGAACTTTCTGACAGGTTTTGGGTTCAATTCCCTTAACTACCATCTCCACTTCACGAATCTTGGTTTTCCCCGCTTCATGGTAACGGTGAAAAATAATGGATGGACCACCCGTGTTATTCTCTTTGAACAGATCATACAAATCTTTGTTTTTCTCATTGAACGAAGAGAAATACGTCTGCTCATCGGGAAAGCTAAACAGATATTTCATGGTTAAGCTGGGAACCGACACACCATCTTTGAACATATCTATTTCTCTTTCCCTCCAAGAGTCCATAATTTTTTTCACTGCTTCCACAAACAGTTCAACGTCAAGATCATTGTACCAAACCAAAAAGTCTCGGAATGTTTGCATACTTTGTTCATTCCATTCACGTTGACTATACTGAAAGTCTTCAACCGAGATATTCTTGTTGGTCAAGGATGAGTAGAACGCTTGGTGTGGGGGAAGTGCTGGACAATCGAGCTTGTCTAAACTGTTGACCCACTTGTACGGAAAGAATCCTAGAAAGAAATAAGAAAATGATATTAGCAAATAATTTAAATATAGTACGATAATTTTAAATAGATAACTAACCTTTAGCAGCTGGACAATCATACGCTTTCAGGAACTGGGCATAACTGAACCCGGGCGCCAGGTAGTTGATTATATCCAAGAATTTCAGGTGCTCTGTTTTCAAGCACATATGGTTGTTGTTGCGCTTGATCGTAAACTTTACACCTTCATTTTTCACCAAGTACGGGAGAAGAAACTCTTTCACGGCATTCAGGTCGTACTTGCCCGAGTTGAACCCCAAGACCGGCATCTCTTTCAAGTACTATTCCAGCTTAGCCTAACGACAAAAGAAAATCAGTGGTTATTAGTGAAATAAGCTAACAAACGGATTAAAGTTATATTTTGTCTTACAAACTTAGAAAATATAATTACCTTCAAATTAACTAGCGGGTGCTTTTTCTTGTCTTTATTTTCTGGAGCTTCTCTCTCTAACCAAACAGGATCTCCGAGTTCTTGGTTAAGCGTTCTGTAAAAATTCAAGTCTTGTCCTTTGCTCTCACTGTCATCATTGATGAAGTCCCGATCTTCATTCTCACTCTCTATCTGTTCTTCATCTTCATCATCTGAGTCAAGTACACCAATTCCATGATCGTTTTCTTCTTCCAGTCCTACCAGTATATCTACCATTTCCTGGACTCCATCGTCATTCTCTCCAATCTTCTCATTGATGGTGGTGAAGATAGCTTCAAAGTCATTCAATAACAATAACTCTCTTGACTGATGTCCACCAAATAGTCAACAAATGATTTCAATAAATCATGAGAGTCACCGTTTGTTATTAAACACTTGGGACTAGTAAAACCAGGAACATTGGAGCAGATACTAACACTTAGTGGCACGTGTTTGTTTTCCCACGTCAATTTTTCAGTATTGTCAGGCAAGTTGTCTTGGTTGGACAGGCACTCGAAGTCGTAAGTGGCAAAGTGGGAGAAGTATCTCATCTCTTTGGGGACCTCGATGCCTTCATCAGCAAGCTGTTCAAAGATGGTAGGCGGGATAGTGTACGCACCACCAGGAAACCACCGTCTTGTCTTGGCTTCGAAAGTCAGTTCGTGGCGGTTCAGACCAGTGTGTTTCCAATACTTCCTACAACGCGAACACTGGTAGGATTTGGAGTACTGAGCGAGAGATTTGATGTAGGAGAAGTGGTCTTTGTAAAGATTGAGGTACATCGTGGTGGAATGATGACAGAGAGAGGGGTGAACAAGGCGAGCAGCTATTTCAGGTCCTTGTTCATCATCATCATCATCATCATCAGATCTTGTGGATTCGAGGGAGCACCCCGTTATATTGACTTGGAACAACTTTTCCAGGTCGGGTAGGTTTTTCATCTGGACTCCATGGAATGGATGAGTGGGGTGGGACTCACGAAATCTAAGGGAAAAAATTCTCTATGAGTTTGATAAACTTAACCTTTTTTCTAAAATGGTTTGAAAAAATATTAACAAAAGACTATTGACAACAACTAAATAAGGGGTTATTCAAGTGGGAAATAAAAGATGCGCGTCTTTTCACAAGGTTTTGACTTGAGAGTTACGATCAATTACTAACCTCTCGAAATAATATTTTGTGTCGTGCCCCAGATTCCTTGTGTGACATCCGTTATGGAAGGCCAAGCAGCGAAAGAAGCACAAGTTGTCTTGGTAGGGACGTCCAGTTTTTTCATAGGAGTCCAAACTCACAATAGCTTTGTTATTCAAAACATAGAGCGGCAACAGTGAAGAACGACCGATGGGGTGTTCTCAGAGTTTGGTGACATAGAAGCACACGTTCGTAATCCAGATGACGACCCATTTACTATACAGTCTTTTCTGTCGTACCCATTCTAGAATATCTACGTTTTTCAGCGCATCATAACCTTTTACAGATCTTGGGCGCTTGAGACGAGGAAGGGTTCTTCAAACAGTCTACTGTTGTTGTGGCTGGGGTGGTAGTACTGTAAATCCCCGGTCTCATTGTTCCGGAGAATGAATCCAAGGGATACATTCAACTAGAACACGGTAGATTGGTCTAGAAAGATACGGTCGACTTGTTGAACAAGATCGTTGGTGTTCAGGTTGTTGAGCCTGAAGTTGTACCAGTCCTGGACTCTGTTTCTTCGACTAAATCTTGTTTTAATTTGGCGCCAGTGTTTCTTGTAGATTTCTTGGGTGGCTTCATTGACATTTAATAGGAGGGTGGGTGACATGGTGGATGGATCAGCGGGCCAGTTAGCTGTTTGTTGTTGTTTGCTAATACCTCAAAAAAAAAAAGACAGAGAAAGATTGTTTAGAACCACAACAAAAGATTAATGAAGCCCAGCTGGTGGTGTTATTAAACTATGAGGAATAAGTACCTTCAGTACCAGTTTTATCCTTATTCTGTTTTTTACTCGGTCCAGTTTGAGATGATTCATTCTTTCTCTTCACTCCACTCGTGGAAGGTTTTGGATGAGCGGTTTCTATGTGGGCTCTCAAAGCGGGTAGACTTTGATATTTTTTATCGCACTTTCCACAGGTGAACTCTTGCTCAACTCCACGCCGTTGGTGTGTCTTTTCGTGTCTTTTCATGTTCGTCTTGTCTTTGAAATTCTTCCCACGGGTCATACACAGTTCACAACATATCTTTTTTATGGGTGTTCTCGTGGCATTTTAGGTTGAATATTCTTTTGAAGGACTTTCAGCAGACTTTGCACTGAAGTTTTCTGGGGGGGTCTATAAAGAAAGCGAAATAAAGATTAATAAAGAAGTCAAACGCATTCTAGTTTAAGATGAATTACTGATGATTGTTATTAAATATGTAAAAATTAAAAGTTTACCTTCGTTCCTTCTCCAGTTTGTATATCCTCGAAAGGAATTTCTTCAACGATTCCTTCTTCAAAATCTGCATTGGCCTAAAAATAATGAAAAATGAGTCATCCATTGTTTATTAAACCATTACCATAAAATGACGAGCAGACTATTTATTAAATCGTTACCATAAAATGACGAGCAGACTATTTATTAAATCGTTACCATAAGATGACGAGTAGACTATATTGTTAGACAAGTTGGGGCAAGTCTTTTGTTTAGCAATCCAATTTATAGAGCCCAGGGATTTTGAATTTTATGTTGTGGGTGTGTTCCTCATCTGCTGGGTACGCAGTTACAATGCATTTATCTCGTATGATGATATACAATGACTTGTCCGTTTTCTTTCCGGTAAACATATTTACACCAATGGGTCTATCCATAACTTATCACAAAATATAGGTTACAGATAAACCCTTGTAATAAAGGGCCTCGACTTTCCCTATTTGTTGTACCTCCTTTAGCACAACTTTCACTAATTTGAACACTTCCTCTGGTTGTGAGATAAATCTTGATTTTCCTGCCCATTCCTCAATATAGCGTTCTTGAATATGGGTTTTGGATTCCTCATCCAAAACAACTGTGAGCAATTCTGATTTCAAACTCATTATTATTTGTAATAAAGGGCCTCGACTTTCCCTATTTCTTGTACCTCCTTTAGCACAACTTTCACTAATTTGAACACTTCCTCTGGTTGTAAAATAAATCTTGATTTTCCTGCCCATTCCTCAATATAGCGTTCTTGAATATGGGTTTTGGATTCCTCATTTCCTCGATTCCACAGCAAGTTGTGATTTCAATTATACAGGGTGATAGTACTTCAGCTAGTTCACAGACTTCATTGCAGTTTGGAAACATGGCTATTCTTAGTCGCTGCCACAAGGATCACCTGTGAAACTGTCCTCCAACGAGATTCAGAGACATAAACGGAATAGGCTTGATATTATAGTTGTGTAAAAATTGAAAATCTATGCAATGTAGATATAGAAGCCTGCCCGATTCTTAAAAATTCTACACCAAGAGCTTTGACAGATATGGCCTCCATCAATAGTTCCATTAGTGCTGAGATCCTCACTCGACAAAGATCAAGAGCAAATGAGCCGTTTTGAAGTTTTCGGACCATACTCCTTTGCTGGACTAGATCAACCTCCTCTGCACTAGATTGAATTCGTTTTGGCCGTACTTCAGAGTTACAATTCATTGGTACTTGAGATCTACCATCAGCTGTTGAAAGGCAGGATAGTGGCTTTCGTAGGTATCATCTGGAAATAAGGTTTCTCTCTGGAAAACTACACAAGGACCACAACCACATTTGTAGCGGTACATTCTCAAACATTTTGGGACGGTCTTGCCTTTGTAGGAATGTTGAGTGTTGTAGCAACTTTTAAATCCTCTTTGTTCCTATCACCTTAGCATATTTTACTGTGCTACTCCTTACTTCACTTCCTATACTGGTGAATTGTTTCTGTTGATGATAAGGCTAGGTTTGTGGGTAGGCTGACAAACAGAACAATTATTGCCCTGATTGCTAATGTTTAGCAAAACCATGCTCTTTCCTCGACTCATTCACAATGCATACATGTTTTAACTCTTAAAAGAGAGTCCACTGTATTTGCCATACCCATCACCTCTTGTGCCTGGATACGAGCTTCTAGTTTCAGAAATACTTTTACTGTGAGATGGTAGACCATTCCCTCTGGTCCCGCAGGTGATATGCCAAGAAACTCTTTTTTTGTAGATATCAGATGCTCCATATAACAGAGAGAATCCACGAGTTTGTCCTCTATATGGTGATGTATGACGTTGCTCTGTATGTGCCTTCTGGTTTTGAACCTTCATTCTAGTCAGGAGTCTTCCTCCATGGAACATTTTTCTGGGTTTTATTAAGCCTCATTCTACATCTGCCTCTGAAGATTTATCGGCTTTGTAAAGTACAGTTTAAGCTCTTTAAGAAATTCTTTCATGGAGGTGGGAAGGTGTTTAAAGTCTACAGCATACTTCTTGGTCTTTTCGATGGTCAAGTGGCTTACTTGGGAAGAGCTTGAGAGACGACCATTAGAAGGAGCAGGCAGCAGGTCAGTTTCTGTGGTAACTGTCTGGGTGGTGGAATGTTCTTGTGGTAATACATTCGGGTCTGTGTCCTTGAAGGTGATAGGGATTGAGAGAAGACCATAAGAAGAAGCAGGCAGGTCAGTTTCTGTGGTAACTGTCCGGGTGGTGAGATAATGTACGGCTCTTCTCGCAGAATTGCTATTCCATGCAGTTTTGTACTGCTGTTGAAGCACGTGGCAGGAGTCAGCACTGTTCAGTCTGAGGAAATCTTCTTGGCCAACACTTTCCCCAACGTTGCTGTTGCTGTCAGAAAATTCGTAACATACCAGGTTGGACGAAAGCATGGTTTAATGTAGCTGTAGTAGTCGGAGGAATCAAATTAAAGATGAAGAAGGAATTTGAAGAGCAAGTATTACAAACTTGGTTGTTGCGTTTTTGCAGGAGAAAGGATTGCTGATTTGAGATTGACTAGAAGGTAGTTGATGAGATATTGGCATCCTAGCACAAGCCATTGATCGAGGTGGGAGAAAGGTGGAGGGAAATGTTTTATTGCTTGGGAATGGTTAAGCCGCATGCTATGAAAATCAAAACTTGAGCGAGAGGTTGTGTTACAAACTTGGTTGTCGTGTTTTTGCATGAGAAAGGAGTGCTGATTTAAGATGGTATCGACCAGAAGGTAATTGATGAGATATTGGCACCCTTGTACAAGCCAAGCCATTTCAGGTGGGACAAAGGTTGATTATATTTTATAGGCAGCTGTTTGTCAAGCTTTTTCGCCAGGTTTGGTTAGATTGCTCTCTAGTTTGATCTTGATCTTGGGGAGCTTGTACAAATTCACAATGGCTCAGTCAACTATGGATTTTCTCAAGCCAGTTTTTTTTATAGCAGAAAAGGTTAGGAATGGTAAGCGCGCCATGGAAACTTTGGGCGGACCTACTGTATGAAATGCATAAGTTAACAGTCTTAAACAAAAGAACTGAATACTAGCCAATTTTACTTTCTCTCACCTTGAGGTAATTCCGATAATTTTCAATGACATTTAAGTCTTAAGAAGAGGTCTAGGCTCAATCTTAAAGAAAGTACCTCTCTGGCAAAGCCAAGATAACCTGTTATCAATCCACTATGTTATTTCTTAACCCGGCCCCCCCCCCCCCGATACTAATATTGACTAATGTATAAAGAAACCAACCCAAAAATCAAGGTAAATCCCCTCTCCCAACCCCAGTCATGTGTATACTATGTATTCCTTTGCCAATTACCAACCCAGAATGCTAATCTCAACTAATGTATTTAAAAGATCATTAAAAAATATGTTTTAAGAAAAGTAATACCCCCCTCCCCCATGAAAATTATTAAATAAATATGATGAGTGCATCGAGCACTGATTTTATAACTAATGTATCAAATAAGCTGACTTTTACAAAAGTCTTTCTTGAGCTTTGGCAAATGTTTACTGATTCTAATTAACCCTTTATGCCCCATGGGGAATCTTGCTTAGGTTGTGCACTAATCCCAAGGGTCATTAACATTCATTGTGCAGTATTGAGTATGCCTTAGATTTTGCCTTATAATGCCAAAGCAAGCTAAGGTACTGCATTACAATAGAAAGAAAAATTATAGATCTAATATCAAACTTTATTTTTAAACATCATAAGGTAGTAAATACATAAAATCTGATGAGAATATACTACTGAAAATCCTAGAACCTAAAACATACTTGCTCAGCCATTTTGTTCTAGGTTTGATATTGCAAACACATGGATTAGATTTACTATAAATCATCTCCTAGATCAATAATTCAATATAGAAATGATAAAAATGTATATTGAGACATGCAGCTAAAGAATAAGCTAGTTATCTATCATGAAAGTCAAGTGGTTTTCACAAATATGAAATAATTAAAGTTAAGTTAATTTTGAATTTGGCGCGTCCAAAGTCGGTCCAATCAAGCTAGGTCACTAGCGGTATGGTTGCGAAAGCACTTCAAACACACTCGCTTTCCACACAGTTCACACTGTAATCTGCACCAGCTCTTTTCTTTTTTCCTTAGGCATCTTTTGCAGAGGCCTTTTGTGCAGGGAATAGGCCAGTGGCCACCCTGCAAAGATCCAGAAACACAGGATAATTTGCGGCAACTGAATTCGCCGATCAAGTCCTTTGCAAGTTCTAATCTAAATTGAAGCTGTGTTCGTGAGCGATGATTTGGCGCCAGCATTTCTAAAATGTGGGCATTTACAATGCTCAAGTCAATGAGAAACCAAAATAGGTATCTCCACCACTTTCTGGACTTGAGTCCGACAGCATAGTAGCCGCGAGATTGATCACTGCGATCAACAGCACCCATGTTGGCGTTGTAGCTCTTCACTACAGGAGCGCTAGGCACATCGATAATGGTTCCATCGCGTTGTTTTCGTTTTACAGTGTCGTCTCCAACAGGATTCGACTGGCTGCTTAAAAAGTTGACAAGCCTCTTGTCCTTCCAAACCGTTGCCACGAGATTGTTCTTTCGTTTGAACAAGGATTCGCCTTGTTTTAAGCGCTTCACGTCGGGGTTTTTTTTCCCTAACTCCTTCGGATAACCCGAACTGCTAGCTTTTATCGTGCCACATAAATAGACTTGGTCTTTTAATAAATCTTCGGCTAGACGAACTGATGTGAAATAATTATCACAGAAGACATGATGGTTTTTGCCTGTGATTGTCCGTGTTAAATCATGTACGACACGGTAGCCAAGGCCATGTTCGACTCCGCCATCTTGCTTCTTCCCCGTGTAAACTTGGAAGTCCAACACGTAGCCATTTGAGGAATCGGCACACTCCCAGACCTTTATTCCTCTCTTGATGGGTTTGTTGGGCATGTATTGCTTCATCCCAAGCCTGCCTTTGTACTTAACCATAGCTTCATCTACAGCAACGTTCTTTGTTGGCATGTACTCTTCGCGGCATTGCTGTAAAACACGATCAACAACAGTTCGAACTTTGTAAAGTCTGTCGTGTTGCCGATCTTCTCTCGGAAGAGCTTTAGATTTGTCATTGAGATGTAGATATTGATTTAGTTTATCATAACGATTTCTTGGCATGACTTTTTTGATCTCTGGGACTCCAAGGAGAGGTTCTTTAGACCAATACAGTCGAGTTGAAGGGAGCTTTTTTATTCCAAACACGACGTGAAGACCAAGGAACGCTTTGATCTCTTCGGCTGTTGTATCACGCCACTTTGGATCGGGCTTCACAGCGATGCATTGCTGGGCATACAGGTTAGTTTCTCTGACAATAAGTTCGATTAAGTCCTCGGGAAACAATAAATGAAAGAAGTCCAGTGCAGTTCCATCTTCTGCAACTCCAGAGACAGGACCAGAGCGAGATACAAATGGCGCGACATTCACAACTCCATTGCCATTTCCCCAAGTGTTTACATCTTCTTGTGGCTCAGTTTCTTCGTCATCTGAGACGGAAAAATCAGACAAATCTTCTGTGTTCACTGTTGAAACAGAAATATCTGATTCAGAAGAGTCTGAAGCAGAGTCTGAGTCGTTCAAGGCTTGAATATCGTCGTTCGTAAATCCTAAAAAATCTTCCGAGTCGCTATCGCTCTCCATTTCCAAACGTGTTTCTTCAACTATAATTTTCACTGCGAACTTGTGTGACAACCTATGCCATATTTGGTATGAAAATAAATGTAAACTCTTCTCCTATTGGTTAGAATACGATAGAGCATCAAAACAAAGATATAACATGTCTTTTGATTGGCTAGAAGAGGTCACGGTCTGAGAGAGCCATATGGCTCACTTGGGAATTGGAGCCAGTTACGGAAGTGAGCCATATGGCTCACTTGGGGCATAAAGGGTTAATTTACAGCGATACCCTCGACATCAAAAAATCTTTTACCGTAATCCAGGAGGCTTTTATTTAAAATGCAATCGCTTGCTTTCGTTTTAACTCCTGTTGAGAAGCCTCAGCATCAAGCATAGTCCAGACAAATTGTAGTTAGTGATCAAACAAATTGCAGCAAAAGGTTTCTCACTGCCAAAATAACAGGATGGGTATTCTTTGGTAGTATTCTTTAAGTTTAGTATTGATTAGCTGTTTGGATTCCTTTTTGAGTGCTTTGAACATATCAAGATAGTATGATGGATTGTTGTGCTTCTTTGCTGCATGTCTCGCCATTTCTCTCTTTTTCAAAAACCTATCTTACATTACTTTATATGTAATGTCACAATGTGTTGTGGGATGACGATATGCCTACGTCGCCATCTCAATGCAAAATTATGAATTAATGATGTAATTTTTAAATTTCAATTGTAACGCGCTATATCTCCGTCAGAATTAAACTGATTAACAGGATTTGTTTTGCAGAAAATCCCAAACGGTTCCCATTACGAGTATTGGGCAAAAAAGTGAAAGAATAAATAACATTCGAATATTTTCAACAATCCATTCAATTTTCATTTTCATTCAATTTCAACATCATGCAAATCAACATGATAAAAACTTTACGTAAAAATAGATATCCAAAGTAAGCCATTAAAAATGAAGATTTTAAGGTTCAAGTTTTTTAGGTTTTTTTAAACTTGAAATATTTCTTCTGCATTACTTAACGTATGTGCAGGGAAAAAAACTTGATGTGGCTACGAAAACCATAAACCTGACAATGGGCTTTCCAAAGCTATTCTACAATAAAATCAAATAAATGACTAAAATGAAAGATTTACCACCCTAAGAGCAGTCACAAAATCACGAACCTTCACCAAATGATAGTCACCGGCCTTCACTGGGTGCACTCCTTTTCAAACAATCCCCCCAGCTCCAAAAAAAACAATCCCAATGAATGTCTTCCAGCACTTCGGAGCATTGTTTGTTTGTTCGTAACTTGATTGTCATGCCTGTAAATGGAAATGAATTTCCTAACCCACCACGATAAGAAAGTCGCCACTTTCTCTGTGATTAGCTTTGCCCTGTGATTCTTGATGTAGTGTACTAGGATGCTGCTGAGTTCATGGTCATTCTGAAAGGAATGAATGAGAATAAAATGAATGAAGTCACAATTACTGTTATTGATTGATCTGAAACATATAGTGGCATAGAATTACCTTCAAGATAGTGGTATCTGAGCCGTAGGTTTTAGCAGTTTTGTATTTCTGAAATCGAAATGTGAGCCCTCAATCTTCTTGGACCAGGTTCTTACCATCCATGTTAGGGCTCGTGAGGCTCGATCCCTGGGGAAGAATTTGTAATGTTCTGACTTCACAGGCCCTGGAAGTTGGCACCAGGACATTAGCGGTAGCACAGACTAATTAGCAGTAGGTAGCACATTCTTCAGCCCTGGCTCTCTCTGTTCATGCCATTTTCACCCTCTCCCTTTGTCAAACTAAACTGGCAACAATCTTGTCCCTGAATTGGAAAAAAAACCAAAGGATTAAGGAGATCAGGATTGGCTATTGGAGTATTTTAAGATGAGTTAGAAAAAAGTAGTATATATATTAAAGATAGCATATATGATATATCCAAACATCAGTATATATGTCAAAAATGCAGTTCACATCCATCTAAATCCAAAAATGGAAATAACTGTCAACCATTGAAATTCAAAGACATGGTTATTTCTGTTAAGGTAAATTATATGCTTGTCTGAAAAGCCAGGTCTTAAGCATTCGCTGGACTCACTTGTTCCACAACTTGAGAGCAACACTCGAAAAAGCTCTTTCCCCATATGTTCAGACTACTATCATAGTTATCATTCATCCATTGTGATATAAATACTAAATTATGAATGTCATTATTATTATTATCATTATAATTTATTATAACCATTCAAGCCACTGGTTCTTCTCCATCGGGTCCTCTTTTTTTAAAGCACTTTCTCTGTGTCCTTCCCTCTGTAAGAAAGCCACTTGAGCACGTAGCCTTTTGATGACCACAATGCCATATATTCAGGCGAATCTTCATCATGTAGAAACTTGGCTGGGTAGATAAGAGCCGCTACGTGGTTAGCCATTGTGTAAGCCTTCATACGCCTCCACCTGGAAGAAGGACAATAAATGTTAACAGTCTTATTAGTATATATGCCCCAACATTTCCCAATTAAACGATATCGATATCACTTCTTAATCCCAGACACTTATTGGAAAAGGCATTCGAATACATTTTTCATTGATCGCGTGTGCCTCCTTGGTTTTCTTTCCTATATACCGTTCATTCATTTATTCATTCCTTCACTCATTCATTCATTCTCTGCATTGGGTGCTGCCTGTGAAAGAAACATGACGTGCGCACTACGCAAGTGGCCCTTCCCACGAACAAATACACCAATACATCCATAAACAGTTAAAGCACACGTTTTTAATATTAAACATGTAGCCTGTGGATTTAAAGGAAAAGAAAAGACTGGTTTAGTCTGCAGTTCAGAAAATAAGTAAAGTGATACATATTCAAGGAAATGGGATTCATCAGTGAAACTATTCTATTAGCCTTAGTACCTCTCATACGGGGCCTTGCCAGGGAGGGGCACGCTCTAGACACGTGCCCTCTGCCCCGACATCTGTAACATGTCTTAGAAGCGTCTATATAGGAAAACAAATTGAGTTAAAAATATCGGATTAATTGATACTGCGTTCAAAAACTGAAGAAGCTTAATTATCCTTTGAAGAGGCTCAATTATCATCCGAAGAGGCTGATGTTTTTATATCTGTTTTTTTAAAATCTAAGGTCGGCCACTGGCCAAACACCAAACTAAAATTTGAATAACACCTACAAAACCTTACTCTTTACCATATCGAAATACCAAATGAAAGCTGTGATAAATAATATGGTTGAATTTTATGAAAACACGGCTTCTTTGTCCTAAACAAATATCTACACCGTACTATCGAACAAGTACAACTATGAGGTTCCATTTGCCGTCATCTTTTCAATGTGGCATCGCTTACTCTTCAGTAAGAGGGAGATTTTATAATTTACTAAGCCGTGATTGGTTCCGAAGTTTATCTATTGTTACAAACTTACACAACTCACTGACATAGTGGCTTCGCATGTACGATAGTACGAGGCAGCAGCCAAAAGAAGCAGAGGTTATAATGAGTAGCTAAATTACATACCTTAGATGATGCAGGAGTTGATTTTCTCATCATTTTATATTGTTGCCTAATATTTCTTTTTCTCAATGTTTGCATGATTTTTCCATGTGTATCAACACGTCGGTGGATATTCCTAACAGTAGATCTATAATTGTTATATGCTGGACCTCTGTATGAATTCAGTGTCATTAAGATGCAAGTCACACGTATTACAAGAATCAACAATTGTTTGAGAAGAATGTTGACATTCACATATCACAGCTTTCATAATTATTTTGTCAGTGAAAGGTAGTGGACCCTGTAATACAGGGCTTTGATATGTTCTTCCCCATAAGGCTTCACTAAATATACCGTAAACAGGCTGAATTATCCCACAGTGGGGCTCAATTATCACATATTCCCCCATATGTTTGTGTTTTCATTAAGCTTATGGTCTTTTTCATCTGCAAATGGAGCTGATTGACCAGCGATTGATTTAGCTGAATAGTTGGTTTCTTTCTGTGTAAACAGCAACCTAAAAGTTGAATAACACTTGAAAAGCCTTTCATTTTGTCACTTAGAAATGCGATATGAATGCTTTGAAGTGAAATTGTTCAATATTTTAGCAAAATAAAATTTATCTAAAACTTATGGAAAGAAGTTAGCCAAATACGAGCTTCACGTCAAGCAGGAGGTAGCGATTGGAAATCGACAGTAATCAGAAAAGAAAGAATAATGCAGACATTTCTTCATTTGAGGGGGGTGGTTGGGTCCAAAGTTTAGCGATTGTCTTTAATCGGCTGACTGCTGATTGTTTGTTCGAGTACTATTTGGGCTTCCCGTGGTGTTACACTCTTACTCGTGGACACAACCAATGGCATAGTGGATTTGTCTCTTCGAGGCAGTAGCCACAAAAACTAACTTACCTCTCTGCATTACGAGTTTTTCGCCTGGTTTAAGCTTCGCTTTTGTGTTAGGGGGAAGCTGTTTTCTATCAATCCTTACCATGCCACATGCGTACGTTTGCTGCGCTTGTAAATGCTCAAACAGAATTATAAAAATAACTGAATTATAAAAATATCAAAATAAATGCGATGATGTGTATTCATAAATGGCAATACTAACCTTGTCATAACGTTGTGCCCTAGTCCATCGTTGTGCCCTTTTCCAAGGTAGGTGCTTAAGTGCAAAACGTATCAGTTGCTCGATTGAGCTGCCATCTAAACCTTTATCCTATACTTCATCGGCTTCGCTGGCATATACTGTTAAAAGGATAACCTACCTAATAAAAAATTACCTTTGATGTAATCTATAACCTGACGTACCTTAAAAAGACGATCGAAGTTATGTTCCCGAGTCGAGTCGTTAAAATGAAGGAAAAAAGTGATTTCTTCAAACCTATTCTTAGTCATTACCTTTGATGCCTACATTCCCAAAGAACTCATCTGTGGACAAATATGCTGTTAACTGGGAAGCCTTACCATACCCATGATAATCCTTATCCCAAAATATGCCTTAAGCGTGTCGCGTCAGCCAAACTGGGTGATAAGACACAGCATCGAGAATAAGCATCAATTAAAAGGCGGATGGATCCTTGATGAATATAACAATGTTAAAAAGTCTACGCCAAAACGTAAGTATAGCTAGCTATTTAACAATTTAGAGCATAAACAAACCTGCGCTTTATCAACTCCAAGTGAATTTGCAAGGCGTTCAAAATCCGAGGCACTTGGAGTACCGTTGGGAGCCTCATATGCTGCATCCAACAAGGCCAGCTCATCCTTATCATAGATTTTCCTTGCCTTATCATAGATTTTTCTTGCCTTTGCTGGTTTGTTTTTTAGGCCTTCAGGAGGAGCGCGACCAGTTTGCTTGCAATTACCATGAAGTTCTAAAAATAAAATAAAAGAAATTACTTATTTAGACGTATAGCATTCATAGAACAATTCACTTTAAGTTCATAAATTATACCTTTAAACATTTGTTGGTTTTCTAGGGACTCGAGAAACTCCTTCATCCTTTCCTAAGGCTCACTCCCAGCTCCAAGTGGTTTATTGTTTGGGGGATGTTGGAGAAGAGTTGACACAGTTCCTTGTGAACGTTTAACAATCTCCCTGGCAAATAAAGAGATCGGTATTTGGTTGGTCTTCAACCAGTTATGAACCCTGTTTGCTACGGCACTTGGTGTCTCTTTCCCTTGGTTGCTGGTTTCATCAGTGACACAATCTTATTAAACTCCAAAATGAGAAGTTTTTTTTAACTTTACCTTCAAAATTTGACCACCTTCTTGCACTAATTTTCTTAGCATCGTGGCCTTCTCGATGTGCATTTCAACTGTGATGAACTAGGAATTAGTAGATAATAAATGCGATAATAAATTCACTTATTACCTTGAAGGACTATTCTAAAATTCATTGCCGTTTTACCTTAACCACTCTTTGTCAGCGGGCTTGATAACAATGTCAGAACGATTGCGTAATTGACGTAAAGCCAACCACTCGTCCTTAGAAAGATTAGAGTAACTGAGTTTACGGTTAAGATTGAGTTCAGAAATATCACGGCGACACTTATTGACAAAAAGATCAAGAGAAGAAAATTGTCCCTCCGGAGGGACCCAGTTAGACTTACGAGGAAAAAGGCGTTCAAAGACATCACGTTCACAGTTAGAGTTAGAAGAGTCAGAGAAAAAAGCTTTAAGGCAAGTACGGCGAAAAAAAGATTAAGAATCTTTCTTGACCAGGAATTCATCAGATTTCTTAGCAAGAGGAACGAAGTTTAAGCCCTTGCTAAGAACTGAAATTTCAGAATCAGAAAGAGGTAAACCTTCGGGAATGGTGACAACAGAATGACTAAAGACATTGTGATTACTATGTTCAACATGTGTATTGGGATCAAAACCAACAAGAGACACAAACTTATTACGCTTAGTAATAATACTGACTCTCATTCTTATTTACTCTACTCGTTTTCTCATCCTAAGCACACTCTTAATGCTATTCCGTTCTCGCAATTTCTTCGTCTTTGTCATTTGTGTAGTGATGATCTTGATTTTTCTGTTAAATGTTCTGAGATGCGTTCCTTCTTCCTTAAGCGTAATTATCCTGCTCATGTTATCGATCGTGCCATTCGCAAAGTTTCTACTATTGATCGTACCACTGCTCTCACTCCTCACACTCGTCCTTCTAATGATCGCATTCCTTTCACTCTTACGTATCATCCTATTAACAATTCCATTAAACCCATTGTTAACCGCAACTTTTCTCTGCTTAACCCTAATACTCGCACTTCTGCTATTTTCAACAACCGCCCTCTTTTTTCTTATAAACGTGATCGTAATCTTCGTTCTTTCTTGGTCAAGGGAGTTCTTCCCTCGAACAAAGAACCTGGTACTTTTCGCTGTTCTCGTAAATGTTGTTATACTTGTCCTCACATAGCCTCTCACACTTCTGTTGTCGCTCCTAAATCCACTGTTAAAATCACTGACCATTTTGTTTGTACCACTTCTAATGTTGTATATTGTATTAAATGTACCCGCTGTAATGTTTTATATGTGGGTAAGACTGGCCGCCGTCTTGGTGATCGCATTTGCAATCATCTTTATGATATTCGCAATAACGATCCCACCTTATCTTCTCAATCTTATTCTATCATATATACACTCCTTTCTACCACCTCTTTCTCTTTTACTCTGACGAAGGACTAGCGTCGGAAATGCCAGTAAGTTTTTTCATCTTTTCACGGTGTATAATTTACCTTCTCATCATTACTGTTTCATTAGAAACACCGACGCAGCTCACACTAGTTTTTAGCTAGTTATGTCTTCTCGAAGAGAACACACATGGCTGTTAACCGTTGTTTCTAAGGCTTCAATTCTTTTTTGAGACTGCTGCGTTAGTTGCTACCATGTCGTCAAATCGCTTGGAGATGAAGTGTTGCGACTTATCAATCTTGTCACACCGTTTATTAAGTGCCGCCATATTTTGTTTGATCGGTTTGATTTCAATTTTTATGCTTTTATGTATACTTGGCAATAATTCACTTTTCCACATCTCTTTGAATGCAGAGATTGTTAAACAGTCGTGTCCCATCTTTTAAGCTTTTTTTGTAGTTAACTTAGTTAAATATAGGGTTGAAAATCGAGTAATACTAAGGAGCTAGTTTTGGCACGTCGACTTGCCCTCGTAACGTGGCTCACATTCGCAAGACCTAGGGAGTCTAGTTGAATTAGTAAACATATTTAATGTTGCACGAATGAACAAATACTGATTAAGCTATTTATTTCTGATTACAGATATATATTTGCATGCATTGAAGTTCAATGATCTATTTAGCTAGTTGTGTGTTTTAACTGTTGTGTTCATGTAGACTTCTGAATTATGTGTGTGTAATGTCACGGGCCGAGTTACAAAACCGGCCAAAAAAGTAAACAAGTCGCTTTGAATGTTTTATTAACTTAATTCATACTTGAGTACAACCTTTAACCTGTTTAACATAGTTAATACAACCATGTTAGAACAAACATTCTAAAAATAAACTGAGTTATTAGAAGTGAATATATCCACTGTATTCATAAAACCCTCGCATATCGCCTCCATTTTCTACTTTTTAAGGATCTCCGTTTTCTATCATTAAGGAACGTAATTCTTGTGGTATAGCTTTTCCTATGCTGTTCACCTCCATTTTTGAGTAGCCGCTAAAATCAGCAGTGAGGCTTACAAATGTGGACGTGTCAGTACGCAAAAGTGGGTGTGGTAGAGACATAAATTAGTATTGACCTGTCATAGTTCAGTGAGATCCGTAGTAAGTATTAGACCTAAAAATGTCAATGATATCAATGGTGTTGTTTTCCAGCGAGGAAGATCAAGATCTTGGTAAGGGTACATTAGTTTGCGGTCTTGTGTATTCATCAGAGCTATTGCTAATGGGCGTACTTAGACAAGAAGTGGGCCTCGATCAGTATCCTTTTGTGTAGAAAGCTGCACATTTAAGACTTACTGGGACCGAGGGAAACAGTATGTTTTGTGGACCTGAGGCCGCCGAGGCGGAGCCTGATGACCTTAATTTGGCACCTTCTTTTAGTCTAAATAATTGTAGCATTTGAAGGTCTGTGCTTCACCTCCTGAGCATCAATCATTTCAAAAAGCATGTGAAAGGAATCTTCCATTTGGTTTCTGTCTCATTCTTCTCAGAAAAACATATTTCCAATGCCATAATCCCCTAAAACATTCAGATAATAAAAAAAAGTTTCTCATCCCCCAAAGTATATTTTTAAAGACCCAGCTCATGTAAGTTCTATGGACTCAACGTTTTTCTCAGACGCCTTTAGCACTTCTGCCTAGCCAATTTCCCTCCAATGTATGGACCTTTTCTAATTTTCCCCCATGAATTATGTTGAATTATGTGATGAGTAAAAAATCCCATGCTGTCCACGATTTTATTGCTATTTTTGTTAAAGATTATTTGTGACAGCTACTAATTTGACAGCTACTAATTGTACTTTATCAATAATCATAAATATTTATATGGTACATAATATATAGAGGATATTACATGGGAGCGCGGAGATACGAATTTTATCTTCGAGTGTTGAAAAGATCTCTCACGAGTGAGCGTAGCGAACGAGTGAGAGATTTTCAACACGAGAAGATAAAATTCGTATCTCCAAGCGCCCATGTAATATTCTGTTTATTATATGATTATCAATGAACTATGTTTTGGCTTTTTCAGGCAATTCTTTCCGTGTATTTTTGAATAGCCATCGCAATGGTGTTATTTTCACACATGTTATTTTCACGTGTGAAGATATCAATTTTTCGAAATAGAGAAAAATAGATATTTCTTTGGTAATTATATAATAAATGAGTATATTAAATTCTATTTATGATAAAGTTCACTTTATGTATATTGTCTCAAGTGCATTTAAATGCTTTGTATGATGGTGAACATTTTAGTATTTTAATGGAGGACTATATTTGGGAAACTGTTTACTACAGTACGTGTACCTAAATTAATAATTACCTAGCGTTGATGCCTACTTTGATTATGTCACTCCCCGAGGGCTGGTTACTTTACCTCGTGAAGATAAATAACTACTAAACCCCAGGGACTGGTTACCCCAGCTCATAGTACTAAAATCACACTAGTTTTTAGCTAGTTATATCTTTTTAGTACTAAAATACCTATAACCTTAACTAGTGCTGCTGTATCAATTAAGAGAACATGTATGTAATGGAATCATGTGTTTGACCCCGTAGCATCTCATGCTTTCTAACCTGTATCCTAACAAAAGAAAGACTACTCGCAGGGACTCTCCACAAACGATACAGTAACAAAATGTTACACTAAATGTAAAGCCATCGCTAGTTCACCATCTGTTTACATTCTAAGCAAGTAGAGTGGTAACTGTTGCTAGGCAGCACTAAGCCCTAAAACTTAATGATACATTTTCATAGTTACTCAGTAAGAGTTAACATATTCCCAGTTTCAATCCAAGCAAAAATCAACACAAAAATTAATTAGGGGAGTTGAAAGGATAATTTAGAAATTTGGTAACAGATTGGAAGTGCTGAGCAACTGAGCAGCTCTATGGTCAAGTCTGCCATTTGCAGTACTTGTCGCAATGGACACTCTAAGTGGATTATTGCAAAATGTACATCGTTGCTCACTGTATTCTTTTTGGTAGCCACAGTAGCAAACCATGTCAGTGTTTGCCAAAGATGGGAAATAGCTAACGTTTTTGTTCTTGTACAGTGCTGAGTGAGTGAATTGTTTGTTTGTGACTTGATTGTCATGTCTGGAAATGGAAATGAATTGCATCACTTACCACGATAAGAAAGTCACCATTCTCGTACGTGATCAGTTTTGCCCTGTGATTTTTGACATAGTCTACGAGGATGCTGTTGAGTTCGTGGTCATTCTGAGAGGAATAAATGAATGAAACCACAATTATTACTATTGATTGATTGATCTGAAGCAGATAGTGGCATAGCATTACCTTCAAAACAGTGGTTTCTGAGCCGTAGGTTTTGACGGTTTTGTACTTCTTTTGTACTGAAATCGAAATGTGCCTCCACCATCTTGTTGGAGCTCGACAAGTTTCTTACCAGCTACGTCAGGGCTTTTGAGGCTCGATCCCTGGGGAAGAATTTGTACTGTTCTGATTTCACAAGCCCTGGAAGGTGGCACCAGGACATACAGGCTAATGAGCAGAAGGTCAGCACATTCTTCGGCTCTGGCTCTCTGCCCTTGCCATTTCCACACTCTTTTTGTCATGCTAAGCTGGCAACAACCTCGTCCCTGAATTCGAAAAACAACAAAGGATTAAGGAGATCAGGATTGGCTAGCTATTGGAGTATTTTAAGTTCTGCTAAAAACAACTAGTACATATGTTAAAAATGAAATCAAAAAATTTGTATACATGTCAGTAATACATTTTACATCCATGTAAATCCGAAACAATCGATATAACCACAACTGTCAACCAATAACATCCAAAGAAATGATTATTTTAGTTAAGGTAAAGTATGCTCGTCTGAAAAGCCAGGTCTCGCTTGCTTAAAAGGTTAAATGGGCTCACTTGTTCCACAAACCAGGAGAAACACTCAAAAAAGCTCTTTCCCCACGTCTATAATAATAATATCATCGATCCATGTGTGACATAAATACTAAATTATGAAGATTTTGAATATTATTGTCATTGTTATAGGTAATGAATTTTTAGTATTTTCATTTTATCTAATTTTTAATGTTATTTTTTTCCCTTTTTCTTCTTGCATTATTGTATCCAAGTATACATATTTTGAGCTATAAGCCTTTCATTTCATCAATGTAAAACTGAAATCATTTTTGATTCAAGTAGCCAATTGTTAATTACCTAGTTTCCAGCGAGTTGCAATTGTAAAACAAAAGCACCAAAATAAAGTTTTCATTATTATTATTATTATTATCATCATCATTATCATTCAAGCCAACTGTTCTTCTCCATCAGGTCCTCTTTTGTCGAAGCACTTTCTCTGTGTCCTTCCCTCTGTAAGAAAGCCACTTGAGCATGTAGCCTTTTGATGACAACAACATCCGTATATCCAGGCGAATCTTCAGCACGTAGAAAATTGGCTGGGTAGAATAAGAGCCGCTACATGGTTAGCCATTGCGTAAGCCTTCAGACGGCTCTCCAACTGGAAGAAGGCCAGTGTTAACAGTCTTAGCATATATGCCCCAAAATTTCCCAATTAAACCCTAGATGTATACGTAGAGCTGAGTGGGTCATGACTAATTCTATACAAAAGAACTGAATACTAGACAATTTTACTTTCTCTCACCTTGAGGAAAGTCAAATAATTTTCAATGACATTGAGTCTTATGAACAGGTCAGGGCTCAATCTTAAAGAAAGACACCTCTCTGGCAAAGCCAAGAAAACCTGTTGAGAAAGAGTCAAAAAGACCCAATGTTAACAAAAAGCATAGTCACACAACACACCAAAAACGACAGATTGATTTTGATGATCATTTCATTTTCTCCGCCCTTATTGTACACGAGACATTAACCCACTTCAATTTACAGTCATGTAAATGCTATGTATTCATTTCCTCCGCCCCCCCCCCCCCCATACAAATCACGACACTAAAGTATTAAAAAATTTAATTCAAAACTAAATTATCTTTAATTACCTTTAAGGTAACTCCCAACACCAGTCATGTGTATACTGGGCAATTCCACATGAGAAATTGAAATGTTTCAATAGTCAACATCAGCTTGTTTCAGCCAGATCATCTTACTCCAAAGGAATTTATTAGAAAAGAGAATATCCTAAAAAAATCTATTAGTAATAATTTCATTTGTTGTTGACCTTTCAAGAATTTTTGACACACAATTGGATTGAAAAGTTGATAATTTTGGTTTTAAAATTCTAACTTGTTTAGTCTTTTGCCCTCTATGTCATAATAATCGATCTATATCACTTCTTTCTTAATCCCAGACACTTATTGGAAAACAGAACGAATGTTTCAACTGATTTTCATCGCTCAGGAGACCCAAATAGACAGGTTTTGGGTGGAAGAAATGAACATTCCCAAAGATGATGTCATGTCCAAAACAATTTATGGTCATGTCCGCAACACAATGTTTTGCTTAGTAAATCCACAATAACAAATGATTTTTATTGGTCCTTTTAACATGAGGTATTAATGACTAATGACTAATCTTAGAGAATGTCTCATTTCCATTCAAACAATTTCCATCTGGACTTAACAGACACTTAAAACTTTAATTTGGTCTCCAAATGTCATGGAATTGCCCACTGTAGTTATGTATTCATTTGCCAATGCCTACCAACCCCGAATGCTAATCTCAACTCATGTATTTAAAAAAATGCATTCAAAAGTATATTATTTTTTAAAAAGTGACCCCACCCCCCCCAAAAAAATTAGTAAAGATGATGAGTGCATCGAGCACTGATTTTATACATAATGTATCAAATAAGCTGACTGTTTACTCACACAAAAGTCTTTCTTGAGCTTTGGCAAAGGTGGACTCGGCAACAGGAGGCTTTTGCCTCTGAAGATTTATCGGCTTTGTAAAGTACAGGTTAACCTCTTTAAGGAATTCTTTCATGGTGGTGGGGAGGTGTATAAGTCTACCGCATACTTCTTGGTCTTTCCGGTGGTCAAGTGGCTTGCTTGGGAAGGGCTTGAGGGATGACCCTTAGACGGAGCAGGAAGGTCAATTTCTGTGCGTGCAACTGTCTTCTGGCTTGTGGAATGTTCTTTAGGCGACGCATCCTGGTCAGTGTCCTCGAAGCTAATAGGGCTTGGGGCAGGCAGCAGGTCCATTTCTGTGGCAGCTGTCTGAGTGGTGGAATATTCTTTAGGCCACGCATCCTGGTCAGCGTCCTCGAAGCTAATAGGGCTTGGGGCAGGCAGCCGGTCCATTTCTGAGGCAGCTGTTCGAGTGGTGGGGTGTACTTTAGGCGGTGCATCCTGGTCAGTGTCCTCGAAGCTAATAGGGCTTGGAGAAGGCAGCTGGTACATTTCTGAGGTAGCTGTCTGAGTGGTGGGAAAATGCATGGCTCTTCTCGCGGTCTCGTACTGTTGTTGAAGCACGTGGAAGGAGTCAGCGTTGTTCAGTCCGAGGAAATCTTCCTGGCCATCGCTTTCTTCAACGTCGCTGTCGCTGTCAGAAAATTCGTATTCTACCAGGTTCGATGGGAGCATGGTTTAAAATGTAGAGAGCTGTAGTTGAAGGAATCCAACGAAGGAGGATGAAGAAGCAAGTTCGCCGCGAGAAGAGCCGTGCAAATGGTAGCGTCGTTTTCGGTGGTCATGGAGATGGCCAATGGCATCGCTGGATTTCTGTATGGACAGGAAGCGATATATCGAGGTGAGAAATGTCGAGCCATTTGAATGGCAAAGCCGAACGCGGCCTGAAAAGAACTGGCTTTTTCGTACTAACCTTTTGAAGATTTCTTGGCTCTTTCTCTGTCCTAAGGTGCCCTTCTCCCTCCCCTCTCTCTTCTGGCCTCTAATTTAGAGCCAGAAGGAGAAGGGAGGGAGAAAAAGAAGTGTTTTGGAAGAGCTCCTTCTAGCCCCCGTCCGCCATTTTTCAAACTGTGTGACGTAGCACTGACCGCGCGAGACTGGTATATGTCTGAAACCACAGGGAGCCCGAAATGAACCCTTCCACAAATAGACGTCACTTCCGGTAATAACTCTTTTTTGATGGCTTGTAGAATCCTGGAGGTTGTTTTGATCTCTTATTTTCTGGTTTGATGTCGTGAAAGTAGTCAAATACAATAGTTTGAGGACTTATTTTGATATGTTTTGACTTAGCATCCGCTAGTTGTCCCCCCCCCCCCCCAGCCAACCGCTTGCTTGTTAAACGTATCGAGATTTTGAGATGCGTGTATAAAATGTATATATTCATTTATTTATTTTGTTTGCTCCCCAGTCAACTCCAAAAAGTCACGTGATTGATAGTAAGCAATACTCTTTCAGTACTGACTGTACATGAAGTAAATAGTTGAATGGTGAAATATTTCTTGATTTGAGTGATGCGCATTACTAGTTACAACAGAAACACTCAAATGCCTTACCTGACGTCATCATCATTAACATATTGGAAGTATAAACCTTCATACAATACATTCAGTACTTTAAATAATTAATTCCTTTTTAAATTCAAGATCAATATAACGCTCTCCGTAATGCGAGAAAAAAAGAAAGAAAAAAAAAGGATGGAAAAAGGCATTAGAACACATTTTTCATCGATCGCGCGCGCCTCCTTGTTTTCCTTTCCTATGCATTTCGTTCGTTCGTTCGTTCGTTCGTTCGTTCGTTCTCTACATTGGGCGCTGCCTGTGAACGAAGCACGACGTGCTCCTTGCACAAGCCACCATCCCCACAAACAAATAAATCGATACATCCATCAAAAGTTAAAAAAAGCCTTTTTAATGTTGAAGGTGTGGCCTGTGGATTTAAAGGAAAAGAAAAGACGTGTTGAGTCTGCAGTTCAGAAAGTAAGTAAAGTGCTACATATTCAAGGAAACGGGATTCTTCAGTGAAATTATTCTATTAGCCTTAGTACCTTTTACGCGTGGCCTTCTGGCCGGGGAAGGGCACGCTCTTGACACGTGCCCTTTCCCCCGGCACCTGTGACAGGTCTTGGAAGCGTCTATGTAGGAAAACAAATCGAGTTAAAAATAACGTATCAATCGATACTGCGTTCAAAAACCAAATTTGGATCTGTACGTAGGCCTATCAGCTATTGAACAATTGATTTTACCGTGTGCAGTGGCGGCCGGGCAAGCCGCCTGTTTGTGCCCCCAGCCGCCACATTTGTAACAGTATCCAGTGCGCCCTAGAAAAGAAAAGAAGTCGATCGTAAGGCTGCGATGTCGAATGTTTTTCTTTTCTACCAGCATTACGTAACAACATTGCATAATCCATTTTTTGAGACCAGGATTCCTTGGACTTCCGGTTCAAGAGCGCATGCCTTCAAAGACTTGCCAAAAATTAAAAATACTTTCCCGATTTATGAGTTTTATTATGTAATTGTATAAACTTATTGTATTGTAAACCTTTTTTGTAAAAAATGTAGAACTGTAATGTAAACTCTAGGTGGTGTGAAATATGATATAAAAAAAATTAAAAACTATAACGTAAAAACTTACTTCTTCCTGTCGTTGCTGGGAGAGGCGAGTCTAGGTCTAGTGATGAAAGTAAGAAAGGAAAAAACTGAGACGGCCTTTATCATCATGTAGATCATCGCACAAGCACATGCAAAGCATACATGAAGTTAAAAAAAAGCTATACAAACGTAAAAACTTACTGGTTCCTTTGCCGGGTGGTGGGGGAGGCGCGTCTAGGTCTTCTGATGAAAGTAAGAAAGGAAAAAAACTGAGACGCCTTTATCATCATGTAGATCATCGCACGAGCACATGCAAAGCATACATGAAATTTAAAAAAAGCTATACAAACGTAAAAACTTACTGGTTCCTTTGCCGGGTGGTGGGGGAGGCGGGTCTACGTCTTATGATGAAAGTAAGAAAGGAAAAAACTGAGACGCCTTTATCATCATGTAGATCATCGCACGAGCACATGCAAAGCATGCATGAAGTAAAAAAAATAAAAACTATACAAACGTAAAAACTTACTGGTTCCTTTGCCGGGTGGCGGGGGAGGCGAGTCTAGGTCTTCTGATGTAAGTAAGAAAGGAAAAAACTGAGACTCCTTTATCATCATCTCCGAGGGAAAAAAATTACGTATTGTTTGCTAGGCAAACGCACGCGCAAGAAACATAATGCTTACCGATCTTCACCCCCCCCCCCCCCGTTCATATCGTCATATTCTGAGGAATGCATAAGAAAAAACAATGTGAACATTCAGTCATTAATTCAGCATGAGAGTACTCGCACGTTGGGATTAGGGATGTTGCGCACGATGTCAAATAGGTTGCTATGAATAGACGTCACTTCCGGTAATAGCTCTTTTTTGATGGCTTGAAGAATTCTGGAGGCTGTTTTGATCTCTTGTTTTCTGGTTTGATGTGGTGAAAATCGTCAAATACAATAGCTTGATCAGGACTCATTTTGATGTGTTTTGACTTGGCATCCTGCTAGTTGCCCCCCAGTCAACTCCAAAAAAGTCACGTGATTGATAGTAAGCAATAGGACTTTTGAACGCTTATTAGAAAGCAAAATTCCCAAAAGGTAAAAGAAAAAAAACAATCCAACAATCGATTTCGATATATGATGCCAGTACATACAACTTTGTTTAGACATGGCTGTGTTTCACTCATTTTGATGTGTTTTGACTTAGCATCCGCTAGTTGCCCCCCAGTCAACTCCAAAAAAGTCACGTGATTGATAGTAAGCAATAGCCTTTTGAACGCTTATTAGAAAGCAAAATTCCCAAAAGGTAAAAGAAAAATTGAAAGAAAAAAAAACAATCCAACAATCGATTTCGATATATGATGCCAGTACATACAACTTTGTTTAGACATGGCTGTGTTTCACTCATTTTGATGTGTTTTGACTTAGCATCCGCTAGTTGCCCCCCAGTCAACTCCAAAAAAGTCACGTGATTGATAGTAAGCAATAGCCTTTTGAACGCTTATTAGAAAGCAAAATTCCCAAAAGGTAAAAGAAAAATTGAAAGAAAAAAACAATCCAACAATCGATTTCGATATATGATGCCAGTACATACCACTTTGTTTAGACATGGCTGTGTTTCTGAAAGAAAACAAATGTAAGTTGCAAAAAGTAAGTAATGAATAATTTGAATGAGCCTCGTTTTGAGTCATAAATGCATATTATTCTTGTAAACTTCGGTGTTATTGAACCTTGATTATACCTTGCAAATATTATTGTTCTTTTTTTGTCACATACCATACAAATCTGAAAATGTCGATAATGACAATGATAAATGAGATGGAGGATTGTGCATTTGATGTTCAGGTAGGCTGTATTGAAGTTCTAGCTTTCTTAATTATACCACATTCATTTCTAAACATATGAGCGAGATCAAGTAAGCGAACTACTTAAAAGAACGCTTTCTATCGTAATATCTTCAAAGAAAACGAATGCTAGGAACATATGGACATGGAATGCAATACTTTTAGAGTGAACGAATCCCATCAAAACAGAATAATTCGTACTGCATTTGGACATGTAAGACAGAAATTTATACATTTTCAACTTACCTTCGCATTCCAAAGACTTGCACGTCAGGCGACAACATGTAATCGAGGTTCTAATCTATATTGGGACAGAAACTGCTTTAATGAATCGACACATGTGTTGGCAGTAGGGAGATATGACTCGCTCAATTCATAGAAAGACATGGAGGGTGGTATGCAAAAGCCAAGTATGGGTTCCTTATCAGTTCCTGTTGCAAACTGTAAGATGTTTCCCAAATTTATACCAGCTCTTCGACCACCTGCAAGCAATCATAATAATGACAATAATCAAGGATTACATTCAAAAGTTCAGTGCAGAACAGCGAATGTTTGAGATCTCATAGAAAATGTATGTTGCCGACATCTTGCCAACCGATGAACATTCTATAAAATTTGACAACTTCAAAGCAAATGTCTTTAAAACTAGTGAAGTATTTGCCCTCATATTTTTAGATAATGCCAAGAGTCATAAGTTTTTGTCGTTTTTGGAATTTATTAACTTCAAATTTGATACTTAAAGACAAGAAAGTGTTAATTAATGATGCGGCACCAAAGATGTCACTCAGTGCCTATATCAAAATAAATAGTAAATTAAATATAATATATGTTATTTCCATTTAGTTACATGTAATACCCTATTCACATACAGTTAAGGGCAATTATGGACATGAAAATGCCCAATTTTCATTTTTTTCTTAATTTGGCAAGATGAAAGCAAAACGTATTAGAGGCCATGAATCTCCTGAGATGGAACAGGACTTACTTGCAACTACCCTGATATACTTTTGGAAAGCTCCATAAACAGTAATTTCATTTTTTCTAGCATTGGACCTTTCATCACTGAACTCTGGTTTGAACAAATGATTGATTACCTTGACAGTCAAAGGTCCAGATGGTTGAGCTCTGAATAGATGTCGAAATAAACGCATCTTTATTGCAAGCTGAGAAAAAATGGGATGTTTTTGCAACGATATTACTGAGCAGTGTTGAAATAATACAACTCAACCTATTACATAAGTGAGGTCATAAATTATTTAAACTCTAATTACTGCCTCTTCAATTCACAATGACATCCTACCTGGTATATTCCAACTTTCTTAAACCCCATTTGTAACTGTTCTAAGCAGGCATCTTTAACACTAGGGCTGAAGACATAATTTATTATATCTTCAGAAAACTTTGGTATCTTGCCACCTTGAACAACACTTACGCCTGTTGACAGAATGTTTTGGCTGAACTTCTGTAGCAAGTTATTAACAACTCTTTTATAAGTCATAAAATGTGGTGAAACAACAACATGAGTTGGCTAGGAATTAAAATTGTATCTATAAACCTGTTGTTTAGTAGGCCACACAAAATGAACACCGGCTTGCATTCATTTCACATAAAAATAATTATTGACGTTAAAAAAGTTTCAGTTAGCAGTGGCTTCCCCTACTTTTTTTAGATTAAAAACTTACCGTTCAACAGATATAATGTACTAATAACAGTATATATGAGAAAGTTAAGTTATTCTAAACAGTGTTACCAAAAACTATTCCAACTAGTAGGTAGTCCTCTGCCATATGGGGTTTTAATCCTTGTTAAAAGTACTTTTTGAAAATCTCCCTGATAATCAATCTGAAAAATTCTCTTCTGGGTCCTCCATAGTCTTCTGCTTCCTAGAATTCAATACATGTAATACTTTAGTTTTTTTTCTTTTTCAGTTTTGGCAAACTTTATCTCTATCTTATGTCTATAACAATGTAATAACATGAATTATCAGGCATTGCTGGTGCAAGCATGCACATCACTATAGAAAACAACTGCAGGTATGACAACCCCACTGGCTCAAAGTATCAAAAACTCAACTCAATACTTACCTCCCCATAAAACTGGACTTCCAACGTCTGTATCAAGTTGGTCAGCTCTTTTATCTCATCAAAAGCAGACTGAATTAAATTATGACGGTCTACCATGATGAAGTTTGTGGCTCCTTCAGTTGCTTGACTTGGGTCTTCCACATTTAAGGGTCTACCCACAACCATGACTTTTTGGTGGTAGTATCTTAAGGTATCAGGGTACCCCAAAATTGCTCAAAAGTATCGATTTTTACGTTTTTACCTTTTGCTATAAAATATATAATATTCTTCGATTTTCCCTCAAAAAAATTTTGATAGTGATTTTTAATAGCGAGTAATAAAAAAAATACGGTTTGTGTCAACAAAGGTGCTTCCGCTCAGCCAGAAACATTTTTTGCGTTTTTCTCGGAAGTGATTTTTCGTTCAGTTACCCGTACATTTTGAGTCCGATGTCAAAGGGAATTTGACCGATTTAACTGAAATTTTGAGTCATCTTGGATAGTTTTTCTTCAAAAGTGTGTCTCCGATTTTTTATTTTTTGCTTATTTCCAAAGTTATCGTGGATTTTGGTTCGGATACAGCTAATATAGCAGCGTCATAACTTTAGGAACGTATAAAAAAGCAACGGGGCAACTAATCAAAATTCGGAGACACACTTTTGACAAGTGATGTCTTGTGATCTCGGAAAGGTAATAAGTATTAGTTTCCGATCATTACCGGTGCCATCAAACTCCGCGAAGATGCCATGGTGAAAATTTTAATAATTTGCTCTAACTTAAAAGAATAAATGTATTTTATGAGAAGGAAAAAAGGAATAGTTTTTACATTTATTCAGCTTTCAGAAAATGTATACTTTGTTGAGGTTTCGATTTAAAAGGTTTTGTGCTATTAAGAGTTGAATGCACAATGGTCGCTAGGGGTACCCTGATACCTTAAGATTTCCACAGAGTTGCCTATTTCATTTGGTTGGCAATACTCTGCAGTCAGCTTGACTAGGCTATATATTTCTTCAGGTCCATCCATGGTAGCTTCAGTTTCTTCATTTGTGTCTTTAACCTCAAATGGTGATGACATCAAATCTACAATGGCATAACCATTAATTTGCCTATTTTCCAGTATAACCTGCACTTCGTGTTTTATAATTTTTTACACACACATGTACTTTTGTAACTAATATTTGAACTATTTGAAAAACACTTCCAGATCAAAGAGGAACAAAATCTAGTTGTAAGAACATCAGTAAGTCAGTTAATCAGTCTGTCAGTCAGTGATCATTCAGTCATAAGTAGATCAGCTCGCCAGCCATTAGTCAGTCAGTTGTTCGACAGATTTGCATTGATTAATTTCATTAATATATTTTAAATCCATTTTTACCGCATACGAAAACTCGTTGCAATTTAAAATACAAAATATAAAATCAATAAGGGAGAAAATAACAAGACTATAAAATGATGTAGCAGGGAAAGACCAGAAGGGAATATAGGAACCATACGTGCCAGCAGTCCACCCAATGAACCTAATAATGTGTTGCTTCAGTGGTGGTGGTGGGGGGTATTGAAAATAAAACGTAAAATAAACAGGTATGCCTGCACTCGCCCTGCTTGAACAAGACATTGATATAGGCACATAAACAAAACGTTAAATAAATAAAGTTGGAGTAATAATTTTAGTGCCTTTATCATCATTCACTTAGTAGCTTCCTCTTTGTTCTTGTCGTCCTCGGCCTTCTTTTCGCCCTCGTCCTCCTTTTCGTCCTCAGCCTGCTTTCCGTCCTCAGATTTCTCTTTGATGTCTAAATCCACTAATAAACACGACATCTCGTCTTTCACCTTCATGTATACAGCCCCCGACCTGCTATCAACTTCAATTGCTTGAAATTGAATCCCTTGCAGTTTACGGGCTTTGATAGCTTTCTTCTTGTAGCTCTCAAAAACTCGAAATCTGAATCATTAACTGCCGGGAATTTCCGACGCACAGCATTGCCAATTTCTTGGCGAATATCTGCTTCTTTACTGGAGGTTGATATTTTTCGATCGGTCCTCTTAAAGCTATGATGTCGTTGGAAATCGTCCAGTCATCTTCGTCGTACTTTGTTGTATCCATGAGGACAAACTCAAAAATTTTCTCTTCACTCTCCTTTCTCTTTTTACTAGCATTGGACGCCTGGCTGGACGGATTGGGAGCTGTTGCACGTAGCCTTTCTCGCCGGTTCAAGCGTGTGAAGTTTTCCCTAGAGATGGAACTATTTAACATAGCTCTAGCTCTATTTACAGTATTATTTACTGAATCAGTAGATGGAGAGGTGCTTGCATTTTGATTACTATTAAGTAAAGACGATATTATTGATGACGCCTCACTCAAATGGTTGGAAAGCGAGTGTAATTTTTCCTCCATTATGGCGACACTTGATCACAGTCGAAGGACTAGCTAGCTCAGCTGCTGCTCAGCTGTGCAAAGGCGGGAAATCCTGCTGACGTGTCAACTCTATCCCAGTCCCCCAGCTACCTACCTATACCGTTTTCTCGGCCCCAGATCATTGAATTGAAAAAGTTTTTATTGAATAGATTTTTTTAAATCGAATTGAATAAGTTTTGTATTAAATTGAATAAGTCTTTGTTGAATTGAATAGGTTTTGGCATTGAATATTATTTTTTTGAATATTGCTACATTTGGCTTGCCATACTTCAGCTCAGTATTTAGTTTATATACTCGTGGTAAACTAGCTTTCTTGCAGCTTATTCTCAGATTGTGACATTTTTTCAGGCTGAAAGTACAATTCATTAGAAGATGACCGGTTACAAATAAGGTTTAAGTCATCTTGGAGATCACAAATATCAGTTGTAGCTTTGATAGATTTGTAGCATTAGAATATAGAATGATCAGCATACGTAGCTAGAGATGAGGTCTTTAGAACGCTCGGCATATCATTTACGAACAGCAAGAACAGTACAGAGCCTAAAATTGAGCCCTGGGGGACTCTTGACTTTACCACACTCCAGGATGAAAAACTGTTATTTACAACAACACGCTGTTGCCGACCAGAGATAACTCGTAAACCAGTCCAGCAGAGGACCATAAATTCCGAAGGTACGGAGCTTTGACAATACGGAGTCGAAAGCTTTGGAAAAATCGAGGTAGATAACATCAGTTTCCAGACCACTATCAAGAGCCTGGTCAAGTTCATGAAGGACTTGCAACAACTGGGTAGTACATGAGAGACCTTAAAGAAAGCCATGTTGCATGTTAAACAAACATGGTGAAATATGCGGTAAAAGATGATTTAGAACACATTTCTCTTGGACTTAAGCCAAAATTGGCATCAAAGATCAAGGTCGATAGTTTTCCACTTCTGTTTTCTTATCTTTCTTATGCACAGGACAAGTATTTGCTGTTTTCCATGAAGATAAGCAGTAACCATTTAGGAAGGAGGAGTTCAAAAAGGCAGTTATGGACGGAGGTTTTTTCTTTAGGACAATGGTAGGCAGATTGTCAGGACCAAGTGCTTTAGTAGATACTTTTATTTAAACAGGGTTATCCTATCAGTAAAATACAATAAATTTACTGTTATCAACAGGAGCACTAACTAAAGAAAAATAAAACAAAAGAAATGTACTAAAATATTTAAGATATGAAATTAAGCTAAAAACTAACACTAATAAAATATCAATAAACTATACAATGTATATACTAAATTTGTATACATAAAAGAGAAGAATCAAGTGAAGACAACAGCTGAATAACTTCTTCATTACTCACTTCAATCAGGCTTAAGTGACTGTTGATCAGAGGGTTCAGATTTTCTTCATTGGATGATTGACAAGAGGAATAATCTGTTTAAATTGAGTTGAAGAAATGTTGAAAAGATTCGGCCTTTTTTGTATCGTCAGTGGTACAGATTCCTTGGTATGACATTTCATGAGGTAATCGATAACCACGAGTTTTGAAAGAGAAAAAGGACCAAAACCTTTTAGGATTTGAAGAGGCATTGTTTGCCAAGTCATCCAAGCGAATCCAGTTTTTAATCCTCTGCCTTTGAAATAATTGTTGGTATGGATCCCAAATCACAAAATACTTTTAAAACTCGACTCTGTGAATTGAAGTTGGTAGCTTGCAATGGAACCAGAGGGACTTTTGCCAAATTTTGTTTCTTTCAATTCAGGGGTTGCAGTTGTATCCAAGATTTGAGCTAAAGGCATATTGGGGTTAATGGCCATCAGGTCAGCTTTTAAATTCTTTTCGTCTTTCAACTGAGATTTTAGGTTAATTCAGGCCTCATATAAAAGACATTTCAACCCTGGTCTACTTGCTGTGGAATCATCTAATTTGGGTTTCTTAACCATGACTTCCATGACTGGCTTAGGTGTTATCTTATCACCTCCTTGTTTTGCCAATTTAATTTAAGAGATATCGTACTTTCAATCCAATTGAGTCAAACGAGTCCAATTAACTCCATATCTTTCTCAAATTTTCAATTTGAATTCAATATTTATTTAGACCTGTTATATCATTCACGATTTGTCTATTTTCTTTCTTTCGCTGTCAATAATACCAGCTTGTTTCAATTAAATGTAGGTTGAGTTGTTGTCTTACTTTTTGACAAACTGTGCTTTCGTCTTCAGACCTTTAGCGGGATCTTCTCTGCATTTTAGCCAGAATTTGAGTTCCTCTACTTTCAGATTAGCTTGAGCTCTTTCACCAAGTGACGATCCGGGGATATCTGTTTCTAAAAGCTTTGGATTGTTTTAATCAGAGCTCATTTTATGTCAAAACGCGCGTTTCCTTCAAGGGAAAAGGCGCCGCAGTTCAAAACGAGGGCTGACCGACCTCGCTTTCGTGCAAACTCGTTTCCAGGCTTCTCATTGACATTCTTGTTTTGTAAAGCGTGTATAAAGGGTTGAATAATTGAATGCTGGGTTGAATAGTTGAATTGACCGCTGAATACTTGAATGAGTAATTGAATTGAATAACACGTTGAATGATTGAATATCTTGTTTAATGTTTGAATGAGGGACAATATTGAAAGGACCTTTTTGTATTTTTTCCTTCTCACTTCCGGCTAGCCTTTCTTTCTACTTCCAGATGATGCGAATAATTTTGTACGAATTCGTGCCAGCTCTTACAAAGATGATATGGTATCTCTAAGGCAAAAATCATTTCCCTGGTTTCTGTAGATTTTTCTGGCTTTTACAGGGAAGGGTTGCTAGCCCTTCGCCCAACGTTCCTCCTTTCTTATCCAGGCTTGGGACAGGCCATGGCGGAGTTAACGTGTGACGTACTAGCTTGTTACTATGAATGGGAGCCCTGGCATTAAATACTAGTACAAATAAATAGAATAGATAAATACTAATAGATATATAAGTTAAATACTATAAATATGTGTAAATATATAGTAAGTCATTCCTGTAGTATAGCGGTATCTGCGTGGAAATACACAGAAACGAGGCTATCGGGCGAACATAAACAAAGAACAAGTACTGCGATCTTACCAAGGAATTACGTTAATATGGGGAATATGGGTTCTTCGAAATCGGCTTTTTTCAGCAATGAAGAGAAGCTACAGTTGCTAAATGGAAACTGTCCACATAATCTTACTAAGGATCACTAACGATTTGGGCTTCCTTACCGCACTGGAATTCTGGCTAGAGATGGAAGTGCTTCAACTGCTGGAACCAAACGTGAGCTCGTTTTCAGGTATTGTGTATTGACAATAATCTCACTTTGATTTTTCTTATCAAGTAGGCATGTTTTTCTCGGGTAGCTCTATTCTCTTTTCAGAGTTGTAAGCTACTTGAAGAATTGCTGGGAGAACGATTTTATTGACAAATACAAACATCTTCGACCTCACATTTCCAATGCATCTGTTCCAGCCAATTCGCCAGCTCAGAACCCACCAGAATTCCCACAAGCAGCGAACTGGCAGCCTATCTTACAAGTTTGAAAAAGCTTTCCTTTGTTTACTATTGTTTCAAGTGGTGATGAATGAATATCATTGTGTTTTTATGTTTCATTTAACTCGAGGTCTGCAAAATTGGTGCATGTTTGCTTAAGTGTAGATTTCCCAGACTGTGATCTATCAAGAGGTGCTTTCTTCGAAGGCCTTTCTCGGTTGAAACTGAATATATATCGTAGGGATAAATTCTGGTTTCGAGTATACTCTGTTGTCACTTATAGTTTTCTGGAAACATTCTGTAGAAAAATGAGCACTGCATAAGTAGGAATTCTTTGTGATGGGAGTGTTCTCTTGCTTGATTTTTATCAAGCACGTTTGAAGTAATGCTTTGTTCTTGATAGGCAGAGAATGCCGAGATAATCCAGTACACCCTGGTTTATTGCTACAGTTGACACAGCCGTATGCTATGAAGTGTCTCGTCATAAAAAGGTTGAAATCTTTCTTTAAAGGCACGATTAAACTGTAATAACAGCCACTGTGGGGATACAAAATGGTTGAGTAGCAAGCGTTTTTAACTCGTGGATACGCGTAGCGTAGTTTGTAGATTTTGGCCGTTTTGGATTGGCCTCTCATTCTCAGCTTTCTTGACTTTTATAGGCTCAAAAGATATCGCGAACAAAAGCAGTTGCGAACAGTATTTTTCGAAGATTTCGAGGAGATATTTGGACTTTTAGGAAGGATCATAGCTAGATATTCGAATTCAACTTACGCAAAAAAGAAAGGACAGGGGCTTAGTGACATGACAAGGGGGGAGAAAAATTAAAACACCAAAAATTTATCAAAATTAACTTTATTTGACATTTTAAATCTAAACTCCTAGAACTAGTTCTAGCCTTCTTTTTGGCGCAAACATGTTTACTAGTGTCCGCATCCAGTTTTTTTAGTAGATCTCTCTCCAATGAGATAATTGGCATTGATAACAGCCTCTGTTGTGTCATGGTCGATCTCAGGTAGCTTTTAATTAGCTTTAGCTTTGACAAGGATCTTTCAGATGAACGTGATGTGATAAGTATTGTTATCAAGTATTGCTGAAAATGTTATGTAATTCAGGTAATGTAACATTGTATCCTTTAGTGTGCAACCTCAATCATCGACTTAAAATCTTTGAACTCTTTGCTCTACTTGAATCGTTGAAGTGAAAACTTTGTATTCTTTATTACCTTTTCGACGGCCACGTCTGATTTATTGAAAATTGCTAACTCTTGTATGCTTGAAATGGCACCCTGCTTCATATCGTCATATTTTTTTGTTACAAAAGTGCTTGGGAGAAAGAGCCCACGTATGTTCTTCAGAACTCCTTTCGAATTCTCGTTAAATCTGGTCTTGAATTCTAAGGTAAGATGGTCAAGAATCTCATAATAAAACTAAGCACGATAATTTCAAGAATAGGACCTTCTTTCCAACAGTAGTGTCCATGCAACCGTAAAAACTCCCAATGAATGTCCAGCAAAGTTACAGATATATGGCACAATTCCGTCTGTGATTGCAGACTCAAAAAGGTCTAATTTCTTGAGATTTTGTGCTGTCTTAAGGACTTGACTTTAAGGGTCATTGTTTAATTTTGTCCATGAAATATTCAAGACCTTCAAAGTAGAAAATTTTCCCAGAAATAATGCTACAGTGAGTGATTTCCCACTCAGTTCAAAGCAGTTAAATGTATTCAAATTACATACCTTCGTCGAAGATCTCAGGATTACCTCAAGACTCTTATCGTCAACTCATTTCTCTTTTACGTATGAGAAATTTAACTGCCTCAGCAAAGTTGATCTTGACAAAGATCTCTCCACGCTCGGCAAACCAGCTTTAACCTACGCCGTTCTTCAAATTCAATACAGCTAAAAATATTGAGTAAAATTTCGGGTAGAAGTGCTTCCATTGCCTTTGATAAAAACTTTGGAATAGGCTCTGGCCAAACTTTTACAGGATCTGATTGGCTGAACAATATGCCGCATGCTATTTTTAGGTTGGTATGTGGGAATGATGAGTTCGTAGCAACTAGATAAAATGAAACTTTATAGAAGATCTTAAGAGATATTCCCATAAGGCCCCTACGTTTAAGAAGGTACAAACTTTTAATGTAAGTGAAACCCCTCTATGCCGGACACTACTGGGAGGAGGAAATTTCCGGTTGAGCGGGGGTTCCGGTATACTGAGGTTTTCTTAATAACCATTAAAATAGTCTTTTTAATGCAGTATTCAATGAGTTTATTGTAGATTAACACTTATAAATACAAATATCATCATATTTATAATACATGTGAATTTAAAATTATTAAAAGCCTTACGTAGTTATTAAGAATATCGTGTGAAAAAAGAGTCTATTTTAGATTGAAATTTCTTACAAATAAGTTCAACAACTTTTTTTTCAGCCATGCTTTCGATTTCAAGGGCAAATTTTAAAAATCTTTGTCTTTTTCAATTGCAAAATTCTAGAACTGCAATGCCATGCGAAGTACTTCATGTGTAAAACTGCATTCTGGAAACTTGTCAGTACTGTCCGTATTAATCTCGTCCTCATCGTCACTCAATGTTGGTTCGTTTTCATCATTCTTAGCAGCAAAATTGCTAACAAGATCCTTCTCCCAATCGCCCGTGTCATCTTCTGTTGGCGCTTCGTGGTCGACGTTCTCTAACAAAGAGTTGAGTCTAAGGCGTTCAGCAAGACATCAAAGAGGAATATCGTTGTCTTCTTCTTCAGTTGAGCTATTTTCGTCTTCGTTGACAGTTGAGAAACCCGATGCAGCAAAGCACTTTGTGATTGCAGTGGGGTTGGTTTCAGTCCAAGATTTCGATATCCAGTTTACACAGTCAAGCAAAGTTATTTCCTTGCAAAGGGCAGTCGCACCCTCTGCATCATCTATCTTGCTCAGAAGTGATCTCGATAAATGTTTCTTGTATCGTGCTTTAAAAGCACGGATAATGCCTTGATCTAGCAGCTGCAAGTGTGAAGTTGTGTTCGGTGGCAAAAATTTCAATGTTACATTTGAAAGCTCATAATCATCTGACCCATGGGAAGAGGCATTATCCAAGAACATTAAGATGTGACGTCGTTTCTTCTTCATTTCCTTGTTGACATCTTTAATCCATGATATAAAGATGTCATTTGTCATCCATGCCTTTTTGCTGTTGACATATGTAACGGGCAATTGTTCAGTATTTATGTTCTTAAAACATCGCGGCTTTCGTGATTTACCGATCACCAATGGCTTTAGCTTCTCACCGGTTGCACTACAAGCAAACATTGTTACTTTTTCTTTTGATGCCTTTGTTCCTTTAGTGTTTTCTCCTTTAGCGGACAAAGATTTGTTTGGCAGAGCTCTGAAGTACAAGCCGGTTTCGTCGCAATTAAATATGTTTTCTGGTAAATATTCTTCTACAATACCTGGAATTCTCTGCTTGTATTCATCTACTGTTTCAGTGTCAACTTCAGCACTTTCCCCGCAGATCTGAAATGCTTTGATATAATAGCAAGGTTTCCACCGATCGAGCCAGCTGTTTGATCCCTTGAAGTTAGCAATGTCTAACTCCTTTGCAAACTGACAAGCTTTCTCTTGAATAATCGGACCAGAGATTGGAATGTTCTTTGATCGTGCACGCTGAAACCACTGCCAAGTGAGATCGTTTAGACGTTCGTATTTGCAGTTGTTGTTAAATCGTTCTGGCCGTTGCTGTTTTTCTCGTACTCTTCCTCGTAGATTTCCTTCTTCAGAATATCGCTAACAGTAGACTTTCCGATGCCAAATTCTTCACTGAGGGTCTTTTGAAGTTGGTTTTGGGATTCTTTCATATGAGTTGATCAAGCTAATTCGCTTTTCTAAGGATAACTCAATTCGTTGCACAGGTCTTGACATGTTTACTTTTGCAAGTCTAATGCTTAAGTGAGTAACTGTCTGTTTGGCAATAAATTTATAAACTTGGCTTTGTGGGTTACCTCTCTTAATGATCCTTTATCTGCAATGGATGTCTGGTCTTGAAGACTGTGGTCTTGGGAACTGAATGCAGGCCTGAGGAGATCCTTATCATCTTCATCTGGTTCACAGGTTGGAGTACCACATCCAAGACAATACAATCATCTGCTACACATTTAACTCCACACTTAGAGCAAAACATTTTCAAGCCGTAGTCATCAAATACATACCTATCTTGTTTTGCATCCAGAAAACAGTATTCTTGTGACAAAAAGCCATCGCCATCATTGTTCATGCCAATTGCAAGCTGGACAGCTGATTTACTTGTTTTAAAGAAATAAGTTGGCATTCCGTTGTTCATACCTGCGTAGATGATCATGTAAATGTAGAAGTGATCTTTCTTATCAGTGTATGACTTAAGTGTCATGAGAGCATCAAAGCTATGACAATTCTCTAGTTATGACGCTAGTGCCGACCCTCGCATTCAGAAACTTGCATGGAAAAAACTAGAAGTCCAGCGAAAAATACAAAAAGCTTTTATGGTCTATAAATCACTGCACGATCTCACACCAGCATATATTTTTATCGATCACAGCAGCATAACAAACTATTCTTTGAGAAACACCGAGGGCAAACTAGCTATTCCTAGGCCACGCACCAATTATCTAAAGAACAGTTTTAGCTATGATGGTGCAGTGCTACGGAATAGCCTTCCAAAAAATTATTCTGTGTCTGTTTGTCCAATTGAAAATACTATAATATAGTAATATGAAAAATGGAGTACTTAATGGTGTACAAAAACGAAATGCTTACTGTGTGTATATAAAAAATACAACCATTAAAGAGTTATTGCTTTTATGACATGCTTTTTTCTACAAATGCAAGTAATGCATTGTTTTGCTGTGTTATCGTTTGCATCTGTTGTTTCTGCTGTTGCTGCATGAACAACTTGAGCAAAGAATCTTGCGTTCCTTTTTCTTCCTTCCTGAGCTCCAGTTCCCTCTCTTTCACTTCCATTTCCATCCTTTTCTCCCTTAAGAACTCAACTGTCTCGGACCTGTTTTCCGGGCTTATATGCTTTTTTCACCAGCACCTACTGTCATATCATCATCATCACCATCAGTGACAGCAATAGCATCGTCAGCCTTTTCTCTTCTTTGTCTCACTATGATTTTCAATTGCTTTTTGTCTTATGTCAATAGCCTTTTGCATGTCTTCTCCTTTTTTCTTCTTTACCCCACCTATGAATACAAGTGCATCATTTTAGAGGCTTCATATTGTCCTTTATTTATAACAACTATTCATACATTACATAACACTTTTTCAATATGTTATGATTATGGAACCTTTGGTCAAATAAGGTGGCCCATTCGACAGATCCCATTTTGAAGCAATGGTGTGTTGAACTATTGCTGTAACTTGAAAGCCATTATCGACCTTTGGCTTGTGTTGACGAGTAGAGCGTCCCGTAGGTTTTGCTTGAGCCATGAATTTAAAGAGCGCAATTCAAATGATGTTGCTGCTGTGAGTGACATTATGACTGTTGATTAATCTATCACTTATATCTATGTTTGTAGTTATCATCACTGTAGCACTTACTTTAAACCCTTTTGGCGCCAGGAATTATTCCAATGTTACATTTCACCGCCATATTTATTTTGGAATTTTCCAGTAAAAAGCGTGTGTACTTTTCAAAAAAAATAGTCCTTCTGTGATAAAATAGAATTTCTTTTGGAGTGAAAATATATTTAAAATCATTTTTTTCGAAAACAACGTGTCACTGGCAATGGCCAAAGAACAGATTGAAGTAAATTAAATTCTTTACCTGTAATTTATGTTCAACTGCCTAAAAAAAGATAAATCTGATCAATCTCCTGTTTAGATGACAGTTCTGCAGATATATCACTTGCTTATCATGGAGGAAGATTATAGACAACTTGGGCTTCTCTACTCTTAAAGTCTGTATAAGTATGATATATCTCATGACAAGGCATGAAGCACATTGGTTGATTGCATTGCTTGCATTTAAAGTTTGTTTTTTTCCTTGCCCAGCCTTCCTTTCCTCTGATCTTGCTGGCAAATCGACACTTGACGGTCGACCAAGTCTGCTGTTACCCTTGCAATAACCTAGTAATCCATTGATTACAAGCTCCCTGAATTTTCCAGGAGGTACTGCTTCATCCTTCTTTATTGAGGAGTATACAATGTATGCATTTACCATGGCTACTTCACGTATTCTGTGATATACTACAAAATAACACTTGGATGATTTGTGAGGGAATGCAAAAGTTCCCCGATCAGATAAACCAATCTTCGTAAACAATCGAGCCGACACAGGCAACCCAACCAATGTCAAAGAAGACCTTTCTTTACGCGAGTGATCATAATTAAATACCGTGTATCCCAGAGACTCTCTCGCTCTAGTTATTCTTGGTCGTAGCTCTCGTTATTGCGTTCGGCTATACATATATTTATACAGCCATTTGCAGAAATTATGGCCGCTTCCAATATATGTACAAATATATCAAAAGCATGTCAAAAAATTATTATTATCCCTGATATTTTTTTCGAAAAGAATATCAAGAAAGATATCCAGCCGTGTCTGATAAATACGCTTTTGATATACTTGTATGTATATTTGAAACGGCCATATGTATATAACAATGTAGGAAACATTTGCATTCTCAAATGAGTTCTCTCAACAAAGCGATGTAGGGTGCCTTTTGCTTTTTCGTTATTTCTTCAATGGACAAGTCAAAATGCTCACATACACTGTGCAGCATGGACACACTCAGTCCACTTAGGTTCCCAGATGCTTAAGATCACACAAGTTGAAGGTATCAAAAACAATACGATGTTGCAGTTGAACCTCTTGCAATACAGGCATGCGCGTTTCCTCATAAGCTTCTTGTTCTTCAGCAGCTTCGATTTCTTCATCCCGGTACTCACCAACTTGTCCTTTCCAAAGCTTTGACACCATTCTCGAAAAAAAGGACTGAACTTGCATTGGAGTGAGAAATTCTTCGCCTGAAAATTGTCTCGTTCGTTCCTTGTTCCTAGCAGAGTGCATCTCTGTTGCAACGGTAACTGGATCTAGCTTGCAGCCTGCAACCTGGCCAATCTTGAACTTGTCTTCCAGGTATTTTCTCTGTGTTTCAGAGCCCAGCCTTTTGAAAGAATTATTCCATTGTGCCGAGCCGTGTCTGCTTCCAGGTTGATTTTGGAGCAGGCCCCCTCCTGCAACTTTACTTGGTACAAAATTTTAGCCTTGTCTAGGAGCGTCTCTCTCTCGGGCACAGTTTTGCACTTTCCAAACGATAGGTGCTTCTCCAATGCAGCATGCTTTTGGTACAGTTTAGCACATCCTTCATTTGGGCAAGGTAACAGCAAACACGAAGATTCGGCTTCTTGTCCACTGTTCCCTTCTGTGGGTTTCTCTTGGCCATCTGGTTTTTCACTTTGTTGCTTCTTTGATGCTTCCCATGTAATTTCAATGAAATCTCCCAAGGAAAAAGGAGCTTCAAAACGACAAGTTTTCAAGTAGTCTGGAACTGCAATTTGAATTATGGCATGTTTGAAGTGTATTAACAAATGTGCTGAAATTTTAATAACTGCTATTATGATAACCATGATAGGGACGGATCTAGGGGTGGGGGATGCTTTTGGTTTATTTGTTAACTCTGATTTTCTGATGCCGTTTCAGCTATTGATTTATAATGACTGAGGTAGGACACTTGCCTTACCTTTTATAGCTGCTGCTTTTACCAACTTCCCTCTTCTCAACTTTATAGGCTTTCCAAACAGTAACTCCACGGGCAGCATGGATTTCTGGAAGTCTTGCGCAGTCTGTACATCATTCCCTTCGTTGATATACTTTCGTACATGGGCTTTAATCGTTGCAGCTTTTCGGTCGCACAGACCTTTTCCGCTTTGAGGATCACTAAAATCCACTCGATGTACACTGATTCCCGTCCTCTTCTTCATAATATTGCAAGCAGCAATCATGACAGAACTGTGATAACAGCTTGCGTTATCCTGGCATAGATATGCACTTGTTATTTGAGGGTGTTCCTCTTTAAGAGCACAGAGGACATGATCAATAATTTGCACAACCACTGAGCTATCTGAGAATCTTGCAGTTCTCTACGATATGGACCATTGTTTGACTTTGGAGGTTCCCTAGCTTTTTCCAAGCTACGACACTTATGTGCCATGAACTTCCTCTTTTTCCGAACCAGTCGGACTGTGTCTCTAAACTTTTGAGGAAGGAATTTCATGGCCCAGTCTTGTGTTATTAGCACTGATGTTTCGTCGAGATCCAGCAAAATATCTGTTCTGGCTTTGTCTTGCCTCACACTTCTCAACTGGTGGGCCTTCCAGGATTTTATGTCTTGAATCGAATGGCTGCAGGTAAATCGAAGACTGTCAAGCTCGTCTTGTGATACTTTCAATTGAATCAAATAGCCCTCGATGTTACTGAGAACGTCCTTTAGTTCCTCGCACTGTGCACAAAATATGCAATGATCGTGATCACATGACCCTTGCAAACAATTATCTTTTCTTCGTTCAAAGCATGAACACTGCAGTGGTCAGCAACAGAAGATGATTCTGTCACATGAAACTGAAAATAGCCATGATAATATTTGTATCATACGATGTGTTTTGATTTTAGTATCCCCCAGATCAAATAACTTACGCAATCATCTTAAATGGAAAACAAGTAAAAACGAAGAAAACAGAATATTAAATTTTTTTTACGAAACTTGATTTTTTGTATGTAATCAGCTGAATATGCTAAGGTGCTGACACACGGTGCAACACTGCATGCAACATTGCACGCAACAAGACTGTCGCAGCGTGTGTCTACCCCAAACTTGTAATGAAAATAGCCATGATAATATTTGTATCATACGATGTGTTTTGATTTTAGTATCCCCCAGATCAAATAACTTACGCAATCATCTTAAATGGAAAACAAGTAAAAACGAAGAAAACAGAATATTAAATTTTTTTACGAAACTTGATTTTTTGTATGTAATCAGCTGAATATGCTAAGGTGCTGACACACGGTGCAACACTGCATGCAACATTGCACGCAACAAGACTGTCGCAGCGTGTGTCTACCCCAAACTTGTTGCACGCAACGTTGCATGCAAACCTGCGCAACAAATTTCATCATGTGAACATGGCTGCAGGGAGCATTGTGGCATGTCCAAAGGGCTTGAAATCGGTCTCTCTGCAGTACTGCTGATATTGTTCTACAAGGCGACTGGGAATCATGGTACGGATTACATTTTGTGTTTGTACTTTGCCTGAAGAAAGTCGAAGGTATCGTTGACCAAAAGGAAGATCTTGTATCACATGGGAAATAGTTACTAACGTCAGGAAATGGTCTAATTGACTGTGGTTGACTCACATTCTCGTGCTTTTATTTTGTTGTACTAGTACACCACGACCATACTCTAGCCTGTGTCGACGAGCCATTTTCACCCTGTACTCTGTAATGCCAGGTATATAGTGTTGCTGTCTTCTATATGTAACCATGTCCGCCATAATTGAAAGACTTTTCCCAGGTTGACGCATTGTGGAAAGATTCAGCAAGAGATTCTGAATACATTTTGTCTGATGACGATTCCTCGATCATTCCTAAAGCTTTTTCTACAATGTTGGAAGATTTTAGTGCCTCCCATAAGTGGTCAGCGTCCCCTGGAGCAATGACATTTAATCCTGCAACCACAAGATCTTTGGCTTTGGATACGTGACTTTTTTTAGTGCGCACACTTGTTTCTTCCCATTTTTTCTTATAGGGACCAATTTTTGTGGCGGGCGTCACAACAACTCAAAAATTCGTTCAGCTTCATTCGTTTTTCACGGAGACTAATCTTCCTTTGGAAACCATGGAAACCATTCGAGCTCTCATTACTGCTATCACTTGTGGTCTGTTTTGGGACGTAGTCATCTAGAACAGACAGGTTCATCATGGCCTTCGACAACTCATCCATATCACTTTCTGTGCCTTCTTCATGTTCTGCTATTATTGACTGCAATTAAATGTAATTTATGATTATTTTACTTTCCTGTGGTATCAAATGTAATGAACATTGTATTTATCGAATTAATGACTGCTATTATTCAATAATATCAGTTACTGACTCGATTTTCAGTTTTCTAGTTATTTAGATTCGGGCATCACATTTTCGGCTGTTTATTTATCTTTTTTGCACATTTTTTTCGCAAGGTTAATTCCACGAATTCTTTGCAAATCGAAAATTTTAAAATTAGACACGCGAAAATAAGTACGATCGAGGTAATCAAGTTAACTAACCGATTTTTCATCAGAAGGTGATTCAATGGAATGCCCCTTTTCTTGTGGATGTCCTTGCTCAGCAGGTTCCTGGTCACGTGTTTGAAGGAGCCTTGGATCCATCCCTTCGGATGAAGTAGTTAATGTGGACGTTGCTTGATCTTGCCGCTTGTCAAATTTTCTCGGACATTGTCTACATACCGCTAAAAAATAAGGAGTATACTTGATTAACAACTAAAAGAGCTTAGTGGTCTCTGAAAAACGAGTGACAGCCTCTGGGGAAGGAAAAAAGATGTTTTACCAAACTTTTAACTGATAATTACTACTTTAAAGTAAAATTAGTTTTATGAATTAATTTTAAAAAAACGTTTGAATTTATATGTACTAACCCAACACTTCTTAGCTTCTCTTAATTTCCTTTAGTTAAAGGTGGGAGGAGACAGGGTACCATTTTCCCTCCTTATCCCCATCACCGCGCATGAAATTAATAAAATTTAGCCTAGGCTTTGGCTTAGACGATACCGGACGAAAATTAAAAGATTCACTTTTAATTGGGGAGTTGGTATTCAGTAAAAAAATTTGATCTCTTGAGAAGGATAAAACCTTTTTATTTTGATGAAAGCTGCATGTAGTTGAGGGTTGCTGACTTAAGGCTCGTTGATTTCACATCAACATTTTCGGGAACAAAAATGCTGCAAATCTCCAATAAAACATGTACCTTCATGAGTGTATTTAGGCAACTTAGTATTGAACACTAGTGGCCACTTGCATCATCCTGGTCATCACCCTCTTCATACTGCTCAACATTTAAAGACCAGCGTCTTTAGGAATATCACTGTTTTCCAGATTTTCACCCTAAGGTGATTTGACATTGAACTTATCATTTTCAGCATCAACATCACCCGTGCACACAGAATTTAGTATCCTGCAAAGACAGTACAACAGTGTGCGTAACGACACTCATAGCGGCTGTGTAGGAAACTAAGACAAGATAACGATGCTGAAACTTCATATTCGATTTTAACCTCAAAAAGACAACCGAATTGTTAAAGATTTACAGTTTAAAAGTTAAATTAAAAGGACGAATATTTGTTGTAATATGCTATTTATTTTATATTTTATCCAGCATTAAAATAAATTAAGCTTATCTATAGAAATATTAAAAGTTTTGAGAGTCTTTAATTTGTCGATTCGTTGAAAATAAATCCTTGTCATAAAAAATAATATACGCATTGTTTGCTAAAAAACACTCCTGAATTCTTGAAGAACGCTTCTTGATCCATCTTTGACTACATGGAAGTTGTTTCTTTTTTTTGTTGTTGGTCTATATTTTCTCCTATCTAAAGCTATTTTTCTGTGCATTTGATAGCCGCATTTGTGAGAAGTTTTGGTGATCACATAGTTAATACTGTACCGTCCGTCACTCTGCCTATAAAAATCTAGCGTCGGGCCCAAAACCAACAATGAAGTCTTCAAGTATTAACTGCTGCTCACTTCATTTTTACATTAACATTTCTTATATAGAGCTGGTGATGTAATCCCAATTTCCACGTGCATATCTATTTAATCCCTTATTCTTTTTTCCTTGCTCAACAGCGGGCATTTTATCTATTTAATCCCTTATTCTTTATTCCCTTATACTTCATGCTTAACCTCGTAACAATACGTTATATGTTAACAAATGGTGCTCTTCCTCTGCTATATGTCTTTTGCATAAGGACTTAACTGCATGTTCTTTACGGAGGTTTTTCCACTCCTTCTTTATCTCTCACCATTGTTTCCATCTTATCATCTTCGAGGTCAATATTTGGTACTTCAGTCTAGTCCTTAGAAATAGAGGCTTTCTTCTTTGGGCGACCCGTCATATCTTCAAGGGAGTCACAATTTCTGTCCACTTTGGAATTTTTGAATCGATTCTGTAATTTCGTCTCCCAAAATCTCTTGGGGGAAACATGTCTTGTATCGTCTCGTTTTTGGATAAGCGGATCGATTTCGCTTAACAGCAGCTCAAAAGTGGCCAGGTCCATGCGTAAAAAATTCTTGTAGTGAAAAGGATCATCCGACAAATTTTTTAAAAGTTTGTGAAAAGCACCATCCACTTCTCTCGTCGCGATCCATGGTTTTACCCAAATTGTTTGAGGTTTTCTCCTTCCTCTGCCGGTGAACCGGTAAGACAATAGCTGTACACAAACAGGCTATTGCAGCGTCAGATTCGTCAGTATTCATAGCAAATCAAGGCCCCAAAACACTGAAATTTCACGGCTTTTCACATATTTGTTTACAATCCGGTGTTCACACGCGCAATTTTGCGTCGCCGAGAAAATCGCACCTCAAATCGCCCCAAAAACCGCCCGTGTGAACAAGCCTTAATATGCATGTATGGGGTTACCTTCTTTCGCTCAAACCCCTCTCTGAGCCCTGCAAGGGAAGTAAAGTCATTTATCCATGATTTAGCTTCCTGCCAAAGCTCTTCTGGAGTGAAGGTTGGTTGCCATTCGTTGATTTTTTTGTATAGAGCTCCAAAACCAGTGCACACCTTAATCACTTTTGCTGCAGTGTCAGGCCTCAAATATGCGTCCATTTCCTTTGGAAGTTGAAAAAGTAGCTTTGTCTTGTCATTGCCCATGAGACTTGTCCAGTCTAGTTTAGAGGTTTATTATTAATATCTTTTTTTTCTTCCAAATATCAAATGTGATACCACAAGATCTAATTGTTTGAAGTAATTTGTTGATGTGTTTTTCAGAATTAGCATTTGATGATAGATTGTCCTCAAAGTCCCAGTCTTGTGCTTCTGTAATCAGATTTTTAGTTAAAATGTCAGTTATTCTTAATAAAAGATGAAGCTCATCAGGAATGACATGTTTCAGTTGAATGTCAATGAGTGGCTTTTTGCAGCAACTCTTTCATTTCAGAGAGTGATGTTGCCTGGTCATAAGTATTGTTTTGTTTTGTCTTGAAGTTGCAATTAACCCTCCTGAATCATTGAATTGAATTCTTGAAAACTTTCCCCAAATGACTGTTTCAAGTTGTTGTAATCTTCTTTGCCATTTAGTATGGCCAGAGTTCTGTTTCCTTTGGCAGTCATAACATTTTCTCCTGTTTGTAAGAGAGAAAGACAAAAGAACAAAGTATGAATTACGAGTCATCCGTGCTCCATCCCCATTTAGTTTAATATGTACTTTCTCAGCTGCTGGATTTTCATTCGGGTATTCTTGAACATGCTGAGCTATTATGTCTTGACTGAGTGTACCTTGCCTCCTGGTTGTTTGCCTGGAAGCCTGTCAATGTGACATATATTGTTTAAATTACTCCTGCACTGCTGAAATAGATATGATTTGGGAAGAATTCCTACTCAAATCTTGTCTAGAATAAATAATATATCTTATATTTGTTTTTTCTCTTCCTCTGAAAGCTTGTTATATTTTGATGCTTCAGGGTCTCCTTCTTGCCTATCTGATGGTAGAGGGTTGATCCTTATTAGTTTCATTTATGCCTATGGTGCATTGGTTTTTCACCATTCCCATATCTCTATATTAAGTTCATTCAGTTCCCATGAATGACTTGAGCCCATATTACTAAGGATGGTGACAGCTGTCATATTATCAACCATCAGTTTGACATGTTTGTGACTAACTTTATTTTCGGAAGATTCTAGAGCCAGTTTGATGGCTAACATTTCTAGATAATTGATGTGCTTTCCAGCCTCCTCTGGGCTCCATGGTCCCCCTGTAGCTATTCCTTGGCAATCACAGCCCCAACCAATTTTTGAGGCATCTGTATAAAGTGTAATATGGGGGTCCCCATGATTGATGATATTAAATGAGGTGTGTATAGAGTCTATCCACCATTTAATGTGAACTTTAGTATACAATGACAAAGTCATTTTTCTATCAAAATCTCTGTGCATTGAAAGTGCCCTTGTTTTTTCCCTGTCTAGTCTCCTGTAGTAAAGTGGGCCATATCTAACCCCAGGGAAGCTCGCTGTCATAAGACCCAAGAGTTTTGCAATGGTCCTGATGGTAGGTCTAGCTGTGCTAATGACCTCCTGACAGCAATTCTTTAATTTTTCCGCTTTTTCAGGGGTAAGCTTAATTGTCATATTACTAGAGTCTAGAACAAAACCCAGGAATGTAATGACTTGACTGGGTATGAACACAGATTTTTCTGGGTGCACAACAAAGCCTAATTTGTCAAATAATTTTATGGTGTCTACAACATTGGCCAGACATTCCTGATAACTATCGCCTTGTAGATAGGAATCATCAATATATCCTGATGAAAGGTGTCCTTTCTCCCTCAAGTGGCAGTATACTGGTTTGAGTAGTTTTGTGAACTTTCTAGGGCACAGTGCTAAGCCATTAGGAAAGCATGTATATTTATATAACTGGTCGTCAAATTCAAACTTTAGGTATTTTTGGTCGTTAGGGTTCACAGGGACTGAATAGTAAGCATCCTTGATATCTATGGATGCCATGAAACAATTCTGTTTCATCATTCTGATAACCGACCATAATGTATCCATTTTGAAATGATGATACATAACAGACTCGTTAAGTTTTTTGAGGTTAAGTATCATACGGTGTGTACCATCTGACTTTGGTCGTAAAAATATTGTGGATATGAACTCGTGAGGCTCATTATCTGATAGCTGGATAACTTGTTTATCTAGTAATTTTTTAATCTCTGACCCAACAATATGTCTCTCTTCAACACTGAATTTTTTCTGAGTAGGCGCTCTGGCCTGATAAGGGGTCCTGGTGAACTCAATAGTCTGACCTTTAACGGTATTCAGAACCTCAGAGTCTGAGGTAAGTTTTTCCCACAAATGGTAGGATTCTCTTATCCTTCCCGCTTTAAAGCGGTCAACTTTTGTATTCAAGTACTGCTTTATATTATCAAGGTTGATTTCAAAATTACTGACCTGTATGTCGTCCATGCTTAGTTCTTTCCCCCCTCCTTTCTCTTGTAGGAGGGGAATCTCGAGTTTTTTGGGTTTCCTCGGTATTTCCCTCTGTATTGGGACTGATAGGATCTTTTGAAATAATTGACTGCTTTTGCTTCCAGCTATCCCTTCGGAACGTGTTTCGTTCTCTGTGTTCGCCCGCCGCTGTTTGTGTGATCCTGTTTGATGCTTTTATGTTGTTTAGTTGTTGTTGGAGTTCGTCTCCAAAAAGCAGGCTTGTGACAGGGATATTTTGTGAACATAGCCCAGCATATTCTTTTTTCAAGCTGGGTTTTATGGCATCTCTTCGTGCCATTGACAGTTCGTATTGTGTGTGTCCCAAGATGGCTATCGCATCGGTATGTAATCCGATCATTTCATCGATGTCTAGCTCTTTCTTGTTGTCATTTCGAGCTTTCAGCAAAATGTCGGTGCACTTTGCTAGAATAGATCCGACCTTAGCGACAGTGTTTTGAGTACTGGCTCTCCTAAGGTCCTCTCGTTTAATATGGTGATTCATATTTGACCATACAATCGATCCCAAAAACGTTGTCCAAGTGAAAAGAGGTTCATAGGACAATAAATGTCACGTGTGCCATTAAATATTCAGTTTTACGCGCGTGGATTTTTTAATTAGCATACTGATGCAAAAATAAATTACAGTATTGAAAACTAAATCTGAAAGGAGAATGGTATACCAACATTTGTTTTATGCAAAAGCATACCAGGAGATAACCGCTAATCTGTTTGTAAGTCCTAAAACGGTCAAACGGAAATAGCGTGGAAAATATTCAATACAACTGGCTCTGCTTTTAGTGCCCAAACATTATGCAGAACGGTCCACAGGCTTGGATTCACGCGCAAGAAGGTATGGTACGTGCAGATTGGTTTGCTCATTACTCATTACTCAGTCTTGCAGAACGTTCTCTAAGTCTGGTAAGGCTTTCACTAGCTCAGAACGTAGCTCTGAAACGGTCTCTAACACTGGAAAATTGGGTAAACTTCTTATAACGTAGCTAGACTTCTTCTTGGAGTCCAAAACCCGAACTTCTAAAGTCGAAAGAACTTGTTTTGAATTACCCGCCGTCGACATTTTCTGCCACGCATGTGATGCAGCACGTTCAGATTCCTATTTCCACACGCGCGTAAAACTGAATATTTAATGGCACACGTGACATTTATTGTCCTATAAACCTCTTTTCACTTGGACAACGTTTTTGGGATCGACTGTATCTCTGGGTTAACTCTTGGTACCACCAGATTTTTTAGATTCCCGGGTCGGGCATGTTTTTTAAGCTTATCAGAAAGCTTTTCTGAATTTAATTTTTCCGACCATCGCTTGTTTACTATGTTAGCAAGCTTATCAGACACATCAGGTCCAATTTTTTCATCTGCATCAAGCTCATTCGCGATGCTATCTAGTAGGTCGTCTTTTGGGTCGTTTTTCCCGCCCTTTTTGGTCTCTGGGCTTTCTTTCAGTAGCGAGTCGCTGTCTACATCGAAATTTTCCGATTCTATGCTTGAATCGATGTCTGAGTCAGACATTTCGACTTTCCTCCTCTTTGGTAAACTTTTATCCTGAGTTTTTGCCATTCTTTTCATGGCTTTGTGCATCGAAGTCATCGCCTCCGCCATGATTTCCATGTTCTTGTTTAGGTTTCCCAGTGTGTTTTCCAGCGTGTCGCTGGTATTCTTTGGTGTCTTTCCCTCCTCATTCTCTTCTTCCTTTGAGGATTCTTCTTCTCCGAGCAGCTCAATTTCTTCTTTTTCATTTTCTGTTCGTTTTTCCTCCAGTTCGGTCTGTTGGCGTTTGCGCGCCATTTTCTTTCATCCGAATGCAACGAAGGGTGGCAAGCAACTGAATGTGAAGGTGCGCTCGCATATCTCACGTGACTTACTAGCGACATAGACCGATGACGTAGTAGAATCTTTGTCAAAATTGGTGACTCCCTCGTTTGAGTTAAATAAATAATCGTCTGTCTGTGAACAGGCATCATAAGACTTATGTGCCAATCCTTCGGTTGAGCGCTTATCTTGGCAAAGCTTTTGACTTCGGTCTGTGATGATTTTTCGTTTCCATCAATGTATAGATCCGCGAACGACACATCAATTTCTTCTGTTGTCGAAGATGCAAAAGAGATATTACAAACTTGAGTCTCTTCATCATTCAACCGAAGTCTTTTCTCTTTCATCGTCGCTTTGGCGTCGTCAAGCTTCTTCTTTCTTCTAGCTTTGGCTCTCTCTGCTTGTTCCTGGACTACTTTCCACTTGTCTTTGTTGTTACTTTTTGTATGCCCAAGGTTGAGGGTAGGCACCCAATGAGCATTATTTATCCCAGGGTTTTGCTGGACGTCCGGAGATAAAATGACGGCTACAAACAACGTCGTTTTTCAGGATTTGTTCCGTCAAAGTCATCTCTGCTTATAGCCGCGATCCACTTCGTTCGATGCTCTTTTGAAAGCTCTTCTGCCTCTTTACCGTGATTTCTATCAATTACTGGCACTCTGGAGATGGAAATATCTTTATCTCGACCACTTCTTGCGTGGCAATCCACAAATAAGCACAGAACCATCTTAACTTAGCTTCATACATCGAGCTCTTCAAGTGTTTGTTTGTACACCACTATGGCGGATACCAACGGTTGTCAAGGCGTTGGTGACGTGAGTGATAACCGAGAATTGTGTCAATGAATGATTTGAGAAGTTGATTGCGTTACCCCCTTGTTGAGGGTCTTCATTCGTTTTTGTAGTTTCGCTGCAGCGAGCAACGTCGCGAAGCAAGTTGCAGCGTGTAACGTCTATCCCGTAACCTGCAATGCAATTACTATCGCAAATGACCAATCAGCGCGCAGCTCTTCCATATCAATACTACATTTCCTGTGTTATCGCTGACCAAGGCAAATTTGGTTTTATAACCTGCGAATGAAGTTGTGCATGTTTCACATCAAACCTGCAATAGCGCAGCACAGCCGTGACGTCATAAAAACGAAGACAAAGGCGAAATTTGGACAAACAAACTTACAAGTTTACTTTCAGCAGATAATTTTCACAGCCGATCGCAGTTGATCTTAGTTTACATGGGTTTTTATTATAACTTTAAGTAAAAATAATAAAATCGGTTCGTACAATCCTCGTAGCGGTTAAACAGAATGCAATGTTTGTCCGAATCTTTAAGCTATTTTTGGAATCAGCGCGCTGCGCTATTTGCATTGCTCTCCTTTTATCAGCATTGCACTGCTTTTATCAAAATTTCGCAAAAAAATGCCTCGTTTAAGAGGGCATTGAGGACAAGCACGATGCGCAGCGGAATGTTTTACCAATTCCCAAGTGCTTCCTAACTTCGCACAGCACAGCAAGGAAGTTTCTTTTTTTTTTTTACTACATAACGAAAGAAGGCGTTATTTTGGACACGAAGGACGAAATGGAAAGTGTGCTAAAATGTTCAGAAGAAAGAGGTGGGATTCGCGCATATTTTTATGTGTTCTAATCGACTGCGTTTCTATGATTTGAATTAAAATGTGATATAACAACAATGTTGTGCGCAAAATACCGATTAGGACTTGCGCGCTTATAAAGGGCACTCTTTAAAAAATACTCCTTTCCCAATTTCGCTTGGATGACCACGAAACAATGGTTTGAAGTTGAGACTGTTCTTGACTCTTATTCATCAAGTTCAACCTCGACTTGAAACCATTGTTTAGTGACCCTGACTGACCTCTGGCTATTGACGGCACTATTACTATAAGTGAGGTAAGGAATTTTAGATGGTGGTGGTGGTGGTGGTAATGGTGATCATGATCATGATCATGATGGTTAATAATTATTATGTAATGATGATGATAACAATGGTGGTGAAGAGGATGGTGGTTGATGATGGGGATGATGATAATGATGCTAACAATGTTGATGATAACAATGTTGATGATTGTGTGATTACAGACGCTACATAATGCCCTGGACTGTATGTACGACGCACGGACCCCAAAACACTGGAAAAAGGTCAGTTACTGTCACCATCCCCCTGTTCGTACGTTCATTCATATTCTCACTTTTTTTTATAACATGTTTGTTCTCAGATTTCCTGAAAGTCTTCCACTCTGGGCTTCTGGTTTACGGAGCTTATAGAGCGCAATGCCCAGTTCCGTTCCTGGTGTTTTCATGGTCACCCTTATGTGTTCTGGATGACTGGATTCTAATCCTCAGGGATTCTTAACAGCCATGAGACAGGTAAGGCACCTTACGTTACGCTATTACAGTCACGCAATCGTGTAGTTATGTCAGTCACGTACTTATCGTATCACGAGAGTAATGTAATCAGAGTATTTGTCACACTAGTTACCCGCCACTGACACCTGTTTCATTCTCTTGATAATCAAATTCTTTGTTTGATTTGTATCCATATTGAAGTGTGTTCTGTTGCGCAACTGTTAAACAAAGAAATGTATCTATTTAGTCACGTAGTTAGCAACTTAAGCATCTGCTTGTTAAGTTACGTCAGTTTACATTCAGTCACGCAATCAGAGGCTACTACTATTACTATAGGGTCACGTTTTAATCTGTTTGTTACTGCGCTGTTTACAGGAACTCACAAAGGCTGGGCACTTGACTGCGTAGTCCTACACAATGACGTCACTCGGTTCTTCAAAGATGACATCACAAGTCCCCCAAATGAAGATGTTTACGTGCATGGATTTTACCTAGACGGAACAGGATGGGATCGACGAGGCTGAAAGCTGCTACCTGCACCTAAAGTCCTCTTCATTTCTATCCCCGTGGTTCGTATTTATGCGATCAACTCTACCGGTGGTAGGAACAATCGATTGTACCATTGTCCTATTTAAAAGAAGCAGCGACGCACGGACCTGACGCATATTACCTGCGTGGACCTGAAGACCAATCAGAACCCAGATCACTGGATACTGCGCTGAGTGACTTTACTATATGATATAAGACAAAAGCACTTATTGATAGAGATCATATAGAGATTTTTGATAGCTTTATAGATAGTTTATGAACATCTCCCTCGTTATATTATAGACCAGTTTTCGCACAATGACACGTATGACTAAAAAAAGCTCACGGCAAGGCATGCGCCCGACCAATCACGTTGCGCAAGAAAAAAATCAACCAATCAAAACCTATAAAACATCATGGTCGTGGCAAGACATGCATACGATTCCGAGCTTTTCACAGTCATACGAAAACTGCTTTATCAGGACGCGTTTTACTGAGACGCGCCGATATACCGCCTGTGCAGATCATATCTCTATGCGCACCGTCTTTCCATTTAGCAGTCAATCCTCAATCCCTAATGGGCTATGGACTCATAGGCCATGAGGGCGAGAGGACTAATCGTTTTAGTCAAATCCAACTAATCGGTCAAAGTTATAGATGCAAACAAGATTTAAATCAAAGTTCAATTTAGTGTTTTGGTTTTCACAGCCGGCACTTTTCGCTACTTATAGCGTAGTGATAGCTCGTCCAATCAGAATGCTGCATTGATGATAGACCACAAGTTGGATTTGACTAAAACATGCTAGTCTGTATTACCTTGGCGATAGGGTCATTCCGACATAGAAATGGTTTCGTCGAATACAAAGAACATTGAATCAGTCTCACTACTAAGGTCCCTGTTCTTAACGAGAATAAGAAGCAGAAACACAAGTCATTCCAGCTAGTCTTGGATATTGGAATGACCTATCGCTTTTCGCCTATCGCCTTTAGCGATGACAACATTTTTTTAAATAGAAGAGATATAAACTAGCCAAAAACTAGTGTGAGCTGCGTCGAGGTTTCTAATGAAACAGTAGTGATAAAAGGGTAAATTTAACACCATAAAAAGATGAAAGCACTTATTTAGGTTTCGGACGCTAGTACTTCGTCGGAGTAAAAAAGGTTTATTTTTGCTTTTTTACTCTGACGGACTAGCGTCCGAAACGTCAGTAACTTTTTTCATCTTTTCAAGGTGTCACTTTTACACTTTTGTCATTACTTTTTTAATTTTGTGTATACACTTATTTCAATAATAGTTAGTCACCAAAAAACCTAGAAAGCTGAAATCACTGAGGATCATGGGAAACTTTTAACATCAAACAAGTAACGCTTTTGGTACTATTTGCAGCTTGAGGATGCTCAGAAGAGGCGAGAATGTAACTGGCAAAAGATCTAAAATCCATCAACAGTTATCAAAGCGGTTGAAACATGTAAAATGTAACTACCCATAATCCTCGCTTGTCTCAGCTTTTCAGGTGACTAACTTTATTGAAATAAGTGTATGCAAATATGTTCACATATCCCATAATAGGATGTCACGTGAGCACAGCTGAGCCCTCCTTGTACAGTAAAATATTTATTTATATGTTAACTGATTATGATTTTAGTAGTGAATAATAAAACATTGAAAAAGCTACTTGTGTGGTGTTATATTATTAACGTTGATATAAACAGGACCAACAGACCCATAGGCCCAAAATGCGCAACACGCCAAACAATATAGGTTTAATTTATCGCGATGCAATGTTTTCCCATTTCAGACCGCATGTCATTTTCTAGAGTATCATTTCTTTGTGAAATAGTTGTGCGTGAGAAGACACGTGAAATTAGATAGAACTGAAAAAAAGAAACTTATTCTCACGAAAACGTCACGGACTGAAATGGGAAAACATTGTTCCCTAAAGCGCGCCAACAAATTAGGCATATTTCTTTAACGTTTCTCGGGAAAACTTTTAGCCATTACCCCCTCCCTCCCCTCCCCTGCCCCTTCAGTGCTCCGCCCTCCATGCTCACATTTACTTTCAAAATACTTTCCTAATACTTTTCTTCCACTTTTACCAGAACAAACTCAATATTACTATTTTCAAATTTATTAAAAAAAAGAAGTGAATTTGATGTAAAAGCCCTTGAACTCCAAATCAAGTTCTTCCTTTGGGCTACCTGTGCCTTCGAGCCTTCAGTAGTTTTTGATCAGCGGAATTTTCGAGTGTTAAAATTGCAGCTGTGTTTTCGTTACAAAGTAGAGTAAAAGTGGATACTTTAATTTGTTTATTGGCAAACTTAACTTATGGCTGGAATCTGCAGGTATGTATGAAATTTGAGTATTAATGTATTGCCGCGAAAAGGAAGAAAACATGAAGAGATCGAGCTTTTCATTTAAAAACAGTTTTATTTGTCGTTTAAGAGAGTGGGTGAACATGCAATCAAAACTCTGGGAAAAACTGCATTTGAATAAAGAGCTCGATCTCTTTATCGCCGAGGAGTTGGTCAGAGATATTTGCAGATAGCAATAAGGGTAGTCTGAGGAAAGTTTCTTTTGCAACTTAGTGATAATTTGTGAGATCTATGGAATGTTTTAGCCGCTTATATTTCCAATAACATAATAAAACACACACACACACAAAACATGATAAAACACGTCTAAAATACTTCAGCAATTTCTTCAAAATCGACCATTGTGAAGATTATACAGCATTCTTGTTTCTGGTCGCTTCAAAACAAAATATATTTCGGAAAAATCTGGTTTTTCCGCCACTACGTTTTCATCGTTTATCGATAGTTTATTGTTGTTATGGAAATGCCAGTTAGCTTAGGGACGGACCATTAGATTTTTGAGGGGGGGGGGGGTGGTGGGCAATTTATTTTGTGTAGCAATTTGTTTTGATGCCTCATGCTGTGCAAGATTTTTTTCGGACAGAATTTGGATTTTTTTCTGGCACTTTTCTTATGGACAAATCTCTTTCACTCTTTAAAACTGTGCTCGATTTTTTTTTGCCAAACTGCCTCCCAACCCCCCTCAAAAATCTAATGGTCTGTCCCTTACAGTAGTTTGTTGGGCACCGGTATGATATAATTGGGTTATGGGTTCAACTCCGCAGCTGGACTCACACTCAGAGCCTTTAAATATCTGAGTAGAGCAGGAGGTCTAGAGGGGCTGTATACACCTTTACTTTTTCAGAAATAATTTTTCAGAAAATCACCATTTGTAATAATGCTAAAATTCTCACAATTATAAACCTAAATACTTCATTTTAAAGCTCCATTCAGTGACCATGAATAACAGTTCCAGGCCAAGGTTGGAGTTGCCACGTGTGATAAAAAGCATAATTTTGCTATGCGCAGATTTTCCAGCCTCGACTTAGAACTATTATTTGTGATCACTGAATGGTACTGTAAAAAGGAGTATTCTTATATTCAAAAATATTTAAAAACATAGAAGTAGCAATGGCATTTTCTTTGCTAGAGTGCAAACCATATATCTGTGAAATAAAACAGCACCAATGAAACAATTGAAAGCAAAATAATAAAAAAATGATTGGTATTTTGCTATTTAGTTTTTGTGCTATTTCAAGGAGATGTGGTTCGCACTTAAGGATATAACAATCAAATTAAATTTAAAGAGCCTAATTTTTATTTCAGGTAACACAAAATAAATTATTATTATTCTACTATGTCTACGTAGAAGATGCTGCTTCCTCTAAAAATATCTGCAAATGGTTAGACCTTTTCTGTGGCTTGGATGACATTATTGTTATCATTTTATCCATGCTACAATCCATCTATGCTTTCATCCATTCTTCCATCCATGCTACCATCCATCCATGCTTTCATCCATGCATGCTTCTATCCATGCTTCCATCCGTGCTACCATCCATGCCTCCATCCATGCTTCCATCCATCCATGCTTCCATCCATGCTTCCATCCATGCTTCCATCCATCCATTCTTCCATCCATGCTTCCATCCATCCATGCTTCCATCCATCCATGCTTCCATCCATCCTTGCTTCCATCCATGCTTCCTGTTAGTGCTAGATTGGAATTTTATGCGTTTGCATTTTTCCGCCTTTGTTTCCAAACTTTAAATATGTGCATAATTTAGACTAAGTTAAGTTCACTCAAGCTCAGTTAGTAATTTGTCAGTTCAACGTCAACCGTCTTAAGTTACACATCGTTTTGTAAGTATTTATTCCTATTTCTTTTGCTTTCCGTTTTATTGTTAAATTGTAATCTGTCCTTTATTATTTAGGAACTTTCTCTAACGCAATTAGATAAACAAAACGAAGAGTAAAACGAGTGTACTTTTTACCGCCATACCGCACCGATACTTCCATCCATGCTTCCATCCATCCATTCTTCCATCTATCCATGCTACTATCCATCCATGCTACTATCCATGTTTCCATAAGAGATGATGCTTTTGTTCTTATTGGAGCTTGCACTTAGTGTTTAATAGGTGACAAAATTTATAGACATTAGAAATGATATTTTTTAGAGTGGTTTTCATAAACCTTTGCAATACCCTATTGTATTAAGCACTAACGATTATTTTATTTTCTATTGTCATTTTGTGTCTATTACACTCTAACTCACCATTTTCCATACACTGGCTCACTGGTCAAACACAAAGCATTCAATTGGGATTGCAAGGCTCAAATTTGAATAATCCTTTGAAAGTACCTTGGCACCTCGCTTGAGTGTTTTGTATTTGACCAGTGAACCAGTATGGAAAATGGTGAATAAGTACACTTTTTCATAGGTTAATGAAAACCACTCCAATTGCCCTATTTCACTATGACGTCACATCAAAACAATCTATTGTTTAAACGCAAAGGATCATGGTCATCGGAGAGGGTCAAATCTACGCAAATTCACTGTGAATTGTTCTAAAACCCGTATCAATCCACGAAGAGAAGTAAAATAGTCAGCAAACGCTCAGAGTATTTTTTAGTACATACTAACACATATTATATCTAAAAAACCAGGTCATTTTAGATTAAACTGTTTCGCTAGGAGAAAATTTTGTTGAATTTTCTATTGGATTTGGCGATTCTATCCCCCACAACAAGCATTGATGTCATAGTGAAATAGGGCAATTGGATCTTGCAATGAGTTTCTAATAGATGAAATAAATACATTACTTTAAATGCATGATGATACTTTGAAGGGAATCAGGTCATTACATCTTTTTACAAATCTAATGCTGAATCATATCAGTGTAGTCCATAGGGATGGTACGTCAAATGACAATGCAGTTACAGGGGGGGGGGGGGTTCTGGGCAGTGGGGTAACAGGAGGAACATGTATATGTGCAGAATTCCATTAGTGCAATCCATGCATGAAGCAAAATATTCAGTAACAAATGGCTTTCATACTATCCAGCCAACAAAGAGCAAAATGTAACTTTCCAAACGTGTGCAACTTTTCATCTCAAATAATAGGCCCCTTGCAGCTCAGTAATCATGAGCTCATTAATTCACTGAGAGCAAATGAATGAACATTTTGATTCCTATGGGTGAAATTTACTGGAGAGCAAACGAACTTCCTACAACCTGTTTCAAGAGATCGTAATAAAACTACATTTCATAACACACTGGTTACACATCTTTTCATTCAGTTCTTTACAAGTAGCTTAAATGAGTCACCAATTAAACCGTGAACTGCAAAGGGCCTATTGTAAAGATGGCCCTTTCCTACACTACTTGTTCCTGGGAGGGGGGAGGGGGTATGTATTTAACAGCTATGAGGTTATTACATCAATTTGATATCATGGCCCAAACCTTTAACCTGGAAAATGATCTATTATTTCAGTATTTGGACTTCCATTTAAATGAGGACACAAGTGAATCGCCAAATAGAGGATTGTGATGAGCAGTGTTATGAAGTCATCAGTTCATCCCGGCAGCAGGGCAACAAGTGTGACAAGTAAGCACATATTTGATTTTTTTTCAATATATCACAGTAATTTAAAAATTACTGTGATAAGTGTTTTGGGATTGCACAGGGGTGCTGAGGAAGATGGTATTTATCAGCTTGAGTACAGATCATTATAGTAGACTGACACATTGAATGGGATGGATTGGATGGATGGATAGATGGATGGATGGAGTAAGAATAGGCTAATGGATCGAATGGATTGCATTGGATTGGATGGATGTAAGGATGGTCTAAGGGATTGGATGTGATTTAATTGGATTAGATAGGATGGATGAACGAAGTAAAATGTGATTTAATTGGATTGGATGGATTGATGGATGAAGAATGGTCTAATGGATTGGATAAAAATAAAATAAATAAATCTCTTTATTTAAGTGTCTAGGACCTAAACAATTTGGCCTGCCACTGTTTTTTATCTTTGCCAAGTAAAGCAAATTCTGACATGGCATTATTTTTTATAGCAAGTCTTCTGACAAAATAGAATTACATAATTTTCAGAATCCTGAATCAATATTCTGAGCAGACATTTGTTTTGTCAAAGTATTAAAATTATAAAAGTGATGATATGAGCCCTGAGTGTCTAGTTGTTCTAGCACTTCGTGTTGATTGGGGACACTTTCCCCTCAAACGCACTACCACTACATTCAATGTTCTATGCACACAACACTCAACTTACATGTTGATTTTTATGGAGGGAGGAAAGCGGTGGGCAAACCCTGTTCATTAGAAGATTCTAGAATAATGTACAAGTAATAGAAAATTTTAGAAAGTTCAAGACATAGATAAGTTTCATGCCTAAAGTCATGCATAAGTTCGTATTCCAGAAAGTTCTAGAAAATTGTTAAACATAGGTATGATGTAAGTTACTAAAAATAGCAACAAATAGAACATTCTAGAACATAGCTCAAAAAGTATAAAAGTTGGAACCGCTCAGTTCACAGTGTGTGTGTTTAGTGCAGTTGTGTAGTGAAGTTAAAGTAATCGACACTTCAGAAGGTCAGATTGTAGAGAAGTTAAATCAACGAATAAAATCCTTCAGAACATACCCTTGTAGCATAAGAGAGAACAACACATCAAACAAACTCAATTCACATGTGATGACCGCAGGGCTCGAACCAGTGACCCGAGCTGTTGGAATCACAGCAGTAAAAAAAGGTGTGTTAACAGCATATGCCAACCATGCTACTCATGTGATTTAATTGGATTGGATGGATGGATGATGGAGCAAGGATAGCCTAATGGATTGGATTTGATTTAATTAGATTGGATGGACAGATTGATGGAGGGCGTAAGAATGGATTGGATGTGATTTTATTGGATTGGATAGATTTATAGAGTAAAAATGGAGAAATGGATTGGATGTCATCAATATGATTGTATGGACTGATAGATTGATAGAGTAGAAATGGAATATTGTACTGGATGTGATTTAATTCGATTGAATGGAAGGATGGAGTAAAAATGGACTAATTGATTGGATGTGATTTGAGTAAAGTGAGTAAACGTTTCTTATCTTCTGCTGTGTTGTCTTAAGTTTCAGGGACACCCCTACCGCAGACTCAAAAGAAGTTTTCGTGTGGGTGAGCCCTGGTAGGAAAACCACTTGAAACAGAGAAGACTGTATCCTGTATGGGTATTGATGCTGCCACTAAAAGGTAAGACGCAGCACATCAACAGAGTTAAAACTCCTCCAACCCTCCCCTACCCCTGTTAGAAATGAGGGTCCTTTACATCAACACAAGGGAATTGTTCCCCTTGTTTCTGATGTGCATTACTGTAAATGTTACATGATTAGTGGAACTCATGAACATGTTCCAAGTGCCCTGTCCCCTGTTCTCTGTTTACATTTCCATGTTCTCTTTTCTTTGTTCCCTGTTCTCTGTCCCCTGTTCCATTTTCTTTTTTCCATGTGCCCTGTTCCCATTTCCCTGTTCTTTGTTGTGCCCTGATCCATGTTATAAAATATATGATCCCTGTCCCCTGCCGTCTGTCCCCTTTTGCTGTGTCTTGTGCTCTGTGCCCTGTGCTCCTGTTTCCTGTGCCCTGTGCCCCTGTTCCCTATGTGTTGTGCTCTGTTCCCTGTGCCCCTACTCCATGTGCCCCTGTTCCCAGTGTTTTGTGCCCTGTTCCCTGTGCCCCTGTGTTCCTGCTCCATGCCCCCCTGTTCCCTGTGCCCCAGTTCCATATGCCAATGTTCCCTGTGTGTTGTGCCCCTGTATCCTGTGCCGCTATGATTATGAAATATATTATCCCTGTTACCTATCCCCTGTACCTCTTATTCTTGCATTAATTATTAAATATATTAACCACGTGATTCGTGATAAAAAGAATTAATTTTTGTTCCTCTGTTAATCAATTTCAGCAGGTGGTAAGCATGAAGAATGGCGGGGGAAAACAACAAAAGAAATCAAGAAAAGAGAAGAAAATTAGAAAAAGAGAGAAAAAGGAGAAACGAAAGAGTACTGACAAGAGAAGATTAGTTTTTAAAATGTAAAAAATCAACTGACAATAGAGAATATAGAAAATAAAAGAAACAATTAAGAAGGAAAAGAACAGAAATGTGAGGAAAAGTTAAGTAATAACAAGGAGTAATGAGAAAAGAAAAGAAAAGAATAAGAGAAATGTGAAAAAAAAAAACAAAAACAAAAAAGAAAGTTACAGGATAAAAGGTAAATCAGTGAAAGGAGAAAAAAACATTAAATAATATGGAAATAATGCTTGTAAAACCTTAAATTAAGTGAGTCTTATTAAAACACGTTAAAAAAATACAATATCTCATCGTCACTATATATCATTACCCCCCTTCCCCTTCCCACGCATGCTCAGGTGATTAGAGCATCTAGACCGCTTTTAAAATCTTAAATGCGAGTCTTATAGGACAAAACAAAAGAAATATCGCACATTCCTACGAGAAAAGCTGTGATTTCTTTGGAATTTTTCTGTTCTGGTAGTTTTTCAGGATAATCGCGAGCTGCGCAATGACTCATCAACACCAATGACCGTCACCAAGAAACAAAGAAGTAATACTCAAGGGATTGACAAAATAAACAATGAAGGCACTGGTTAATAAAGTGCAAGATTCTTTGAGGCTTGCTTTTTTTTCGTGTGTTGACAAAGAATGCTGATTCTATGAAAGAAATAGATTATGCTCGAGGGAACGACGTGACTAGAACACGGTGCGCTCCCAGCCATTCTTTCTTTCTCTCCAAAACAAAAATGAAATTTACAAGCGTTTCTACTAGAGTGCAGACAACTAATCCGTGAAACACTAATTACTAAATAGTACAAAATAGTGCTAATTAAACAATAGAAAACAATGGAATTTGCATTGTGCTATTTAGTATTACTAAAGTTTCACGGTTATATTGTTTGCACTCTATATTCACCGAAAAATGACGTCATGTAATTGATAACTTTGGGCGCTGTGTAGTCACGTGATATTCCCTCGGGTAAATGCTTTGTTCTACGCTTGAAAACACTTATTCAAACTAAAATAAACGATGCGCATAATTTACTAGTATCAAACGGTTGCTCTGTGCTGTTTTGCTCCAAGAACTAAATCTCCTGTTTAACACTTTGAAACTTTTAGCAAGAACTTGCGATCAACGCCGTTACTAGACAACATTCACGGGGTTTTTGACGGCGCAATTACGTCCTTGTAGAACCGAAACTTGCTCTTAAGCTTGAGTTAAAAGTTTCAGCGTGTGACAGGAACTTGAATTCAATACAGGCGCGCGAAGTAGCGAAGCTACACGAGTTAATAAAGTTGATAACTTATGAAAGTGTAATAAAAAAATGTTGGCGCTTCATGCGTCTCGAAATCTTTGTTTGTTCATTGTTGTCTGTGGGTATATTTTATTCTTGGTCGGGTGTCTAAATACTGAGGGGTATTTTTCAGCT